>NW_011888871.1:1368613-1374439 GCF_000151845.1 Pteropus vampyrus | reverse complement strand
CTTGGGAATCAGTGGACGGGCCCTTACTTTCTCCGATGCTCCCGCCTTTGTAACGAAGGGAGGAAGCTTCCGGAAGAGCAGGCGTCGCAAGGGAGGGTGGTGCAGTGGGAGAGGCGCTGGGCCCACCCCTGGGGGACCCCGGGCCAGGGGTGCGGTCTGGTCACTGGGCTGGCGCGGTCAGGTGTGACAAGGCCGAGGAGGGACGTGAGGGGCGGGCCAGGCCGTGCACGTGAATCTGAGGACAGGAGCCGTGGGGCCCTGGAGAAGCCACCGTGCCCCACTGCGTGTGCCACATCTAGAGGGTACAATAGGATGTCGATTATCTAAAGTAATTGGGGATTTAACGATCCGAATAACCGATGTCTTCCGGGTAAGTGGCCCTGACGGAGGCAGAGGGGGGGCCACGCAGCCGCCCCGGCAGAAGGGCCGGAGAACTGGCCTCTCAGGGGGCTGCATCCCCAAAATTACCGCTGAGGACTGCCGGAGGCTCAGACGGCGGGACAGCTGGGGAACAGAGGTGCTCCCTTCCGTCCGGACGGCACGTCGTGCACCTGTCCCCGGGGGGGGTGGAAGACAGACCTCTGAGGACCGGGAGGGCTGCAGGGCAGATGGCAGTGCCCGTGACAGAGCCGGGCCGTCACTGCGCACCGTTTCGTGGCCTAGCGGCCCTCAGGCACCGTCCGGAGTGTGAAGGACGTGGCTTCCGGGCCTCCGCAGGCCACATTCTGCCACGGGCAGCTATTTCCCTGCTCTCCGCCACAGGCGGCCTCTGTGGACCTCACGGTTCTGAGCAGAGCACGTGCTGGGCCACGCGGCGGCGCCGCAGAATCGTCTGCTGTCGTCTCGTCCATCCTGGAAACGCTCGGATTCCCTCCCTTCTGGGGGCCGGGGGGCGCGGAGGGGCAGGGCCTGCACCGCCCGTGGAGCGAGGCCACTGCTGGGGACGCAGCACGAGGCGGGGGCCTCGCACGTGCCGTGTCTTCCTGCAGAGACCCCGTGACTCCACGCCAGCGTCACCAAGCAGGTTGACACCCGTTCAGACGGCCTCCCAACCCACGGCGCTTTGATCATTTTCATGGCCCCTAACGGAGCCCTGTCCCTGCCTCGGCTTTTTCTCACGTGAAATACACGCTTCCAGGGGCTGCACCTGCTCGGCGACCCTCGCTGCTCGCTTCCGGTTTCAAGGCTGCGTTCTGACCCGGCTGTCTTTAACTTTTACATAAAAGGGGCTGGTTTACGTATTAAAAGAGTCCGTCTTTGAGTAAGGTGTTATACAGAAAGGTAAAGCCATCGGTCGCGTGAACTGGAGAGGTTCATTTATTCATTGAGCTTCTCTGTAGTAAACGTAAAAATACTTACACCTAGAAAATGTGTATTTGTTTATTCTTAGAAATGTTACAGTCTCATATTGTACAGACCACTGACCAACTCCATCTGTACGCACCCGATATTTGGAAGACACTGACCAGGATCCGCTCTCTAGGTGTTTCCTGAGCTCATCGCCTTTGTGAGAGCCGGCGACACACGGAGTATGAAAGGTCATCTGGGGCTGCGGGGTGGCCGTGCCAGCCTGAGTGGAGGCCACGACCGGGGGACGGGAGAGGCTCCCTGCTCCACACGCACAAAACGCAGCCCCCGTTAGGAAGAGTTGGGATATTCAAAACACACTGTACACCCCTGAACTTGAGACAGTGAAGTCATTTGAGAGATTATCATATATGGAAGTCTGAAATGATGAAACATAAAAGAAATGGAAATTCTAACGAGATCACAGGACGATAAGAAAAAAGGTAGAGTTAAAAAGTAGCAAATAGAACTTCTACAAATAAAAACTATAGGCATTGGAATGAAAAATTCAAAGGTGAGGATAAACATTCAATCAGACAGAGCAAGAGCAGAAATAATTAAATCCAAGAGAGGTTGAGGAAATTTGCCCAAATGTAGCAAAGGCAGATAAAGAGATTAGAAAGTATGAAAATGAAGCCGAGAGACAGTAAGGTGAAATAAGGTCTGAAACATGTTTAAGTAGGAGTTCTAGAGACACTACAGCAAGAGAAAGAAAAGCAATATTCAGGAGAAAAATAGCTAAGAATTTTGGAACTGATAGAAGACATGATTCCTCAGACTTAAGAAACCCCACGATTTTTAAGCAGGAAGAAATGAACTACCTAGTGGAACCAGGCAGGAATGATGCGGTGGGCAGGGACCCTCCAAACCACCACGGAAAGACCAGCCACGCAGGAATAGCTGGATGGGCAGCAGCTCTCTGATCAGAAAGAGCAAGTGGCTGGAGGAAACCGGAATAATAGCATCGAGGGGCTGACAGGGAGCAGCTCTCCATCCGGAACTTCACACACATCCAGACTATCATTCGGGACCAAGGGTAAAATCGCCCGTGATACACGACCCGGTGCACCTATATTCGTCGTGCCGTCACTTAGAACACGAAAATGTTGCACACAGCTAGACGTCCATGCACGGGAAACTGGCCGGACGGTGGAGACTTCCGTGAACCGATTTCCAGAACAGCCGTTGAAAAAAACGAAACGAGACAAACTGCTGATGAGCGTAAAAGAAAAAACACGTTTATGTTTTTATCGAGATCATTCATACATCCTAGAGGCCACCATTTTAAAGTGAGCGACCGAGTGGCTTCTACTACAGGCACAAGGCTGTGCAGCCATCGATACTGCCCAGTCCCGGGAACTTGCACTGTCCCCAAAGGAACGCTGTGCCTCCTAGCGGTCACTCCCCGCTGCCCCTGAGCCCCGGGCAAGTACGCGCCTGCCCTCCACCTGTCTCGGTTTCCCGACCCTGCACACCAGCCGAGGCCTCACGGAAGGCGTGGGCCTTGGGGTCTGGCGGTGCTGTGTGGCGCGTCCTCGAACACCCATGTGGCACCAGGCGGTGAGCTCGTGCCCCACTGCTCGGCAGCATTTCACCGTGTGGATGGCACGGTCTGTGTAGCCAGCGCCTGTCGGCGGACATCGGGGCTCCCCCACCGTCTGCCTGGCATGCATGACGCCGCCGAGAGCTCGCGCAGACCAGTCTGGGGGCGGCCGTGTTCCCAGCCGTCTTGGGCGTGCACCAGGCGCGGGGCCGCTGGGCCGTCCGGCTAACTGGACATCTGGCTTGTTGAGGAGCCGTGAAGCCGTTTCTCGCAGCAACCGCACTGCCGTGCCTCCCACGACTGGTATATCAGGGTTCCGATTTCTCCACGTTGTCACCGACGCTCGTCAGTGCCCGTTTTAAAAAGTAACTGTGGCCCGCAGGTGGGAGGAGGCATCTCTGCGCGCTCCGACGTGCATGTCCCCGCTGACTGACGGCGTCGCGCACTTTCTCACGAGCCGGCTGCCATTCGTTTACCCTTGAGAACTACCTCTCGAAACACTCCATCCATTTTTAAATTAGGTTATTTTTCTTTTTATTGTTAAATCGTAAGAATTCTTTACCTATTCTGGACATTAGATGTTACCAGATACATGACTTGCAAATAATTTATCCTATTCTGTAGCCCATGCTTATTTGGCCAAAAGAAACAGAGAAAGAATATTCCAGAAACTTATGAAAAAGGCAGCTTACGGGGCCTGGTTGAGAATGGGGTATGATGTGTATACAGGGAAGGAGACGGGGCCAGTCTGAGTGACCTTTCACGTAGTTTGGGCTTGTGAACTATCATAATAGTGAGTTACATATCCCAAAATAAACGGCTAAATAAATAGACGGAAACGTTTTCCTACAATTGATTCAGACAGAAGCAAATGAAGCTAACGGTACATCAAATAGATAACATGACACTCGGGAGGAAACAGAATCAACCCAGGAAAGTCTGGAGCCAGCAGCTGGTCGGCCCCCTGGTGGGCTATCCGATGCTCACGCGAACCAGAAAGAAACCCTAGGTTGTGCTTGGTAACCCCAAAGTGGGCAGTAGTATTGACACAGCGATCCCAACGCAATTCTATGGGAGCGAATGGACACCCCAGTGATGTTGGGGATCGGTGTTCTCGTGGGGCAGGGGAGGTCCCGGCGCCAGCAGACATGCACGAGTCAGGGTGTGTGCCTCCTTGCTCTGTCCACGGAAAGACCCTGGCAGCAAGGGCCCCTCAGGAGCGATGAGCACATCCAGGGTCCAAACGCCACGCCGCCCGCCAAGGAGTCGCGGCTTCTCGGGACACGGCGGGTTCCGGGACTCCGGCAAGGCGACCCCACAACATCGGTCGTGCCCGAAAGTGAGAACTGCTCAACAGCAGATGAGAACACGTCGCAGATGCAGGAGGCACCACGAGTGACGACCAGCAGCCGAGTCTGGAATGATCGAGCATCCCAATAAACAACGGGAGGACTACGTTCTAACACGCTGATGAATAAAGGGACACGCGTCCATTCTGAAGCAAGAAAGGGCGCGGGCATGGAAGAGGAAAAGCAGCTCTCTGTGGGAGATGCTGACGCCACAAACACAGAGTGCAGACGCTCAGAGA
Source organism: Pteropus vampyrus (assembly GCF_000151845.1). NCBI lineage: Eukaryota > Metazoa > Chordata > Mammalia > Chiroptera > Pteropodidae > Pteropus > Pteropus vampyrus. The sequence continues at coordinate 1,369,961 of NW_011888871.1, read as the reverse complement.
AGTCACTCGCACGTCACCGCCACCGCAACACCGGACTGACGCACAGTCGTCAGTGACGGCGAAGCCACCGGGAAACAGAAGGGCCACACAGTTTCAAAGTGTCACCACCGATTTTTAACCAATTATAAAGGGAAAATGTGCTTTTCATTCGGAGGAAGCTGCTGGCCCCCATTTAACCGAATAATCACTTACTTAGCCCAAACCCTCAGTGACGAGGCAGACTGCCACGAGGCGGCCGCTGGGGAGACCCCGCCAGCATCCACAAGACGGTTCGCCCGGCTCTGATAAGAGGCAACAACCAGAAGAATTCAAGACTGAAGGACATTTTACAAAACAACGGGTCTGGACCTTCCAAAAAGGCCAGAGTCACGACCACCAGAGGCCGCGGACCCCTCAGGCGAGGGGACGAAGGGGACGCGAGCACCCGTGTGACAATGAGCCCCAGGCAGGAGCCGGAACCGGGGGAAGCCATGCCGTCCCGGTGGCGGGGGTCAGGGCCCCCGGGAGACGGTGCATCAGACAGAGGGGCGCGCTCTCGCTCAGGGGGAGGGGCGCGCTGCCGTCCGCGAACGCTCGATTACAAAACGCTAACAATCGGCGGCTCTGGGTGAAGGTGTGAGATGCACACTGTGATCGTCTTACTTTCTGCAGGTCGAAATGTCCCACGTTAAAACTGGGAGGACAAAGAGCGAGGTGCCGTCAAGACGCCTTCGGACCCCGACCAGAAATGAGGCGCGGCTGTCGGGACGCGCACGCGGGGGCCGGGCGGGCGGGCGGGTCGGGCGGGCGGAGCGCGGCCGGCTCTGACTGGGAAAAGTTTTGTATCATTCTTATAACTGATGTGCGCATGGAAAGAGGTGACGGGTGGGGGCCGACGGCTGCTGAACTTGGTGACGTCCGGTTCTGTTCAGAAAGCGTTGCCTGATTTTACACCCCGTGATGTCGACTATTCGTATTAAATATTCAAGGAGCAGCACTTTAAAATGGAGACACTTATGTAAGTTAAAAACCACACAAACGGCATTCTACAGAATCAGGGGAGCGAAAATATGTAATAAATAGGGAACGTGGATTAGAAGAGGTCACAGCGACTTCGGGCTCCCGGTGTCCTTGGCAGAGAGGAGACAGAGATGGGGGTGCCTTCGATTTCCTATAAGACTGAATTTCTGTAAGATGCTCGCGTTTGCTAAGTACTGGCGGGGTACGCTGGGACCAGACTCCAGCGTTCGCACGTCTGAAATATTTCGCAGTTAATCATTTGAAACGGAACTCATCAGAACGCTGTGCGAGTCACGGTCAGGCAGGGTGTGAGCAAGGGAGCCAAAGCCCAAGGGAGGAGTCGGGACTC
>NW_011888871.1:1366538-1368008 GCF_000151845.1 Pteropus vampyrus | reverse complement strand
GCTCTGACTGGGAAAAGTTTTGTATCATTCTTATAACTGACGTGCGGATGGAAAGAGGTGACGGGTGGGGGCCGACGGCTGCTGAACTTGGTGACGTCCGGTTCTGTTCAGAAAGCGTTGCCTGATTTTACACCCCGTGACGTCGACTATTCGTATTAAATATTCAAGGAGCAGCACTTTAAAATGGGGACACTTATGTAAGTTAAAAACCACACAAACGGCATTCTACAGAATCAGGGGAGTGAAAATATGTAATAAATAGGGAACGTGGATTAGAAGAGGTCACAGCGACTTCGGGCTCCCGGTGTCCTTGGCAGAGAGGACACAGAGATGGGGGTGTCTTCGATTTCCTATAAGATTGAATTTCTGTAAGATGCTCGCGTTTGCTAAGTGCTGGCGGGGTACGCTGGGACCAGACTCCAGCGTTCGCACGTCTGAAATATTTCGCAGTTCATCATTTGAAACGGAACTCATCAGAACGCTGTGCGAGTCACGGTCAGGCAGGGTGTGAGCAAGGGAGCCAAAGCCCAAGGGAGGAGTCGGGACTCGCGGTGCGGTTCCTGCAGCCGGGACGAGCGCCAGGCCCGGGGAGCAGCGGTGCTCGGGGCCAGGCCCGGTCCCTGCAGGGGTGTGGGCCGGCAGTGGCACCAGAGAAGGCTGGCGTGGACGGGGCGCCCGGGGCAGAGGAGCAGGGTGGCACAGGCACAGATGCAATGGGCAGGGCCCCGGACGCGGCTCACAGCCGGGGAGACCGTGTGTTGGTGCGGGGGGTGGCCGTCACTGCCGGCCTGCCAGGGAGGGGCTGGGTGTGGCGTGGTGGCCGTGTAGCTCCCGGGGACCAGCCGGTGAGCTGAGGGCTGTGCCCATGCTCCCGTCGGGGGTCCTCTCGGGGGGCAGGGCCTGGGGCGCAGAGCAGGCGGGTGCCCGGTGGGCAGAGGAGCACACACAGGTCCTGTGACGTCGGGGGCGGCTGACACACAGACTGCCACCCGAGGAGGGGCCGCCTCAAGCGCCTTAACAGAGGGGACACGGGACCCTACGGGAGGGCGAAGCCGAGTATCTCCGTAGGCGAGCAGACGGTGAGATTTTAAAACTCAAGGCTAGTTTGGTTCCCACACGCCATCATCACGCCTGACATTGCCAGTCAGTCTGGGAGGATTACAGCAGATAAGATAGTTTAATAAATTTCTCATGATTAAAATTGAAACCACAAAGAAACCTAGAATTGTACTGTTATAATAATAAAACCAGGCACATAGGGACTGTTTTACCCTACTATATAATTGAAAAAGCATTAATTCAGAATTTATGATGATTCATTTAGGGATGGAACTAAAATAATCTACATTTGCTTAAAGAGAAAATGTTCTCTCAGCCAATCGACAGCACGACAAGCTGTCAGAGATGCATGCAATCGAGAATAAACTTATTTACACTTATAAACAAAAGATGTTCACTGACATAAGACGG
>NW_011888871.1:1365316-1365823 GCF_000151845.1 Pteropus vampyrus | reverse complement strand
CGTGGTGGCCGTGTAGCTCCCGGGGACCAGCCGGTGAGCTGAGGGCTGTGCCCATGCTCCCGTCGGGGGTCCTCTCGGGGGGCAGGGCCTGGGGCACAGAGCAGGCGGGTGCCCGGTGGGCAGAGGAGCACACACAGGTCCTGTGACGTCGGGGGCGGCTGACACACAGACCGCCACCCGAGGAGGGGCCGCCTCAAGCGCCTTAACAGAGGGGACACGGGACGGCCCTACGGGAGGGCGAAGCCGAGTATCTCCGTAGGCGAGCAGAGGGTGAGATTTTAAAACTCAAGGCTAGTTTGGTTCCCACACGCCATCATCACGCCTGACGTTGCCAGTCAGTCTGGGAGGATTACAGCAGATAAGATATTTTAATAAATTTCTCATGATTAAAATTGAAACCACAAAGAAACCCAGAATTGTACTGTTATAATAATAAAACCAGGCACATAGGGACTGTTTTACCCTACTATATAATTGAAAAAGCATTAATTCAGAATTTATGATGAT
>NW_011888871.1:1363836-1364277 GCF_000151845.1 Pteropus vampyrus | reverse complement strand
GGAGCCCAACAAGGCCCTGAGGAGTCCGTGCCCCGTCCACGCCGGGCCGGGGACAGGCCTGACCGCCAGCAGCCAGCTCTAGCAGCGGTGTCAATGTGCTGCCTCCTGGCAGGAAGGAAGGGTGCTGGACGCCGATGGACACCGGGAACAGAGCGCGCCGAAGACGGCGACGATGTGGACACGGGCGAAAGGCGTTGTCATCTCCACGAGTTTCTTTAAAAGTGAGAAACAGTAAAGATCTAGAAGACGTGAACGATGTCACGACCAGCTCGACACAATGGACGTTCACAGAACACGTCGCCCAACGACAGTAAAACGCACGTTCTTTTTAAGTGCACGCAGAACATTTGCCAAGACATTCTGGGCCATAAACCAAATCTCGATGGATTTAAAAGGACTGAAATCACGCAAAGCGTGTTCTCTGACCACAAAATTAAATCA
>NW_011888871.1:1354509-1363201 GCF_000151845.1 Pteropus vampyrus | reverse complement strand
ACAGGGGGTATTAACGTAGAGGGAGCCACGTACGTTTTTAAACTGCTCCTGATTTAAGTCACAGGAAGAGATAAATTAAGTTTTATGAAAGCTTTAACTTTTAATACCATTGGCAGTATATTAAAATGTTCGGGAGGTTATTTATGATACATATTTCCTAACGCTGGTCCAGCTGTGATGACGGAAAGCACGAGAAGCTTCTGCTAATGTCCTTAACCCCCCGCCCCCCGTGCGTTTGGCACGGGAGCCTCGGAGGCCGTGGGTGAGGAGCCCCCGCGCCGGTCAGGGACCTCATCCCCGCATCGTAAGCGTCGCTGCAGGGCCCGGCCCAGCGGCTGCCACGGCGGTCACCTACGAGACGGCCGGATAAGCGAGCGCCAGGCACCTGCCAAGACTTCGTTTCTTCAGCGGCGTGACATGGTGGTGCTTAGGGGCCCGCCCTGGGGACCCTGTATTCCCGGGGGAGCCCAGGCCTAAGGCGACTGACCGGGTGTCACGGGAACACTGGGGGCATTAGCCACATCCGTTCTGGATGCAGGTCTGCTTTGCTTGATACCTGAGGGATTAGTAGCCTAAAAAAAGTCTTCGTCGACTTGACGTATGGGACGGAACGCTGAGGAGCAGGAACCCATCCCTGCTCTCAATACCAGTGAAAGAATCAGAGACCGTTTCGCAGACAGACGGCCGGAGTCGTCCAGGGTGTGGCCGCCCCACGACAGTCACCCCCAGCTCCGATGTCCTCGCTGCCCGTTCGCCTGCCAGCCAGCTGCTGAGGCGCCTCCCCAGACGGGGCCCGCCCGGGCCCAGTGCGGGACACGGGACACGGGACATCTCCAGGAGGCTGCAGGGCCGAGGGCGCTCGCCGTGGCAGCAGGAGCAGGAACGGTCCAGCTTCCGCCCGCGTCAGCTGGCCGCTCCTCACAGTGGGACCGCGACGCCCGCGTCATCAGCAGCTCTCTTACAGATACATGTGGCGTGGGGCGCGGCGCACCCTCCCGCAGCCACCTGGCGGAGCTGGAGGAGCTAGCAGGCCGCGTCCGCAGCGGACAGCCACGTCGCGCTCCACGCCGCTTTGCCTCGCTGCCCCGGACAGGGGCGCGGCCGGGGCCAACGTTCACGGCTCAGGGTGTCAGATTTTGACTCAATGCAGAATTTTCTCACAAGAAGAACTGCAATAATCCTAACCCTGACAGCAGCCCGTGAGTTAGGTGCTGTTATGTTCATTTCACAGACGAGAAACGGGGCAGAGCGTTTAAGTCGGCCCGTGCCCCACCCCTGGCAAACAGCAGAAGGGGGGTTCCGACTCAGGTTAGCCCGGCTCCCGCTGAGCCCAGGCCCCCAGAGCGCGGCACGCTCCTGCCTCACGGAGGGCTTTGGCGGAGCATCCGAGCGTCACTCTCGAAAGCAGCCAGGATGTCATCTGCTCCAGCGCCCCACTGAGTCAGAGGGAGTGAGGCCCACGGGGGAAAGGCTGCTGGCCCAGGGGCGCACGAGCGGTGGCCGAGCCGGGCCGGAACTCGGGTTCAAGGTCCCCACCCCGGTCTGTCTGCCTCACTGAGCCGACGCGCAGGTGCACGACCTCCCAGGTTGGAGGGCCCTAGTCCTGTGGCTCATGTCACCCTCTGCTTCTGCCCCACAAAATGCAGCACAGCTGTTCACGGTGAGTCACTGCTGGGTCTCTTTGTGGAGTCCACGCCTGTGACAGACTGGTGTTTCTTGTTCAGAATTACATGCGTCCACCCTGCCCTTTTCATGATTTCCCAGAAGGTGAAGGGCACATCCCACCCCATTGACTTTGGACTTGCCGTGTAACTTGTGGCGGAGGTGACTGTGCCAGTGTCCAGCAGAGGCTCTCTGAGACAGTGTGGGTTTCCACCTGCCCTCTGCAGCCCTGTGCCCAGGAGAGGGAACGGCCCAGATGGCGGCTGCTCAGTCGGCCTCAGGCTTGGCGTGGGAAGACACGGGGGCACAGCCAGGCTCGGCAGAGCTGCAGCTGACTCACAGGATTCTTAAGTGAAAAATAAATGTTGCTTGTTGGAGGCCACAGAGATTTGGAGGTCGTTAGTTACTGAAGCAAGAGCTGACGAATGCAGAAACTGGTACACGCAGGAGGGGCCGCCATTAACAAAAACCCAGGAATATGAGGCACTGGGCTGGGGTCTAGGTGAGCGGGAGTCAGAAAACTCGTAGAAAGTTGAAAAAGTGGTAACTCAAGGTATGCAGTACTGAGACATCTGGCAAGAAGCATCACTCGTGATAACTTACAGGTAGGAAATGCACCTGCCAGACTTGTGACTCAGTTGTTATAGGAGGCTTTACGTCCCACACAGGAAAAAAAAAAACCTCAAAAAAAAAAAAAAACAACATCAAAAACCAAAAAAACCCTCACGCTTTGCCAACACAATGGAAAGGAAATACAGATAATCCAAAAATTCCAGGACTTGCGGGATTAGAAAACGGAACTATTTCTCACCAAATCCAGGTTGGCCGTTAGGGCGCAGCCTTTTGGCAGACACCGAACCGCAGGTGTGCCCGCGCCCCGTGTTGACGCCCCGTGGGGCTCACGGTCGCCCAAAATGGCTGGGGCAAGAGCAGCAGAAGTTGGTTTCCTGGAAGCACGATGAGCTTAGAGCCCTCGTCGTGAGTCCGGCGCGAGAAGACCAGGCCGGACCGGGAGGGAGCGGACGGCGGGGCTCGCAGACTGGAGGCAGAGACGCCGGCTTCGGGACATGAGCGCGACGCGCACTTCGCGCCTGAATGACACGGCCCGGACCATCTGCGCCCCGCGACCTACCGGGCCCCTGGCTCACGCCTTCTCCGCGGTCGCAAACAGTGAGGACACCTGCTCCGCCCCGCAGCAGGGGCCCACGCAGGCGCAGTCCCCACCCCGGCGCTGACGTGGCCTGCTGTGGGGCGCCCCCACCCCGAGCAGGAGTGTGACCGGGCTTACCCTGTCTTTGCCTGTCGTTCACACGGGGCAGGGGAGGAGCCACCAGCTGGCCTTTCTGGTCATGAAACTCTGGTCAAGGGGACACGACGTGGCTCTGGAGAGCCTGGACTTTGGGCCCGAAGCCATTCGCGCACGAGTTCCAGGCTGCCCCAAGGAGGGGACACGCACACGTCTCACGTGGGAGGAGCGGGGACTCGTGTGACGCAGAGGGCAGTGTGTGGCAGGCTGTTACATCTCCCTGCTCTTGCTGCGTTTCCCAGCACACACCGTGCCACGTCTGCCCGGGCACGCGAGAGGAAGTGGCCACGTGTCCGCTGCCCGCAGCGCCCACGGTGAGGAGAGCCTGCCCCGGACGCACTGCCATCGCGGCCCGGGCCCCAGACGGAGGCACGTGTCACCGCCGAGATGAGCCCCGCTCCGAGCCCAGAGGGCCGCAGTGACCGGGAGGCCGCGGTGAGAAACGTGCTGGGTCTGCAGGGCAGCTGCGCCCACAGCGACCCCGACCGACGCCGCGGCCCCGTGCGAAGCAGGCGTGTGCCGCCCACAGGGCCTCGCGCGTCACCTCGCGCGATCGCACTTGGCAGTTTCGTTCAACAGAAACACGGTCCAGGTTACACGCACACCTTTGAATTTTCCAGTAGCCACATGAAAAAGGAAAAAGAAAACATAAAAACAAGTTTAAAAATATATTTGATCTCATCCAATATACCTACGAGATTTTCATTTCAACACGTGATCGATACTAGAACATACGCATAAGACGGTTTCCGTTTTTGGTTCTAAGGCATCAAGATCTGATGGCACTTTACTCCGACGGCATATGGCACTGTGGGTGAACCTCGCTGTCAGTGCCAACAGCTGCCTGTGGTGAGTGGCCACAACCAGGGCAGCACGAGTCTGTGGGGGTCGGGGGGCTCCCCTTCCTAGTTAGAGCTTCTGAAGGTGAAAGACACTAGATTTGGAGGCAAAAGCACAGAAGTCCAGTCCTGGCTCGGCCACCAATGCTCTGTAGGACTCCGAGAAAGGGATCTGTCTGGGAGTCACCTTAAAGCGAGGGACTGCATGCCTCCCAACACTCCCTGCGCTGGGCACACAGGAAGTGTCAAACCAGCACCGACTCAGCGGTCAGGGGTTCTTGCTGTGAACGACAAAACCAAATCAGGCTGATGCGAAAGCAAGGATAAAACGGGGGGTTGGGGGGGTTCCTGCAGGTTCTCGGGGGTCACAAAGCTGACGGGACATCGGCCGGCCAGTCTCGGGGGACAGACCAACAGGAGAGGCAGAATCTCAGAAGCTGCACACGGTCACCGCTCCTGGTAGAACAGTCTGGCCAGGACGTCACTGGTGCTGCTGTAGGACTCGTCACCTTCGGACACCACCAGGGTGAGTGCTCAGGTGAGTAGCTGCTGGAAAGGAGCCCAACCTTCCCTTCGTGCTACCTCCAGTGTCCTGGGAGACCCCAGACGATGCCTGAGTCCTGGACGCCACGGCCCGGGGTGGGGGACTCGCGCCCCTTCCGCGTCTCACCACCTCTGTCACCGGTGTGAGTGTGTTTGGACGTCAGGTGCTTCTGTTAGTATTAAGAAATTTGCAGAAATTCGACCAAATACTGTTATATTCTCAAGGACTCTATTATTGGGCTGGATCCTTGCGGCAGTGATTAGACGTGGCTTCCATCTACTTCTCATTGGAGCCAAGAGCTGCTCGTGGGTTCTGATGCTCAAGGTCTTAGAGGACAATGAGGGTGACCTTGTCAGGCCCGTCAAGTCGTATCGATACATCTACTAAAAAATTAGTAGCAATAAACATATGCTACCCCAATATCTCCGCTTCCACGAAACCAAGTTTTATGGTTCTTTTTAAAAGTTCTTGCAACTTTCAGAAGCGCTCGTAGACCCGCTTTTAGGCAAAATGGAAAAGCAAAGTGGACGTAGTTCGTCACGTGGAGCGAGAAGACCTTGAGCTTCTGCACCCGCCCCCAGCAGCCTCTGCGCCCCGTGCGCTGAGGAGGGGGTGACGCTGGGGACCCTGGACTAGACCCGCGCTGAGGCCCTAAGATCTCGTTCCTTTACAGGTTGCCAGTCGCTTTTACTGCGATGAGGTGACCGTCGCTTTGTGGCGATGTCCTGTTCCCAGCGCCGTCGTCGAGCAGTGACACGCGCTCTCCTCCGGTCCCCAGGGCCCTGGCAGAGCTCTGCACGCGGGAACGAGGGCTGCATCAGCTCGGCCGTGCGGGCTGCGGGTGGCGTCCCACCCGCCCTCCGTGGAGCCTTTGCCAGCTCCAGGCCTGAGGCAGAGGCCGAGGCCGGACGGGGCCAGGTGAGCAAACCACATCGGATGAGGTGACCAGCCACCCTCACCCCCAGAAAGGCCTTACTACCGCGGTGTTCACAGCAGACGGCAGAGCGGGGACAAGCTGGGAACAGCTGGGAACAGGTGTGATTCTCTGTGACCCGCCGAAGGCCAGCCGCTCGTTACTGGGACGCAGCCAGCACCTTCCCACATCTGTCGGCCTTTCGGCTGACGATATTTAAACAAAACCATTTGGGAAAGGATGTGTACGTCTGTGGTGTAAGGTAGCAAGAACTACCACATAATCGTCACTTTTTCCATAAAATAATCAGAGAAAACAAAGGATGTACTGAGTGTGAATGAGAATTTGCAGGATGCAAGACCAGCAGAGCTCACGTGGGGATGGGGGGAAGGTTTATTAAAATAGACGTTAAGATGTATTTTCCCGTTTTCAACCATTACTGGAGGAACAGAAAAGACGTCATACCTAACCCGCTGTGTAAAGTGAGGGGCAGTCGCCTGCATAAAGGAGCATTGGGACGCTTTTGGGGTTTGCTGGCTAACCCAACAGATAGATCTCATTAGCGACAGCAGCCCTGGCTCTGGGCACGTCTGACGGATTCCACTAATGAGCCTCTGACAGTGACAGCCTGAGGCAAAGTTCTTTGGCCTCTCAGAAATCCCCGGGAAATGCCCCAGGCGGGCCTTGATCATGACCGCTTAATTATTATTGCTCCTCTGCTGGGGAGTTCACGGATACGCAGCGGACCCTCCCTGCTCTTTCTGGGCACACATAAGACTGCCCTCCCCGGCCTTCTTGTGATTAATGGGCGCCATGTGACGAGTCTTGGCCAATGACATGGGAAGGGAAACGAATTGCATTACCGTTTCGGGAGTGAGCTGGTGAAGACCAAGCGGAATGGTCATTCTTTGTGATCTGCCGCGGCTACCGATGGGCTCGGAACAGAGAAGCCCCAAGATCGAAGCCGCCGGATCCCTGTGTCACCACACGGACCCACGGTGGCCTCTGTGCAGGTGAGAAACAAACCCGCTGAGATTACAGGGTTGTTTACGACAGCCACGGAACCTGGCCTGCTTAGCACTCCAAGTCTGCATTAAAAATGCGTCCCTCCAGCCAAAGTTTACCTAGCTTCACCTGTCTCCCTTTAGAGGAGGCAGCAATGTCCTCCTTTGTGGGGGCCGGCAGGCTTGACCCCTTGAGGGCTGACTTTTGGGCCAGAGTCAGGTGGAATGACACCCAGCCCAGGTAGAGGCAACTCTTGAAGTGACTCGTGAGTTAAATGTTGGGACTGGCAGACAGGAAGGGAGTCCCCACAGCGGAAAGACCATGGCTGACGTACGGGTGTTACCTGGAGCAAGGACTTCATCCACAAGGACACGCTTTTGTCACCTGTCAAGTGAAAGTTTGCTGCAGATGCCGTTGGTGCCACCCCGTTCTCTCTGACCTTGCCATGGCAGCGCACCTGGCCAACTGCCTGTGGCAGCACCTGTGTCCATCACCTGGCAGCTCTCTCGGGGGCTGGAGCCCGCTCTGCCTTCCTCCACAGTGGCCGGAACTCCCAGAGGATTAACTGCTCCATCGCGGCTGTCAAACAGGGGCTGCCGGGCACTGCCCTGTAAGCACCCGGCTCCCTCCGCATCCCCAAGGTGGGGTGGGGATGCAGTGCGCGTCTGTACCGGCTGCAGGGTTCCCAAAGGGGCTCAGCTCCGGTCACCATGGCGCTCTGCCCAGTGATAAACCTCCGACTGGCTGCCTTCCCTTCCCTGAGTCACATGTCACTCCCGCCCTGTTACTGCCTCCTGGATAAACCACCTGCACTGAAGTCCTCGCCCCGTGGGATGCCGCTGGGGCATTCGGAAATTAGGACTAGGCTGAGGGGTAAGGGGGAGGATTCAAAACGAAAGGACCCACGAAACGCAGGTCCAGGGCCCTGTCCCAGCCGGCGCTGAACAGACAGGCGTTAGCACTGATCACTGTCACCGCCGCTCATCGTGAGCTCTGGGGGGAGGGACGCCACGCTGCGGCTGACGAAGGCGGGCGCTGCGGAATTAGGGGGCATGAAGCAGGCTGGGAGTTCACCGAACAGCTGAGCGGCATCTACCCTGTTTATTAAAAGCTACGACAACGAATGCCATGGCAGTCACCGCTCAGGACAGAAAGCCGAGGACACGAAGGTGAGGGCGTGGACGGGCGTGGACGGGCGTGGCGGCCAGGACGGGGCCCAGACCGAGCCCCGGGGGTTCCTTCTCAGTGACACAGCCGCGGGCTGGGAGGACGCCCGCCAGAGGCCCGTGTCGCCCGTCAGCCCGTGCCCTCGGCGTCCTGAGCTAGTGCCCGCGGGACGCTCTGCCCGAGGTCAGCGCTTGACACGAGTTAATTCTCAAGAAGTCAGACGAGTACTCGCCAGTTCATTTACAGGTCTCCCTTGAAATCGGCCATCACCAGCTGTCACAACCCGGCACGTCCGGCCCCCCATCCAAATCCTGTGTGGCATACACACTGCACACAACCAAGCCACAGCGGTCTCCCCTGCAGGCCGGTTCGGGCTCGGGCACACCTGGCCCGCCCCCCGCCTCCACCGGGGCAGCCAGAGACGTCTAGGGGTCCGTGGGTCAGGGAGACCACCTCCCTTCCCACCCCGTTCCCTGCCCAACTGGTCTGCCTGGAGTGACAGGGGCCAAGGGTGAGGAGGGGGGACGAGCTCACGTCTGTGTTTTAAAGAGCGGGATTCTTGAGACCACGTGGAGGCTTGAAAGGGAGGAGGCTGGAGCCAGAGGGACAGTGGGACGCCGCCCTGCGAGGGGGACCAGGCCCAGGATGCTCACACAGAGAGGCAGGTGCAGCCACCTCTCACTGTGTGGACAGCGGGGCCGTCTGCAGAGGTCCAGGTGCCTGGTGCTTCCATCCGGGAGAGGCGATGGAGGCCGTCACCATCTGGGGTCCCCCAAGTCTGCCCCAGTCCCCTGGCTCATTGAGGCTCGGTCTTGTCCCCTTCAGCCAAGGACTACGCAAAATGGGCCTGTACAAGTTCTTAAACGTCTACGAAATATTTTTTCCAAAAGAAATCTTACGACAAACCTCCATGTAGCCGACAGAGGAAAGGGGGGGCCGTGCTGGGTGACGCGCACGTGTGTTGGGGGACAGCCCCGGGTCCCGCCCACTGGCCACCCAGGAAATCGCTTGCCCCTGGGAACCTGTCGGGCTCTGCAGGGCCCGGTGGAGAAGGCTCCGGGCTCCGTGAGCCCCACAGCGACTCGGAGGGGCTGCTCCTATGGTCCGGTTTCTAGGGGGGACCCCATCCATGTGGCCCTTCCGGCCAGCACGTGCTGACCTATGAAAACGGGGCGAGGCTCCATTACCGAAATCACGTTTGAGGGGAACAAAAGCCAGGACACCGTCGTGGGCACTCGTGACGAAACTGCATCCTA
>NW_011888871.1:1338945-1353039 GCF_000151845.1 Pteropus vampyrus | reverse complement strand
GGCCGTGAGCCACTAACCGCGGGGCCAGGCGCTCCGCTGCGCCCCGCCGGCCGCGGCCACCGTCATGCCCTCCGCAATGGCCATCTCTGATCGCTGCGTGGGGCCGGTCTGCGGCCCCGACCAGCTGTTCGGAATTTGTTTCTAAAAGGGCACCTATTTAAAAATCTTTTTTTTTCTTTTTGCCAGGAACGGAGGCACGCCTGACCACCCCGGAGTGGCGGGCCACACCTCCTCCCTGCAGAGGATGGCGGGGACCACACTCATCAAACCCCCTGCGCGATGACGTCCTCGCTGCCGACGGGCACGGAGATGGCTGACCTTGGCATCTAGGATTAAGGCAGCATTATTTTTCTTGATTACCAGCAGCAGAATAGAAGGGAAATTATAAAGCCATTGAGAGGATTAATACAGCCTTGATCTCTCTCTCTCTCCTGGCTCTTTATCTCAAGTGATTAAAATTCTGCAGGGGAAAAAAACAAAAAACGGCCCCGTAGCATACGCCGGCTGCCACAGACAGACAGCATCGGTGCCATGCGTCAGCTCGCCGTGGCAGCCCGCGCAGAGGTTAATTACGCGTGCTGTATACCGTTTTAATCACTCTGATCAGAGCGCCATTGTGCTACAGACCAGACCGTGACTTGCTAAGAGCAGGGGAAGCACCTCCGGCACGGGGGAGGGAGCGAGCACACATGACACAGCAGCCACGGAGGAGGAAGACAACGCAGAGGCCCCTGGCTGAGCGAGATCCGACGGGGCGCCCACCCTGCACCGCCCACACTCCGAGGCAGAGCACGGCGCGCAGGTTCAGCATCCAAGGACGCGCGGCCCTGGGCGAGCGGCCGAGTCCCCGGGCCTCGAGCACCACCGCTGCTCCGAGTCACCGTTCCGGCACCCTGAAATCCTGTGGGCTTCCCCTCGCTAAGCACCCCGTTGGCTGGTGTCCCCCGACCTTTATCTGGCCACTGCAAGGTCAGCGTCAAACAATGACACGTGCCGAACCCTTCCCGCCTGGCTGCGGCCGGTGTGTACAGCCCTGTCCCCTCAGCCACACGCTGTGCAAGCCACCGAGCTTTGTGCCCTTACAGTTTCCGGTTTGGTCTCACTGTCAAAGAGTGAGAATATTAACAGCATTGTCAGTGCTGCGGATAATCTAAAAACTAGACAAGTTACTACACACAGAATGTTGAGAATTATTTGCCGCTGGGGAAGAGCGGAGGACGGGAGACCGACGGGTCCGTTCGGCCAAAGAGAAGTCATCGGCTGTCTGACACAAAACTTGCGGTCCAAGGAACCGTCAGGACAATTTGGCATGTTTGATTATGATCATCTGCATTAGGGAATAACAATAAACAGATTTTTTTTTTTTTTTAACTTGACCTGGGCAACAACTGCACAGGCGTGTTTACTGTGTAACAATTCAGGTTTTAATACTTTTCTGTATGTGTTATACTTCCATCAAAAAAAACTGAATGTCACAGGGTAGCGCTGAAGTTAGGAGAGAAACAATGTTTCCTCCGGGAATAAAAGCGGAGACTGTCCCGACCCAGGACGGTGGGGGAGGGGCAGACGGCGTCTGGGACGCTCCCCTCTGCGGGCACTGTCCCCTCGGCCCACGCTGCGCTCACCTGTAATGAGCGGGCGTCCAAACAACAGGACCCCACAGCGATTGTCAAGACAGCTCCGACGGCCGCCATGACGAAAGGATGCCGTTCGTAGTTAGTTTGTGTTCATTTATTTTTTAAATAACTTTTTGTTTCTAACATCAATATGGAGAAAAATTTTAAAAGATACTAATTGCTTTTAGGGAGAAAATGCTCTCACATATCAAAGAATACGGAAATGTTTTATTTTATTCTAAAACTCCTAAATGTGGAGGTACGCATGCTTTAACGGGAGTACAACGTAGCAGAGCCTTTCCCAAGTGAATCTGGCAGAAGGCTTCGTTATTTAAACTACGCATTCCCTCTGCCCAACAAATCCACTTCTAAGATTGTATTCTAAGACAATCCCTACGTCTGTGTGGAGAGACACATGTGTAAGGCAGTTCGCTGCACCTCACTGGAAGTAATCCAAATGTCCATGGGGCCATTATTCCATTTTTACTTAATTTGGAAAATCCATAGAGATATAGTGGCATTCTACAACGATGTTATTTACTGACATGAAAACACGTTTGTGATATAGCAGCTAAGTGAAAAAGAGGTTTTAAAACACGATATTTAGTGTAATACCATTCTCGTACACATTTGAATATTTTCGCAGAAAATGTAGAAGGGTATGCTTCAAAAGTCGACAGTGGTTAACTCTGTGTGATAAGAGTACAGGTGACTTTACGTTTCTTTTTCATATTTTTTCTGTATTCTGTTATTGTTTTATACCTTTATAACCAAAGTTAAACAGGGGGAAGTTATCTGAAGATTTTTAGCTGGAAAAGAGAGAAATGTCGCCATTAGGTATAGTTCACATCTCTGATTGATCAACCGACTCCCCAGAGAGGTGATTTCACGGTTAAGCACCCTGAAATACGACACGGAGAAGGGACATGCTCCTTCCCGCTGAGACAGCCGACATCCAGCAATGTCACAACAGCAGCCACCTCCTGCTGAGGGCCTACCGTGTGCAAGGAACCACTGCACTTTAGTTCATCCTCATGACAGTTCTGCAAAACAGAGCGCATTATTCCTGCGAATGGAGGGAACCGAGGCTGAGCGAGGCTGACGTCCCAGGGCATGGGTGGTGGCAGAAGGGATGGTGCCTGGCCACTCCAGGCCAGAGCAGCCTGGGGTCAGGGGCTTTCTGACAGGTCACAGGGCCATTCTGACTAGGCAGACATTCATCTGATTGATCACGGAGCTCATTCTGATTGATTAGGTGTCTGTTCCTGGCAGGAGTTTAACCTAGGTCCCTGAATCCTAAGCGGGGTCTTCTGACTGTGCTTTTTAGCTAGGAGCACATTGCCTCTGCATCTAAGGATTAAGATCTACGCATAAGATCAGTGGACGAGGGCAGAGGGAGGTTATTCACCTCGTCGAATAAGTCTCTGCTTTACAAAAAGAACGATGTAGAATATGTTTAAGAAGGAAATCCCCATTAGGATACATTGCAACTCCACAAAAACTATTTCAGGGATGATGAGTAGAGTGTGGCAGAGCTGTATTAACATGCTAAGGTTTGGTGAATCCGGCTCCGCTCCTGAAACCCGTGTTAGCTATAGACTTCACCTGGAAGCATGGCCACTTATCTTGATTAAAAGTGCCCCTGTGTCGACAGGAAGATAGAAGGTATCTACCTCCCTCCGCCCAAAATGTTTCCTTTGGCCGCTTAAGATCTGCTATGGCATTGTATTTTGAGTTTTGAAATATGAAACGTAATCTTTGATATCTTAAACTTGAAGTATGTTGGGACGATATGAGATCTCTATGGCCATCTGTTTTCACATTTTAAAATTACAAAAATAACGCCCAGAGGAAAAAGTACTGTCCTGCAACCCGTCATGAAAAGCATCGATTTGCTTAAAGAGGACAAGTGCTGCTCAGTCGTTAATGACGGATTCTTCCTGTCTTGGTTCTGAGAGTCCTAGACATTTAAGTAACAATCCCTTCTGCATCCACAGTGCGAGGTCCTCAAAACTGGACTCGCAACACTGGATGTCAAAAACTCATTTTGCAACATTGAGCTGATCACAAATTTCCTACGTAAAGGACATTGGGAAAAATAGCACCAAGAAGAGCTGAAGATGAAGAAAATCTTGGGGGAAGCTGTCGACATGCCAGGAGTCGGACCCCCCCCCCCCCCCCCCCGGTTCACCTGCGGGCAAGTGCGACTTGCTTCGGGAGACCACGGGCGAGTCTGCACACGGCCCGGCGCTGGGGGCGGGATCGGAAGACTCGCACTAGAGTGAGGAAGGGCCAAGGGACTGGCCGAGCACCTGCGGTAGGGGGCTGCCGCCTGGAGCGTAGCTGTCCCCCCGCCTGCGGCCACGGGGCTGTGACGGTGGACATGCCCAGTGAGTCACGTACGAGCCAGCCTGGCATCGTTTAGACCCTGCCGAAGAGGCTGCCTGGAGGAGAGAGAGGAACTGAACTGGAAGCCTAACGCCGATACGCGGGGTCAGGACCGGCAGGCTGGAGAAGGCGCATTCTGCCCCCGGAAGGGGTCTGCGGGTGACGAATGAGTCTCGGGGCTCTTAAGAGACTGTCACCTGTAAACTCCTAGGCTGGTTCAAGAGAGTACTAGTCACCGAGAACCTTCCTGCCTCCTTTCTCCATATCCCTGCCAACCCCTGGCCAACCGTTTCTGCCCTCGTCCGTAAATGTCCAAACCACGAGGCTTCCGTCACGCCCGTGGCCGGCGGGCGAGGGCGGAAACGGAAGCGGGATCGGCAGAAGCCACGCACTGTCCCCCTGCCCGGCGCACGCAGCCGGCTCGGCCCGGGCCTGGGGAGCGGGGGATGCGGCTGGCCTCAGGGCCGCTCTCCACGTGTTACCGGACGCTTTAATTCCTGCGCTGGGAGTCACCTGGGGCGTTGACGGGGCGCAGGTGTTTGTTTTCCTGAGATTGACTTGAAAGGTAAACAGCAGAAATCGGTTACGGTGAACGTCTCGTTTCTGCTCTCTACGTAAAAAGATCTGGAAAGAGCGTCGCTTTCGGTTACAATGAGCGGAACCCGGACAGAGTGCAAACTAATGGCTTGTCCTGAACCTGCCAGAGAACCGAGGTCGCAGGGCAGACCATTACCACAAATCGAGCAGGAGACAGGCCCTTCCGGAGGGAAGCCGGACTGAGCGCTGGCTCATCTGGAACAGACACGGACGAAGCTCCACCCGCCCGCCGCTCACATCCTCTACGCGGCCCGGTTCCTAACAGGCCAGGGACCGGGACTGGCCTGCGGCCCGGGGCTTGGGGACCCCTGCCCTAGAGACAAAACCCTTAATCTGTAGGGAGGACAACTAACCCATGGCCTTAGGGCCCTGGTGGGAATCTCCCACAGTGAGGATGGGGAAATGGCAGTCGCCACCAAGATTCTGCCCCCCCATCTCCTCTAAGTCCCCCGAGGAGCGAAAGCCTTAAAATGCGGGAGGAAGAGTGACAGGAACACCTGTGCTCCTGTAGGGCCGCGGCGGGAGCAGCGCGGGGGAGACGGGAATGCATGCTGGGCCAGCGTGACGCGTAGAGCATGGGCGGAAACCACCCCAAGACCCGGGGCCGCTGTGCCAGCCTGAGGGGGCGGCTCCCTCAGAACGTAAGAGAGTCCCCTCTGTCCCCGCATTCCTTCATGCGGCAAAAAGCCGTGAGTGAAAACCACCGAGGGACGCAGCTCGGGGGGCTGCATGACACAGATTTCCTCGGGGCCACAAAGACCTGACGACAAGCTGGGGCCTCAGAGACAAGTGGGAGAAGACGAGGGGGGCGCAGAAGAAACCCCTGGAAAATGATCTCACACCATAAACGCGAGATATCGCTATAGGAATTTGAAGCCTCCAGAGGAATGAAGGTAACCATAGCAACAAAAAACTTTAAACCCAACCTAATTCCTAACTAAATTCACACAAACCCTCATGCTAAAGGCCTTGCAGAAGAAAAGACATGACTATCTTCAAGCATAAAAATATTTACGTCAGTTTCTGCCGTCTGTAACATATCTGGCTTTCAATCAAAATTACGAAGCATAAAAAATGCAGCAAAACCCAACAAACAAACAAAACAACACTCCACGAAGAGATAAAACAATGATCAGAAGCAGACTCAGAAATGATATGGATGTTGGAACCATCAGATGACGAATTTAAATTAACTATGGTTAATACGTTACACGCTCTAGTGGAAAGGTACATAATGTACAAGATCAGACAGGTAATTTCACCCAGGTAGCAACCAAAAGAAAGAAGTAAACGTAAATGATAGAAATAAAAAATAGTATCGAGGTGAAGATTGCCTCTGACGGGATCTCGAGTTCACTTGAAAGAACAGACTCTTGAACTTGAAGAGAGAGAAACAAAAGTTGTCCAAACTGAAATGCAAATAAAGGTAAATAAAACGGAGCATGCAAGACTGGGGGAGAATGTTAAGCAGCTTAACACACCCGTAATTGCAACCCTGCAAGCAGAAGAAATATGGCCCAAAGTTTTCCAAAATTAGTGACAGACATCAGCAGAACATGATATCGGTCAAAAATCTGGCTATACACAAGGAAGTGAAGAGCATCAGCAACAGAAAAAATGAAGGGAAATTAAAATTCTTTTTCTAATTCTTAAGTTCTCTAAAAAATTACTGACTGTTTAAAGGTATGGTGGCAACAATATATTGTATGGGAGCATGTTTAAAAGTAAAACGTATGACTAAAATTATCAAAAAATGTATATTGTAAACTCTTATAGCAGCCATGTTAAAAGTTTTCAGAAAAGAGGCCTAAAGTCAATAAAACCAAAAGCTGTTTTTTTTTTTTTTAAAAAAAAAAATACTAATAAAAGGGATAAACTTCTAGGCAGGTTGATTGAGCCAAAGAGTGAAAACACGAACTGCAAATATTGGAATGAGGGAGAAGCCATAATTACAAAAGATACAGAAATACCACAAATAATTCTATGCTCATAAATTGATAGTTTAGATGACATGGACTAATTCCTTGAAAGAAACAGACTGCCAAAACTCACTCAAGAAGAAAACATAACTTGAATAGTCTTGTATCTATTAACAAAATTGTATTTGCAGTTGAAACATTTAAACACAAATGAAACAAAGTAATGCAAAACTCCAGAAGCAGAGAGTGTCACTAGTGAAATTTTCCAAACACGATAACTCTGTGTAATCTCTTACAGAAAACAGAAGAGAATATTTCTCAACTTTACCTTAATACCAAGACTAAACAAAGAAAACTAGAGATGAATACTCTTCATGAACACAGATGTAAAACGTTCTCAACAAAATAGTAGCAAAATGAATCCAGAAATATATAAAAACCAACAATACATTATTATCAAGTTGGGTTTATCCCAGGATTGAAGATTTGTTCAATATCTAAAAATCAATCAGTGTAATTCACCATACTAACAGACTAGATAAGTAAAACTATATGACCATCTCGATAGATGCAGAAAAAGAATTTGACAAAATTAAGCATCCATTCATGATAAAAACTCAGTAAATGAGAAACGGAAAGTAACTTCCTTTACCAAACATAGGACACTCACAAAACACCTACAGCTAACACTATGCTTAGTGAAAAACGGGACTTTTCCCTTAAGATCGGAAACAAGGAAAGAATGTCTTCTTTCTCCACCTGTTCAACATTGATTCAGCCCTAACCTATAATAATAAGGCAAGAAAATAATACAGGTTGTAAATGAAGAAAGAAAATGGTTTCTAGTCACAGAAGAAATGACTCTCTGTGTAAAAACCTTCAAATAATCTATGGAAAAGCTTCTAGATCTAAGTGAGCGTAGCAAGATGGCAAGATACAAGGTCAATATATGGAAGCCCACTGTATTCCTGTACACAGCAACGAACAATGGGAATTTGAAAACAAAAACAATACAAAATAAAAAAAGAAAACCAAAACAAAAAGCTATCACTTACACAGGCACCAAAAACAAACAAAAACCAAAAGACAAGAAGACATAGGTATAAGTCTAACAAAATGTGCAGAATTTGTATGCTAAAATCTATAATATACATGTGAAAGAAATGAAAGACCTAAATAAATGGAAAGGTATACCATATTCATGGATTGGAAGGTGAATGTTGTAAAGATATTAAATTCTCTCCAATTTGATCTATAGATTCAATTTGATACTGATCAAATAATCTCTACAAACATCTGACCGGTACCCTTCCAGAGTGTCAAGGTCATGAAGATAAGAAAAGAGTGAGAAATATTAGAGACTGGAGAAGACTCGACATCACAGCTAAATACAACACGATCGCCTGGAACGGATGCCGCAACAGAAAAAGGACTTCATCGGTGGAGAAACAGGTGAAATCTGAATAAACTCTACATTTTAGTAATCGTAACGGAACAATGTGAATTTCTTAGTTTTGATCAATGTATTACGGTTATGTAAATGTCATAGTGATGGAAAACCAGATGAAGTGTACACAACACTCTCTGCACTAATTATGCAAATCTTCTGAAAGCCTAAATTTATTTAAAATGAAAAGTTTACTTCTTTTTTAAAAAAAGGTAACTGGCACCTGCCGGAGGTTTACCCAAGGGGTCAGGAGAGGACTGACACAGGGGGAGTGTCTCGAAGTGACGGAGAGACAAGCGTAAAGCTGATTATGTAAAAGTTACGACGCCCGTCTACGTCCCGCTGGTTCGCAGTAACAGCTCCATCTCTGCTGAGCAGTGATTTTATCCCTGAGAGCCAGCACCCTCCCCTGGAAATTGGCACGTAAGGTAGGCTGCCTCCGCTTCAAGGGCACAAAGAGCCATAAAAACGAGAAGTGGCAATTACTTGACATATTAAAATAAAATTTATAGAATGAGAAAGTTAAATTTAATATGTCAAAAACTCATGGAAACTCTGGCCCTAGATTGCAGTATCTATGGAGTTTTAAAAGCAAAGCATTATACAGCTTCATATGAACTTTTCTGAGTGCTGGCGAGGGCTTCGCATTGAAGAATAGTGCGTTTTTATATGCCTTTGATTATTGCGATCATTTTAACTTTCAGTGACACAATGGCTCCACTCCACTGACACAGAAGCTTTTCCATTACACTTAGACGGATGATCCAGAATCAACCCACGAAGTATTTCCGTTGTAATACGAGGGGGACCAGTAAAAACGGCACGTCTTTTGAACAAGTGACTTACACAGCGTTTTCCTTTTCTGCCCTGTGGGAACAGGAGGAGCCCACGTGCTGCAGGTGCGTTGACGTTGGGCTTTCCTTTCCCACATGCTGCAGCCCTCCTCCTGTGCTGGGCGACAAGACGTTCCCACGCCAGGGTGACCGCCCGAGAGAGCCAACGTCCCCCTCCAGGTCAGGTCTGAAAATCTAAGCGTCAGAGGGAAAGACCGTGAGCTGACATTTCCTTCCTGGCCGGGAAGACGCAGCCAGCCCGTGACAGAGGAGATAGAGTCACCGGAAGAGGAGCAGCGGGGGGAGTGGCCGCGAGCCGGCCACATCGGAAGGCCGGAGCCCGCCTGACCCCCGGCCGCCCCACTTCCCTCTGGACTTCGCGGCCTGGACCGAAATCTTAGAAACTGGAAGACGCAGCTGTGCCAAAATGCGCCCTACGGCAGTGTCCGCTGATTTTTTTTTTTTTTTAAAGAAATCTCAGACTGGGAACGCTCTGTGGCCAAGGACGACCCCCCATCCGGGGTCGCCAGAATCGGCTTCGTCTTCCCCAGGAGAGAACCGCCAACCAACTCCACCTGCCGCTCTGTATTCCGGCCGTGGACACCGTGATCCAGTCACTCAGGCCGCCGCACACAGGGCAGCGACGCTGCGCGCATCACTTACTCGTCTCCAAGTGCCGGGCAGAAGAAACAAGCACGTAGAAATTTCTCACGCTGAGAACGACGCCCGAGGAAACGCCTTTCCACCAACCGTAGCCCTCGAGCGTTCCCGTGTGCGTGAGTTAGCAGAATATTTGCGACTTCGCTTTCGCTATGGAGAAGCCACACACACAGCACATGTCGCTCATGGGCCCTGAGAGGTGCCACGCTCTCTAAAGAAGCACAGCACAGGAGAGTGTAGACCTACATGCGTGCTGACGTCTGCATTAGGGCTGAAGTCTAGACAGCTTGTCCTGATGGAACGCAGTATTAACATGCGGGTAAAATCTTGTGGCCGCCAAGTCTCGAGGGACGAACAGGCTCCGACCACAGCGATGGCAGCGCTGTGTTATCTGGCGTGGAGGCTTCCCGTGTTTCATTTGCTCTCCTAGCGATGCAAATTACGTTTTCAACAAAAACAGCCAATTTATTAACCAGACGTCACCCAGTCTATAAAGCCAACTTGGAGAAGGTGGCTTTCTTTGCCTATTTCTTTTTTTTAATAAAGTCTAGTTCCTCTGTACAGACAGCTTTAATCTCATTACGCCGAGGGTCTGCTTGATATTTAATAATCACAGTGCTCGCCTGAAACAAATCCTCGGGCCCAGACGACACCGTGAGCCGCTGGCGTAAATGAAGCAGTGCGCTTTTCAGAATCAGTGATTGGCGACGGGCTCGTTTAATATTCATTAATAAACAATAAACGATAGCATTCCCGGCGGGTAATGTCACGTTACTTGATTATACTTTTTTGCAATTTATAAGGTGGACCTGTGACTCATCGATTTGGGGCAATCCTTCATCATGGCAACTAAATATGCTAGGATTAACATCCTGCTAAACGTTCAAACCGAAATCACTCTCCAGTTATGAAACACGGTTTTTATGAGAGGTTTTATGTAATCTGTGAACTCTGATCATCTCTAGAAAGATATAAAGGATAAGTAATGGTCTGCCAGAAAATATTTATCTCTTCCATGAAAGAAAGAAAAGGAATATGCTAATGCAGGAAAACCATGCATAGCGGATGGATGATAGTTAAGAAATAAAACACACTATTATTTCTGAAGAAAATTATCATTAAGAAAACACTATCTCGAAGTTGGAAAACAACCTAGAGATCAAAAAGTATATATTTTTTTTAAAAATGTTTTATTCAAAAGCAGCTGCATTTTTATATATCTTGACATCAGAATAATTAAATTCTAATTTTGTAATGTGCTTGGAGAAAATACGCTTTCAATTAAGGGTTCATTTGTTTTTTCTACTCCTGCGTTGAAGGAGCTCAGCCCGTTTGAACTCATCTCCTCAGATTAATTGGCCAAGGTCAATTCTTGTTTCATTTGAATCCAACATGATAAAAATCAACAAACATGCTTTTACTGTGTTTGGTCAAACCATAATTTTCCTCAGTTCTCATGTCATTACTTGGAAAAACAGGGCTTTTCCAACAGCCCTAGGAACGGAAGCTGGTGCCCACGTACCCCGCCACGTCTCCCCTCCCCCAGAGCCCGGCCTGTCCGTGTCTGCGGGAGGACAGAGGAGGAAGGGGTTGGCTGTGTGCCTCCGGCCTGCCCGCTTCAGGGAGCCCGAGCCCACACCACGAGCCTGGGCCGCTGAGCTGAGGGCCGTAGGCTCGAGGCCCTGCGCTCTCTTGGCAGACCGATGGGGTCAAGTTCAGACTCTTCAGCTTGGACATCGACGTCCTGCACAGTGGGTCCTTGCCTTTTCTCTCACACTGTTCCTCCAGCGTCACCGGCCTGAAAATGTGGCACATTACTCCCGCTCTCACCAGCTTGGGGCTTTCTGTGTGCCCCCAAATCAAAGCGCAACGTCTCTTGAATCCACCTGTGGTCCATGGACTCTGGGCAGGTGTGGGGGGTCCGCAATCCCCCCAGAATGGTCCTGAATGTAGTGTGAGTGTGTGTGTGCTGTCCTGGGGGCTGGTCCACAGCATCCAGCCTCCCACACTCCACGTCCCTTGGCAGCCCGGGTCCAGCCACTCTGTCCTCTTTCCCCTATGCCTAACGAATCCCTTCCTAAGGCCGTCAGGCTGCTTCCCTCTACCTGCTTCGTCGTTTGAAGCCTGAGTCACCCTCTGGAACGACGGCAGTCAGGTGCCTGTCGACGTGCTCCTTACGCCCTCCCATCTGGAAAGGGGGCTCGCTAGAGCAGGGTCACCGCCGAGTCCCCAGGGCCTGGAACAGGTCTAGGCAGTGCGGGGTGCTAGATCGATATTTGCTGAATTAGTGAATACGCGAATGCATCAGCCTTTCAAAGAGGGCTGAGACCTGAGAGAGGCTTTGACTCGCTTGCTCTAGATGAGGGAAATCGGCTTCCCAATAATCAGAACGACTCTATTTGTAGCTCCCCAATGTCTAAGACATCGCCGGACGAAGAGTTGGGACAGCTGCTCCCTCCCGTCTGTCACTGTGCCCCTCTTCCTTCCAGGCTCGTGTCTGAAGCTGCTCTCAGGCGTACGCGCACTGCCTTGTTTACTGCTGCAGTCTGTTTTCCAAATGTATATTCAGCATTTGTTTACTTATTTATGGCGACGAGGGCTTCCCTTCCTTGCGAATCCTGAAATAATTTCTGGAAAGATGTCTGTGGTAGGCGTCTCGGGTTGTACGTGGCTTACATAGAAGGAAGGCCATAAAACCGACGTGTTAAGAACAGAGGTGAACAGTCACCCGGCTTCTGGCCGGCAGTTGTTCAATCATTTCTTCCTGAAGACAGAATTTTCGTAAATGGCCATGTCACGTGACAAAAAGTGTTTCTGAGGCTGTGGTCTTATTTCTCCTCCGCCCGGAAACCCTCCACAGGGAGATGGCTGACGCGTCCTTCCTGTCCCCCGGCTGGCTGGCTGGCTTGCTCTCAAGCTCCCTGAACCCGCCCTGCTTCCGGCGGCCCTCCAGCCCCCCGACACGCCCTGCTTCACCCCGCCGACTCCCCTCTCTCCTGCCCACCTCACGGTGGCCCCGACGTGGCTTCCTGAAAGTCTCATCCTCGTGGACACACTTCACTCCCCAGGCCCGGGGGCCAGGCCCCGTCGTGTTTCTACTCCCGCGGGCGGAAACGGGGCCCTGACGCCACGGAGAACAGGACTGAGGAGCCGGCAGCTGCACAAACGTACGAAACGCGGGCAGAGCGAGCGACGCCGACGCCGACGCCCACGGCCGCGGTCAAGTTCAAGCAGCGGCGAAGGACAGTCTGTTAAAAGTGGAAGGTCTGAGTGTGGGGATGTGCCTCCTGCCCACTGCGGAGAGAAGTCCACTAGGGCGACTCCTGAGAACCTACACACCTGCCTACCTGCCACCTATCCGTGTGTCTATTTCTCCATCGATAGGTGCGGCTCCAGATACAGATACACGAAGCCCTTCCCCTCACGGGGACAGAGGTGTGACTTAGCTAAATAGTGACTTCGGGAAAAACGAACAGGGTGTGTTCGGCTGGGCGCCCCTTCTCTCTTCCTGGCCTGCCGCCCAGGGGAGGCGCCCTGCTGTGCTCCGTCACGGCCCTCCGGGTGGGCACAGGCGCCGTCCAGGGCCGTCTAAGACCGAGAGGCCAAGTTCAGCTCTGGTGTTGGTGTTAGAAAACCGACTTTCTCGCAGATCTTGGTCGCATCTCCAAAGTCTGCTTTGCTGGTTGTGAAGGAAATAGTTTAACCTCCTACCCGCCACCCCTTTGTCCTTCCCTGCAAGAGGCCGAGAGCTCAGGGAAGAGAGAGGGCGCTGCTCATTGGGGTCCCTGAGCCTTGACGATTGTTAACATATACTCACTTCCCGTCCCCAAACCCTGCTAAAATGACAGTAGAAGATGTTTCAAAATTATCAGTCGATACGTACAAAGCAAACGGAAGAGGAGATACAACGAAGCTTTGGAAAAAAGTTTTGACTGGGGACTTGTAACTCAGTGCCTTTCAAAAGCGAGGGACTTTATATCGCAGGCGCCAGAAAAGGGACGGCCTCAGGGACCGCAGGTGGCACAGAGGCCCGGGTGAGCTTGCGGCTCGGCATGGAGGGTGGCTGCATATCTCTGCACGGAGCCATCGAAGCCCTCTCCCCAAATCTGAGATGAAAAGTATCTCTTTCCTGAGGTTAGAATATCAGAGGTGAGCCAGCTGCAGACAGTGTTGTGTTAAAAACGGACCAGGCACCACCCCCACCCCCACCCCAGCCATCGGGACGTCTACCGTGATTAGAAACCACACAGCAAGCGTTGGCAAGGATGTGGAGAGACTTGGACCCCTGTAACAGGTACAATGGCGCAGCCGCCGTGGCCGACGGGGGTGGCTCCTGAGACAGGCGAGCACAGAACCAGCGCACGGGCCGGCGTCCCGCTCCTGGGTCCGGACCCGAGGGACGGACGTGCGCACAGCCGTGTTCGTGGCGGCCGCCCAGCACGCCCACCGTGGGCGTCCACCGCGGAGCAACGCGGGAACGAAACGCGTGTAAACACGCAACGGAGTCCTGTTCGGGCTCAGAGGGGAGTCCTTACACACGTGCACACGGACGAGGCTTAGAAACAGGCTCTGGGAAGGCGCCTAACGCGGGAGACACGCGTGTGGTTCACAGGTGTGCGGTGCCGGGCGTGATC
>NW_011888871.1:1336414-1338895 GCF_000151845.1 Pteropus vampyrus | reverse complement strand
AGGCGCCCTGCTGTGCTCCGTCACGGCCCTCCGGGTGGGCACAGGCGCCGTCCAGGGCCGTCTAAGACCGAGAGGCCAAGTTCAGCTCTGGTGTTGGTGTTAGAAAACCGACTTTCTCGCAGATCTTGGTCGCATCTCCAAAGTCTGCTTTGCTGGTTGTGAAGGAAATAGTTTAACCTCCTACCCGCCACCCCTTTGTCCTTCCCTGCAAGAGGCCGAGAGCTCAGGGAAGAGAGAGGGCGCTGCTCATTGGGGTCCCTGAGCCTTGACGATTGTTAACATATACTCACTTCCCGTCCCCAAACCCTGCTAAAATGACAGTAGAAGATGTTTCAAAATTATCAGTCGATACGTACAAAGCAAACGGAAGAGGAGATACAACGAAGCTTTGGAAAAAAGTTTTGACTGGGGACTTGTAACTCAGTGCCTTTCAAAAGCGAGGGACTTTATATCGCAGGCGCCAGAAAAGGGACGGCCTCAGGGACCGCAGGTGGCACAGAGGCCCGGGTGAGCTTGCGGCTCGGCATGGAGGGTGGCTGCATATCTCTGCACGGAGCCATCGAAGCCCTCTCCCCAAATCTGAGATGAAAAGTATCTCTTTCCTGAGGTTAGAATATCAGAGGTGAGCCAGCTGCAGACAGTGTTGTGTTAAAAACGGACCAGGCACCACCCCCACCCCCACCCCAGCCATCGGGACGTCTACCGTGATTAGAAACCACACAGCAAGCGTTGGCAAGGATGTGGAGAGACTTGGACCCCTGTAACAGGTACAATGGCGCAGCCGCCGTGGCCGACGGGGGTGGCTCCTGAGACAGGCGAGCACAGAACCAGCGCACGGGCCGGCGTCCCGCTCCTGGGTCCGGACCCGAGGGACGGACGTGCGCACAGCCGTGTTCGTGGCGGCCGCCCAGCATGCCCACCGTGGGCGTCCACCGCGGAGCAATGCGGGAACGAAACGCGTGTAAACACGCAACGGAGTCCTGTTCGGGCTCAGAGGGGAGTCCTTACACACGTGCACACGGACGAGGCTTAGAAACAGGCTCTGGGAAGGCGCCTAACGCGGGAGACACGCGTGTGGTTCACAGGTGTGCGGTGCCGGGCGTGATCTAAGCCGCACGGGCAGAAGGGACAGCCGATGGCACGGGAAAGTTCTGGAAACGAGCAGCGGCTACGGGTGACAACGTGACTGTGCTGGATGCCACTGACCTGCGCATTCAAAAGCAGCTGCGGTGGTCGGTTTCACGCTACGCACATTTCACCACGACTTACAGAAAACGACCTGCCGGGCATGGGGGGCCCCCCACCGCGGTCACCACGCCACGAGGGCAATGCCGGGACGCGGACGGCGCTTCCCGCCGGGACCCCGTCTGAGGAAGCCGAGTCCGTTTACGTGAGGGGCACGGCACCCGGGGCAGGAGTGACGACGGCGACCCCGTGCTCCTTCCAGGGGCTCGGACCACGTTTGCCGCGCGGGACGTTCCCATCCGAGACCAGGACGCGGGGACGGGCCGAGGGCTCCGCGGCCTCCTCCCCCACCTTCCGAAAGTGACTGCAGTGCGACGCTAGGAGAGGACGCCCTAAACGAACCCCCAGTGTCCCCAACTGCAGCTTCCGCGGGAAAAGATGAAGGGAGAGACCAAGTGATCACTCAGCTTCGCCTAGCGAACGGCTTGGGCGCCCCTTTCCAAAGCGAGGACGAGACAGCATCGCGGGGACGAGGGAGCGTCCTGATTCGCGAACGAGAAAGGAACCTGACGGGGTTACAAAAGTGACTTTCGCTACACGTTTGACGAATGGCCTTTACCGGAAAAGAAAAAATAAGTGGACGACACTTCTGTTCCAGAACGGTCATGTCCCCGGATCAGGACAATGCGGACGGAGGCTGCACCTGCCGGGGTCGCCTGTCAGTCACAGCGCCCGCCCCGTGCCCTCCCGCCGTCCGACGTACTCGTCTGCGTGAGCTCTGGGACCTGGCCAGACGCCCTGTGTGGCTGACACGCGGTCACGGCCGAGAGCTGGTCTGGATGAAGGAGGCCAATTTCCTAGCCACGGTGGGAGCAGGTGGGCCGTGGACGGAGGAGTTCACACGGTGGCCGGTGTCGCGAGAAGGCCTCGCCGTCCCCTCCCCACCCCCACCACGGAGCTTCCGGAAACCTGCTCCCGGCGTTCGCACAAAGCGCCACCCAGGAGCCCCGGCTGTGCGCTGGGCCACCTCTCGCTGCCAGCTAGCGTCTCTGGTGCTGCGTGGACCCCACCCCGAGGGGCTGCGGAGGGGAGCCTGCAGCCACAGGGGGCCCTGTACCCCAACAGCCACTGGGACGGCGCTCCCCAGAAGGGGGCCCCTCACACTGGGGCAGGTGAGCACACTAACTCGCTAATCAGGGCGATGATGACACCCTGTAATTAGTTCTCTTCCAGCCTAGGTTTGCATTGACGGGAGACGGTAAAATTGGTCCACGAGCCATGAGGAGTTTGCTGCTT
>NW_011888871.1:1330230-1336364 GCF_000151845.1 Pteropus vampyrus | reverse complement strand
ATTCGCGAACGAGAAAGGAACCTGACGGGGTTACAAAAGTGACTTTTGCTACGCGTTCGACGAATGGCCTTTACCGGAAAAGAAAAAATAAGTGGACGACACTTCTGTTCCAGAACGGTCATGTCCCCGGATCAGGACAATGCGGACGGAGGCTGCACCTGCCGGGGTCGCCTGTCAGTCACAGCGCCCGCCCCGTGCCCTCCCGCCGTCCGACGTTCTCGTCTGCGTGAGCTCTGGGACCTGGCCAGACGCCCTGTGTGGCTGACACGCGGTCACGGCCGAGAGCTGGTCTGGATGAAGGAGGCCAATTTCCTAGCCACGGTGGGAGCAGGTGGGCCGTGGACGGAGGAGTTCACACAGCGGCCGGTGTCAGAGAAGGCCTCGCCGTCCCCTCCCCACCCCCACCACGGAGCTTCCGGAAACCTGCTCCCGGCGTTCGCACAAAGCGCCACCCAGGAGCCCCGGCTGTGTCACCTCTCGCTGCCAGCTAGCGTCTCTGGTGCTGTGTGGACCCCACCCCGAGGGGCTGCGGAGGGGAGCCTGCAGCCACAGGGGGCCCTGTACCCCAACAGCCACTGGGATGGCGCTCCCCAGAAGGGGGCCCCTCACACTGGGGCAGGTGAGCACACTAACTCGCTAATCAGGGCGATGATGACACCCTGTAATTAGTTCTCTTCCAGCTTAGGTTTGCATTGACGGGAGACGGTAAAATTGGTCCACGAGCCATGAGGAGTTTGCTGCTTTGCTGATTAAAGCCTTAATTGATTTGGAATTTTTACCAATCAATCTCTGAATTACCTCGGGTGCATGAAGGCATCTGATAAGGAAGTGTTCGCCCCAGATACGGTCCTGAGGGCACAGGGTCAGGGGACGGCCCTCTGCTGGTGGCGCTGGTGCTCTCTGCGGGGCAAACGGGCCTTGCTTACCCCAGTGGTGTCCGGTTACTTATTCCGCTCCTTTTCGGTGGCACCCATGCACAGGGGTCAACTAAAACTCTTCGGTTTGAAGCACGCGAGCACCCCAGACCCCCAATGCCATGTGGTGACTACCAGATCACTGCCCCCTGCCAGCACCACGACGGGCAGCGGGCATCCAGTGTCACAAAGGCATCAGACGAAAGCAGTGGATTTGGTCTAACACGTATACGTAACGGGCTTAAGTAACTAGTGGGCAGGGTCACCTGATGGACAGTCTTTCCCGACCCTCACGTGCCACCCCTCACGCGGGCACACGGGAGAGTGCTGGCTGTCCCTTGCTCAGGGACACTCAGGCCGTTCTCAGCTGGCACCAGTACAACCGTCCTTCCCTGGGCTTCCTGGTGTCACGTGTGGACAACTACGTCTCAGAGCTAAGAACGGAACAGTTACAGGGCCTGGGGATTTGTCGTTACAATAGATCTCACCTAATAGCTCGCCAAAATGGCTGCATCGGTTTGTACACCAGTTAACAGCATGCTGGAAATTCCATGATCCTATACCTAGCCCGACGTGGGACGTTACCGAAACTTTCGAACGTTCAGCCATTTGATGAGTGAAACATTTACATTTTGTTTTAATTTAGATTTCCCGTCTTAAGTTTGCCGGCGTGACGTGCTGAGTTCTGCGAACCGCCTTGTCGTACGCGTGGCCCGTACTGGCCTTGAGCTGCCTTTTCCTCGATTTCCGGCAGGACATGCAGCTTCGCAGGTTAACTAAGCCGAGGTCATTCCCTCCCAGTCTGTCTCAGCTTATCACACAGCGGTTTTCAGTTCTGAAGCAATAAAACACCTTATCGGTTCTCTAATTGCTTTAAGTTTTTGTTTCTTTAAAAGGTCTTCCTTACGGCAATATTTCCAAACCTTCGGGAGTTTTATATTTCACATTTCCGAGTCTGCTGTATTTGGAATTTACTTGGTAAGAGTGGTGTGAGTGACGGAGTTGTCACAGACACTGGCTGGCATGTCGGTATTAGTTCAACTGGAAAATCAGTCTGAGCCAATGAGCACGTGGCTCCTCGCCTTCCCCGGTGGCTGTGAGTGCCGCTGACCTAAAGAGACAGAAGGGAAGGGATTCCCACGGTGCGACTTCCTTACCCACCTTGTTAGGTTAACAAGGAAGCGTGACGAAGCCCAAATTGCCACCAGCGGTCACCTGGCAACCTCGAGGGAACCCAGGTCTGGGATGAGGCCAGCGGTGAGGACGCTGTGGACAGAAGGACAGGAGGGACCCTGGGCCTCGATGGCACCATGAGCCACAGCGGGCCCTGCTCTGCCTTTGGACCCTGCCTCCCCTCCCCCCGCCATAATAAATCACTTCACCTGCAAAACCAGGCTGAGTCAGGGTTTTCTGTGACAGGAGTTCAAGGTCACCTAAGTGATTAGTGGATTTCACTGCCCTGAAGCCACCGTAAGGAAAGGCCTGGAGAATCAGATGCCATGAGGAAAGGGGACCCGCAGCCCAGCACCCGGCTTTTGGGGGGACCGCTAGCTGTTACACTAGTACATCTGCTCATTCCTGCTGCCAGGTCACAAACTTAGTGCTTTGTCCTTGTGATTTGCTTTGAGACCCGATGCGGAAATTCTCGCTTGTAGGACTCGTGTCGAGGACGTGGGCTTCCAGCGAGATGGCACGCACGTACCGTCCCCTGTTTCTCTGGCTAAGCACAGCCCAAACTGTGGGCTTTATACACAAAGCAAACATAAGACTGAGCGGCGCGTGAAACGTCTCTGAAACATTTACTGCATTCTGTCCTAACCCTCCCTTCTCCAGAGAAAGCCACAGGTAGCAGTTCGATGTGATTTTTTTTTTTCTAGATCTTTTTCAATTTATGTGGCTGTATATCCAGATACTAATAACATGTATAAAGTGTTGTTTAGTGTTTTTAATGAAAGAATATACTATATGTACGCACACACACATAGAAAATATCTACTTACGAATTTTTCTAGCAGAGTTTTCAATATTAAAATTCACTTGATGAAAAACACAGTGATTGTAAAACATAAGACAGACTGGATTGCGAGATCCTTGAGGACAGTCGTGCTTATTGC
This sequence comes from Pteropus vampyrus, assembly GCF_000151845.1. NCBI lineage: Eukaryota > Metazoa > Chordata > Mammalia > Chiroptera > Pteropodidae > Pteropus > Pteropus vampyrus. The sequence continues at coordinate 1,333,336 of NW_011888871.1, read as the reverse complement.
TATGTCCTCAACAACTGCCACTTGATAGACGCCCTCCAAAACCACTGAATAAATGAACCCGCACAGAGGCCCGGGACCCACGCTCGGGACTGCAAACGTTCCTGAGACGGCTCTGAACGACAGACTGCTTTCCGCCGCTGTGACCGGGGAAATCGGTGTGCCCACTGGGTGTTGCCCGGATGACAGGCCCCCCCGACCCACGCTGCTGTGTGGGAGACAGAACCAGCAGTGTGGCCGCAGGTAGACGAGGGCTGACTCTCTCAGAAGGACTCGGGGGCGGCGACTACTATGACAAAGGTACATGATGTTCGAAGACTAAAGAGATTTGTTTTTCTTTCCTTAAATAGCATATTTTAAAAGTATATTTCAAGAAAAAAAAACACCTGAAACAAATGGTACTCCTTTTCTCTTTTTTAAGATTCATAAAACTGATGAATTTCAAGTGCGAGGGCTGATGACCGCACTGTGCCCGCAGCGAGTGCTGCCCTTCGAAGTCCGCACCCGCCCCCGCTCAGGCCGGCCAGTTCTCCGCACCTGCAGGGCCTTAGCCAGAACCACGTTGAAATCGAAACTCCAAAACGGCTTAAACAGTCCTGAGAAAAACCGGGACTAGAGAGCCCTTGGGCTGAGCCCGCCAGGGGCGCGAGGGACGGGGCCCAGCCGAGGGGCCTGTCCTCCTCCTGGTGTCCACGAAAGGGCCCAGGGGAGCGGACCTACTCCCTCCCCAAAGCGATGTCCCTTCTCCTCAAGGTCAAGGGTCCCCAACCCCCGGGCCGTGGACCGGCCCAAAGCGAGGGTCCCCGATCCCTGGGCCATGGACCGGTACCGGTCCGTGGCCTGTTAGGAACCGGGCCGCACAGCAGGTGGGCAGCGGGCGAGCGGGCGAAGCTTCCCCTGGATCTGCATCTGCTCCCCAGCACCAGCGTCACCGCCTCAGATCATCAGGCCTTGGATGCTCATCGGAGCCCCGGTCCCTGGTCCCCACAAACGTTGGGGACCGCTGCCCTAGCTCACCCGGGCCAACTCGCCTCGACTCCACAAGCGGTCTCGGTGCCGGCAGCGTTCGTGTGGACCCCGCATCCCTGGCGGGGACGCGCTGTCCCGTCTGCCCGCACACGGCAGCCCCGCTCTGCCCACAGGTCTTGCCACGGGATGGTAGCGCTCTGGGGCGCATGTTTCTCCTTCCGGGGGTGTCTGAAGCGGCCGTTTCGCTTCCACGTCCAGTCCTTTCCCACAGGCCACTTCTGTGGCCACGGTGGCTGCCTACGAGGGAGCTGGGGGACGTTCGGAGACCCCTCCCATGATGCGGGGGGCACACCGCCCTACGCCGGCCCGTCCCCCCGACGAGTGAGGCTCTTCTTCAAAACACACAGCCTCGCCTCGGCCGTGTGATTGGCAGGTTTTCACATCGAAGGCATCACTTATCGAGATGATTATTCCTTTGGGATCAGTATTTTCAAAATGTAGCCCCGTTAAAGGGAACACTGGTGACAAAGCAAGAATCTAAGCACATAATGCCAAGAAGCATCTTCATGGAAATAGGAATTATAAGTTAGTTTTAACTGAGATTTAAAGTATGTTAAGTGCTTATATTAACGTGAAGCAGAAATTAAATATGAGTTTCTTAATACATGTGAAAATAGAATAATCGCTTCATTAAAATGGTAATATCACCAAATAATTCAATTAATAAAAAACACTATCTCATGTCTTCAAGAGAGACATTGTCTACCAAAAGCTTATTATTCACGGTGGATAGCATCTTTGTCTATTTTTAACAGATTTAAATACATTTTAATAAGACGATAATTTTCACTCTAACGAGTGAAATCTCCAACCTGTGTTGTATAATTTCGAATATCTAATAAAGCACATATAGGGTTTTTTAGTCGGTCCAGCAGGTTTGGTTAAGAACTCAGACAATTTTTAGAAATAAAAATATTGTCTTATTTTTGTGAATAATAAAATAATATACAACTGCGACAATAACAAAGCATCACTTCACTAATGACAAGTGAAGCAGATCACAGCCATGGTCCAAGTGCCACTTAGCCACACGCCAGGCACCATCACCTGCGCCACACACACGACCACCTAACATGGAGAGCACCGTGTGACGCGTGTGGCGCCACCCGCCAGCCGGACGGGGGTGGGTGGGGGGCCAGGCTCGAAGGTGGCGGCAGCCTCCAGGGCCACCTCCCCTGAGTGGCTTCAGCACAGGACGGCGACACCGTGGGAAGTCACGCGGATGCACAGAGGGGACCCCTGCCTGCCATGTCTGAGCTAGATGACATCCACGGAGGCGCTCTGCCTCCGGCCCCTCTGACATGGGGTCATCCGTCGTTTGGAGTTGTGCAAGCACATGTCGACCTTATTCTGAACTCCCCAATGCTCCCGCTAAGGCTGACACGGTCTGGGGAGGCCGGGCCGCTCCACAGGTAAAGGGCCGCGGCTTTCCCATTATACATCCCTGTGTGCGCTGCGGAAAGCTTTTAAAAAAGACATACTTACGATTTTACGCAGATAGGGATAACAGCAAGAAAAGAAAGAAAAGGAGTGATCCCATTGCCCAGGGGACTGTGTGTTGTCATTTAGGGAAAGGCTGCCATCAGCAATGTTCATACCTATTACCAAAATGCACCGCCCTGTCAGCATCGTCTGTCAAGACGAATTCTGTATCCTGCTTGAAGCTGAGATTCAGTCAGTACAAGGTTCAAAAGATCTGCCAAACTCATGATAGTCTCACAATATTCCCTGAAGTCGAAAAACTGCCCTTTTAGTCAACAAATATAATATCAAACTGTTTAAACAGATTTTCCTCAAAATGATCTTTCTAAAGACTAATAAGCCAATTTTCCTACAAATTCCTAAGAAGCTGAATTTCTTGACGTCTGAACTCACGGTGCCACGCCAAGCTCTGTGCTGGCGAGATGCTGGCCCTAAGGACACAGGTCAGAGGGAGGTGTGTCCGGCCAGGCGGGGGGCGGGGCGCACCATCCGCTGGGTGACAGGCGGATGACAGAGGAAGGAGCCTGGGGACGGGTGTGAGTTCAGGAGAGAGGGGACTCCTGAGCCAGCTGGGAGACCGGAGGCAGAAACGAGGGGC
>NW_011888871.1:1326801-1328590 GCF_000151845.1 Pteropus vampyrus | reverse complement strand
TTTTTTTTTTTTACACCTACAGCACCTGGTCTTCCTAGGTGGTCTCCCATCCAAATACTAACCAGGCCCGGCCCTGCTTAGCTTCCGAGATCAGACGGGATCGGGCACGTTCATGGTGGCTAAACACATCATTATAAATGCTAAATGCAATCATTATTATGTCAGAAATAGAATCGACAGAAGTTTGGAAGTGGGTGGAGCTCAGGAAGAATTTAGGGTGACCCCATGATTCCTAGTTTGAGGATGACTCGGCTGGTAGCGAGGGGGCAACAGGCTGGGCAGGAGCTAAGGGCTGGGCCCACGCAGGCGCTGAGTGTGAGGAGTCTGCGGACCGCTGGCCACCAGTGTGTGCACGTGCCTATGCATGTAAGTGTGCATGTGCGTGTGTGCACGCGTGTGTGTGAGGCCCAGGAGTAGAGCTCGGAACCACAACAGCAGACTGGGGGGGTCTCAGGCATAAGCGACCGACTGACAGGAAAGGACCGTGAGTCCAGGGCAGCCCCTGACGCAGACGGCATGGGGGCGGGGAGCAGTAAGGGCTGGGTCTAGGAACGGTTCTGGGCGAGGGGCGCCAGAGAGCTCGGAACCCTGAGGACGCGGGGTGCAGAGGACAGCAGCCCGTCTGGAGGGCCAGGAGATGGGGACCGGTGTGGAGCCCTGGGCGCGGGGACAGAAGGTCCCTTCACCACCGGTGGCGGCTCCAGCTCCGGCAGGTGGGAGGCTGAGGCGGGAGGCCCAGGAGTCGGCGTGGTGGCCTCACAGCCGCCAGGATGCAGCCGTGGGGGCGCGGGAGGGACAGGTGTGGAGGTGCTTGTCGCTGTCCAGCGGCAGGGGGGGGAGGGCGGAGGACACACTCCGGCTGAGCTTCCGGAGCAGGCGAGTTCAGGGAACGGGGGGCGGGGGTCTGAGGCTGGACCAGGAGCAGGAGCGAGGCGAAGGGGAAGGAGTCCGTTCGCAGCGTGGGAGAGGATCAGAGAGGCAGCTGGCTTCCGTTTCTGGAAGAATCGGAGTGTGCTGGGAGGGGGGCTCGCAGGGAGCTGGGGCTGGGGGACAGGCGCACACAGAAGCATCAGCTGTGACCAAAGATAATGCCCTTGCTTATTTTAAAAAATGACTTATGGGAAGATAATCAGATTCCTTAAATGAATGTCCTTCTCTTTTTAAAATAAGAAGACAGAAGCTCCTTAGCACACTTAGAACTCATGCTTTCTATTCTACTTGTTTTTACACAATAAACACGATTTATAGCAAATCTACATTGAGGTTCCTCTAAAAGCATATTAGCTGCACCCCCGGAGGGGCGTGCCAGGGTACCTTTCTCTTCCTGTGTGTGCACACGTGCACGCACATGTGGTTAAAAAGGGAGAGCATCGTTTATCGGCAGCCTAAACTTATAGTTAATAAAATTTCTGGGGCCTGTTTTCTTCCAGCTATGTGCAAGTTACTCTCCTTTGCTTCAAACAGAAAAACATCTGCTTTACCAAGAAATACAAACCTCTCCTTCTTAAGTAATTGGGAATTTGGTCTAAAATTATTAAATTGGATTTTGTGAAGTTGTATAGGGGAGCAGCTCCAACGAAATATCATTTCTACTGAATTATTCCAGAAACCACAATTTCAATCTGTTTATACTGACGACCCAGTCGCCTCTAAATGCACCTAGTAATTTTCTCTATTCATTCAAATATGTTATTTTATTTTTTATATTTTTGGGCTTGTAAAGCAAGCAGCCTGTTCAGTGTTAAATAAACATTCACTGCAAATCGAACTTTTTAATCGACTGGGCTGC
>NW_011888871.1:1317531-1326376 GCF_000151845.1 Pteropus vampyrus | reverse complement strand
CTGAGCTTCCGGAGCAGGCGAGTTCAGGGAACAGGGGGCGGGGGTCTGAGGCTGGACCAGGAGCAGGAGCGAGGCGAAGGGGAAGGAGTCCGTTCGCAGCGTGGGAGAGGATCAGAGAGGCAGCTGGCTTCCGTTTCTGGAAGAATCCGAGTGTGCTGGGAGGGGGCCTCGCAGGGAGCTGGGGCTGGGGGACAGGCGCACACCGAAGCATCAGCTGTGACCAAAGATAATGCCCTCGCTTATTTTAAAAAATGACTTATGGGAAGATAATCAGATTCCTTAAACAAATGTCCTTCTCTTTTTAAAATAAGAAGGCAGAAGCTCCTTAGCACACTTAGAACTCACGCTTTCTATTCTACTTGTTTTTACACAATAAACACGATTTATAGCAAATCTACATCGAGGTTCCTCTAAAAGCATATTAGCTGCACCCCCGGAGGGGCGTGCCAGGGTACCTTTCTCTTCCTGTGTGTGTGCACACGTGCACGCACATGTGGTTAAAAAGGGAGAGCATCGTTTATCGGCAGCCTAAACTTATAGTTAATAAAATTTCTGGGACCTGCTTTCTTCCAGCTATGTGCAAGTTACTCTCCTTTGCTTCAAACAGAAAAACATCTGCTTTACCAAGAAATACAAACCTCCCCTTCTTAAGTAATTGGGAATTTGGTCTAAAATTATTAAATTGGATTTTGTGAAGTTGTATAGGGGAGCAGCTCAAACGAAATATCATTTCTACTGAATTATTCCAGAAACCACAATTTCAATCTGTTTATACTGACGACCCAGTCGCCTCTAAATGCACCCAGTAATTTTCTCTATTCATTCAAATATGTTATTTTATTTTTTATATTTTTGGGCTTGTAAAGCAAGCAGCCTGTTCAGTGTTAAATAAACATTCACTGCAAATCGAACTTTTTAATCGACTGGGCTGCATCTGTGAAATACACACACACGACAGAACCCCACCTGAAATGCCGAAGCGGGGGCCACCGCCTAAGGGATGCCATCAGAGTTGGTTCCTTTCGGGGCAGGTCTGTGCAGTCTGCGTCCCAGTGGCGGCCCATGCCTTCGAGGGCTTCCTAACTAACCACTGAGAGTCTCAGGTGAGGTTTTCCCCGCCTGGCACTGTCCAGCCTGAAGCAGGTCACCCCCAAGGCCGTGCCCCGCCCCCCGCTGTCAGCTGTGCGAGTCTGGGAGCACCTTCTGGGTCCCTGCCCTGACCCACACTGGCTCTGGGGACTGCCCTCCTCTAAAGCTGCACGGAGAACTGTCCTGCCACCTCCGGGCCAGGCCGGTGAGGCCGGCGAGCCCCAAGTCCATCCTCTGCTGTGTGACAACGCTGCCGAAACATGGCCTCGGGCCAGCAAAGCGCTAGGTCAAAGCCTTGCTTTCAAACAAGGAGGACAGAAAAACGCTCGCTTGGCCGTGATGACTGGGTTAACGCAGGGCCTGCTCACAATGGATTTTCAATACAGGATGGTACGTTTTATAAAAATTAGCTTCTTGTTTAATCGGACACACTGGGAAACGCGGTGGGGAAGTCAGCGTGACTGGTCCCCAAGGCCTTAGGCACACAGCGGTGCCCTGCGTGTGGGGCCTGGGCCGGCCAGCTGCTCTGCTCAGTGATGCTTAAGGTTAAAGGAATTTCTTTCTCTCTCTGAATTCGTTACAGAAATTCTAGTTTAAGGACAGAGAGTTTTCCTTGCTTTAGTGAAACTCTGCTGCGAAAGAGCTTAAGTTGCAGGAAGCTGAGCATCTGGGGAACAAGATCGATGAAGGTGCCCAGCCCGACTCTCCCCCAGAGCCGGTCGGCACGTCCCAGGTCCCAGCAGTTGGCCTGGGGTGAGCCCCACCCCCTTCCCTCTGCTCCCCGCTGTGTGAGCGGTGCCTTTTTCCCTAGGCTGTTACTAGTTAGAAATTTGATTGGCATCCTATACCATGCTAAGAAAATGTTGCATCACTACAATATTTATATAAATCTTTGTACAGATCCTTCGCACATCTAGCCTATAAAAGTGTACTTAGTTTTGTTGGGCTCATAAAACGAAAGCTTAGCATTCACCTGGTTCAAACTCCTGATTTTACAGAGGAGAAGACTCGGGCCCAGACCCTCGGCAGATGACAAGGCAAAGCCCCCAGACCCTCTGCAGACGACAAGGCAAAGCCCCCACGGCTTCGCCACATGGCGAGCTCTCTCTGAAACCAGCTCGGGCTCTGAGTCCTGGGGCCAGCTCTGTAATAGGCCCTTTTGTAGAAGCACGTCTGAGTGCCCGTGATAATATTGTTTCACTTCTAAAAGAAACTAATTAATTTTCATCAAAAGCATTATGAATAAAAAAAATCAGATGTGCTGAAAAATGAATTAAAACTAATGAAGGAATATCATCAATTGAAAACAGGTTGATTTTGGTTAATTCAGAGAAGAAAGAGCCAAGCCCTATTTTGTAGGGATAGAATTTTAATAATTTCTTCTCCAGAATAAAAGTTCTTTTTTGAAAACGGCTAGAGACAAAGTTAATAAATCACACCCCATTGTGGGCACAGAGAAGACAGTCTGAAGCTGGACTCTCGACCCGGCCAGAACACGCAGCAGCACGAGCCCGTGCCACACAGACCTCCGAACGGGGCGCACGTCCACACGAGGCCAGCCCCCTAAGTCCGAATGGACTGAAGGGGTTGCAGCAGGTGCTGGGTGCACCGTCACCAGGTGGGGATGGAGCGGGGCCACCTTCCTGTCCTCGATTGACATGTGTTCTGGGTCTCCTTCCTCAAAGGGATGAGTTTGGCGTACGCTGGACCCCTCTCACGTCACAGTGGGTTCCTGGCTGTTCTGGTGTCTCCCAGGGTGCAGGGCTTGGGGCAGCAGGGCCTACGGGTGAGGGACAGGAAGCACGGCCCAGAGCTGGTCAGTGGGAGCCAGGTGCGGGACTGCCGGTGGCTCTGCTCTTCCCCTCCGCCACTGTTCCTGGGGCCGTCCCCGAGGGGCCTGTCATGCAACCACATGTTCAGCCGGAGCCAACGCCTCGCCGTCTGTGCCATCTGTGAACCGGCGTCGGCTCTGCCCTCCTTTGCCAGTGGGTTGTAAGACCCCTGCCCACTGAGGCTAAAGTCACAAGATGCGGAGAGGGGTCAGTGCTGAGGAGTGGGTAACATGGGAGTCACCTCTCATGTAACTGACTCCTGCCCCCTTAACCCGCTGGGGCGTGGCGTGGGGGACCATGTCCCCTCGAACATCCTCATGACTCGGGGACCCTGATAATGCCGGACCCAGGCTGAGCAGTTCTGGGGCCTGGTCACTCGGTGCCCGGCGTCCAAGAGGATCCAGAGACTCCTCAGGGTAAGATGTCTGTCCTCCCAAAGAGAGAGCCACTCTCTGCTGGGAGCGAACGGCCTGGTCCAGACCGCATGGCCCCGAGCTTGGCTCTCCAACGGGCCCGCCAGAGCCGCATGGCTCCCCTCCCCGAGGACACCTCTGCACCACGAGGTCTGCTGGATCCGGTCACAGGAGCTGCCAGAAAGTCTCCCCTGGGTGTGCCGGGCGGCCCTCTCTTGACCTGGCTCCCGTCCCCCCAAAACCGACGGCCTCAAGATCGCTGGACAGACTCACAGTTCCCAAGGGCTGTACGTGCCCGTGGCATAAGGGAAGAAGCAAGACACTGTCCGGTCACGCCTGCAACAAACCGAACGTGCCCTGGGGCCCACGGCGAGGGCGGGTGCCCATGGGCCTGGGGACAGGGGACGCTGGTGATGACAGCTTCAGCAGCAGTTCTCATTAACCTGGGCCTCTAGGTATTAACTCCTGGCCGTCTCCCCGAATTAGCTTGAGGCCCACGCAGATGCTCTCTAGAGCAATGCTTCTCAAATTTCAGTGAGCGCCAGATCGCCCGGAGAGCTTGTGGAAACACAGGTTCCTGGGCCCTGCTCCCAGGGAGTCTGGTCAGTAGGTCTGGGGTGGGACCCTGAGGGTCTGCACGTCTGGCAAGTGTCCAGGTGACGCTGACCCGCGGGTCCCCGGACCACGCTGAGCAGTCCCGCTCCAGGACTCTGCTCCTCACCCCGCAGCATCGGCGTCGCCGGGGAGCTGTGAGAAGTGTTGCTGTTCCGTGCTTTACTGTGCCTGTCAATCACCTGAGCATCATGCTGAGATGCGGACTGTTTCTTCGGCGGGATGGAGATGGAGGCCCAGCACCTGCACTTCTAACAAGCTCCCACGATGACGCGGAGGCTGCTGGTCCCAGCACCAACTCTGAGCCCCGTCCACATATTAAAATCGCCTGGGTGCTTTGAAAATGCCCTGGACCAGCTCAGGTGATTTTCACGGGCATCAGGCTTAGGAAACACTGTCATATACTGAAAATATCTTTATTCTGGTTTGTCACTTTTCCTAAGATTATCCTTCAATGTCCTGGCCCAGCGCCTTTTCAAATGTTGCATGGTTCGCCCTCGGTCAGTTTGCTCCTCCAGGGTCCCCACTGGCCTAGAGGCCCCTGCAGGCCAATCTAGGGTCCTCGCTTCCCCTCCTCCCCTCCCTCCGTTTGGACTTTTTGTGTCCAAACCAAGCGTGCAGGCAGCTCTCATTACCTCCTTCACCGGACACGGACTTCAGATGCTTTTGCCCGTAGAGCCCGTAAAAGAATTCGGAAAAACTACATCCCCCTTCTGTGTTTTAAGAGTACGTTTAAATATTCACGTGTAATTCCTAGAGTATTTTAAATATAACTTTAGGTCCCTCTTTTAACTGTATCCAAAAAGCCCACTGTGGCAGGCTACCCACCGCCATTCATTTAAAAATCTGCTTTTAATAACGGGATGTTTTACATTTTCTCTTTTATGTCCTTGCACGAGATTTTATTTACTGTAGAATATGTCAGGCTCGAAAGTCTTTTGTTCTGTACCATATTTCTCTATACGAGAAGAGAGAGATATTTTACTAATGTTTTTGAATTCCTGTGACTCTAAAACTCTAAATGTTAAAAGAAAAAATTTCTGGGTTGGCTATCCATTATAATTATTGTTAATGATAATCAAACCACCACACATCATTACAAATTTTGACCCATATTGAACATAAAAATTAAATTTTCTTGAAAATGCATCTTTTAATGAGATAAATGGGATTGTTATTTTTAAATTAGTTCCTGTATTTTTGGACGAATGTTACTTCTAACTAAAACGAGAAAGCATTCAGCCCAGAGCAGCGCCCGAAACAGAGCAGGACAGGCGGGGGCTGCGTTCTCCCGGGGGCTGGGGACGAGCAGATGCCACGGGGGTGAGCGGCGTCTCCTCCAGCTACTTGCTGTCACGAGGGGGCTGGATCTTCAGTGCCCACAGGTGTCCTCTGGCCCGTAGAGCCGTTGGTTTCCTTAGCAGGTGCGTGCGGGCCCTCGGCGTGGGCAGAGCCTCGCTTGTGCCCTGGCAGTCAGCACTGTGTGAGCAGAGACGCCTCTGCTGACCACAGGTGTCTGTCCCTCAGTCGGGGCGGCCTCCTGCCCAGCTCTTCGGCAGCTCCCGCACCTAACTTCTGAGTCTGGTTCACGGTCAGCTCCTCAGAGCAAAGCCACCCAGGCCCAGGCTGGGCCGGGCGCCCCCGGGCTTCCCGCAGGGGCCCGTGCTTGTCCTGTTCACGGCCGCGGAGCATCTGCTCTAACCACATCTCTATGACCATCGTGCCCCTGACTCTGCTCACCATGCGACGCCTAGCATGAGCTGGTGCGCCAGAGACCCTTCTAAGTGACTGTAGGGAGGGGTCAGGCCCGCCACGTGCACCCAGGCAGGCTACGCGCGCCACGCCCTGAGCGGCCACTGGCACTGACTTTGTAGACCTCGAAGGGCGCCCACGTGGCGGGTGGTCACGCTCGTGGCGGGAACATCCCCTGCACACGCTTTCTGCGGCCACAGGCCTCTGGTCTACCACCCTGAGCGTGTACGTACCCTGCTCATACGTACGGCCACCCTCTGGGGACCTGCGAGCCAGTCTCACTGGTCACCACGGGCTCTTACACCCCAGATAATGCCAGAAGCACGTGGAGACAAACGGGTCACGGGGACAGTGCCAACGGGGCAGTGAGCGTCCTCACGGAACCGCCCTGTCCCAGCCGGGAGCCTCTGGCCACACGAGGCCACTGCATTTAAACGGACTGAAGTTAAATACAACGGAGACGCACTTCCTCAGTCACACCGGCTACTCCCGTCCAGCTCAGGGCTTCGCACTGTGCAGTACGGACAGAGGACACTCCGGCACACAGACACTCCTGCTGGGTCACGGTCACGGCTCAAATGCCTCCAAGCAAACGGCTAATGTGCAGGAACCAGGCGAGGAGCCAGGACGTTCTCTGCAAAGCGGAGGTCTGTTGACACCCACACCCGATGTCCCTCGAGAAAAAGGGGACCTGACCTCTCACTCCAAAACGCCTGCCCCGTGCTGCGCTTTAAGTCTGCAGGAATTCAGAACTCCCCATATTTCCCCAAAGCAAAGAACAGTGCACGCCCGGGAAAATGGGGTGCACCCCGCCCTTCCAACTGGGGTGTGGCCCCGGCCTGACCACCTCGTCAGATGTTTTTAACACTGGAAGTTTCCTTCAACTTTTGAGGATTGACTCGCGTATTTTTAAGGTTTGCCTGGCTCGGCGAAACGCAGTGAAGAAGCCAATGCGAAGAACCCACAGACGGCAGATTTGGGCTCCTCACCTGGATGGCACTGACTCCAGGGAAAGAGACCACGAGAGGGATAAGGAACGGTCACTGCTGTGGCCTGAACCGTGTCCCTCTAAGACGTGTGTGCTGAAGCCCTAATACCCCATATGACTGTATTTGAAGACGGGACCATGAAGGGGCGATTAAGGTAAAATGAGGTAACAAGCGTAGGGCCCTAATTCGATGAAACTGGTGTCCTTAGAAGACAGGGAAGACACACCCGATATCTGTCCCCCACCTTTACGCACAGAGGAAAGGCCACGTGGGCACACGGGGGGAAGGCGGCCATCTGCAAGGGAAGAAGAGAGGCCTCCCCAGGAACCAGCCCTGCCGGCGCCTTGACCACAGACTGCCAGGCTCCGGAACGGTGAGAAAAGCCCTATGTGCTGTTTGAGCCGCCCGGTCCACGGTGTCTCGTTAGCCAGCTCTGGCTGCCACCGCGGGTTTAACTAGCGCATCTGAGTCACCTTGTGTGCGGCTATACACGTTATACACGTAACTTCAGACGTCACGAGGAGATCAGCTTTTACCAGCGACACGTGGAGCGGCCGAGCGGGGAAGACGACGTCGACGGCCCATGCGCAACACGCTCGTTTCTCACACCACGGTCTGACGCCCTCGTGGGCCACAGGCACTGGCGTCGCTTCCCGGGGCTCGGCCTGTCCTGTCGCTTCACGGGGCTCAGCCTGTCCCGCCCACAGAAGGGCCCTGCTCCTGACAGTTCGTGCCTGTGTCCCAAAGGCTGTAATTCCCCGACCAGAATTAGTTCTATTTTTAATATAATCCAGCTCTGGATATTTCTCCATATTTTCTTTACGTAAGTCTATACTAACAGTCACGTAAATAAGAACTATTGTAAACTCTTCACCAAAAAGTGTTTCTTCAACCATCTTACAAATCTTTACTTTACCAACCCCGGCACAGGACTAGGAAATCGAGGTGTGTGGGCAGACGGCCCCTCCCTAACTCAGGGCGTCCCGTGCCACATTAGAGGTGCTCGTTCATTTTCTCCTCCCGTCAGCACGATCTCGGACGCAGTGACCAGTCTGCCTCGATCACTGCACATTCCTAATGCCCAGCAAGTGCTGGCGCTTACTAACACTCAGCACATACATGCTGAGTGGACAAATCAGTAGATGGATTCATGATGGATAGACGGCCAGATGAAGGGACGGATAAATATTCCGGAAGGATCAAGGAGTGGAGCTAAATGTTCAGGGACAGGAAAGAACCCGAAGTACAGAAAGGAGGTAAAATGATTTTCCGGGTAATGGAGGAGAACCTGCCTTGGGTTAGGACGTGTAAGGAGACAGGCTAATTTAATTTCCAGTGAAAACGCTCATGATGCAGGGGACCCTCAGGACACAATGTCCCAGGCGCTAGGGCAGAGGGGGCCGAGCTCCACCCGCCGTAACCAGGAGCAGCGTGATCAACCGGGTAAGTGAGGTTAAGGCACAGAGGGAAGGTGGAGCCCGATGGGCCGAATGAAGTCATAAAGCAGCTGAAAAGTCCGTCGGTAACTGAGAAGATGCTCCGAGCCAGGCCGTCCGTCTCAGAGTAGCTGATCGAATCAGACAAAGAAGTTAAACAATTAGAAGACAATCAGAATCGTAGCGGATTTCAAATCACGCCATCCGGCTTTCCGCTCAGCAACGACCGAAGGCTCAGATCCATTCAAGGCTGGAGGCGACATGTGATCAAAGGCGATACTTAAACTCACAAGAATGAGCAAGACGCCCAAGGAGGAACGAGGCAGCAGGAAACCAAACGAAACGCTGTACAAAGGCCTGAATACGTGGAATCCCCAGCTGGGGGAGGAGGGCAGAGAGGGGCTGCAAACGCCGAGAAGGGGTGCCACGGAGAGAGCAAGGCCGGTCCCTGGAGGCTGGGGTCGGGGAGCCCCAGAGGCAGAGTGAGACGGGGTCCTCTGCGGCCGTGAAGAACACGGATGGGAAGCCAAACAATGCGCTGGGTCCCCTGTGACTGTCACGCATGCACCGAGCGAGCATCCGCTGAGGCCCTCTGGTTTCTCCGTCCTCTTGGAGCTGCTGGGGAAATGAGGGACACAGATCTCCCACTCGGGGGCGACAGGCACTGCACGCGGGGTGGGCTGCGGGAATGGTGAGGGGGATGGGACGTCTGATTCTGGAGC
>NW_011888871.1:1309935-1316601 GCF_000151845.1 Pteropus vampyrus | reverse complement strand
TGAACAGATACTTCACCTGATTTTCTTAACGCTTGATTTAGTATTCCCAGCCACACTGTAAAGATCTGCAATTTTAATGAGCTGCTGTAATTGCCTTCTATAAGAGCCAAAAGAACATCATTTTCAGTGGTCAGTAATAAAACATTACGACTAAGTGGTAAAGGCAGGACTGAGGGTCACCAGAAGGTGACCGCTCGTTAGGCGTCACACACGGAAGCGGTGGTCAGGCGAAGAACTTTCAACGTGGCTTTACAAATCGAAAACGGTTTTGCACGACAAACAGTCCACAACGTAGGGTTTGAAAACCTCGACAATTCTAAAGAGAAACGAAACAGGTCCTCCTTAGTTAGCGGCTTCAGACTACGAACTCGTCCGTAAGAGGAAAAGGAGTCTTGGGAGTGGAGCGACTTGGCCGACACCAGGAACTGACCAGTGACCACCTGTGCTCGGCCACGAGTGACTCCGGGTCCCCTAAACTCCACTCGCAACCGCGACGGTCCTGCGGCCTCGTCCCAGCGATGAACGCCGCTCCACTCCCGGTCTCCCCAGACGGGATGCGTGACAGGTGGACGCAGAGTCCGTGGAGCGACCGCGAGGAACCCAACTCCCCACGGTCCCCGTCTGTGCCCGCCCCAAACCCCCTGTCTGTCCACATCACTGACTGGGAGGCGGACGAGGCGGTTCAGTGACCGCACACCCAGGGCGCCGGGGCCAGGCGGACACTGCCTGTGTCCCTCTCGGTGCAAGCTTTGAAACGCCACGTTTACATATTATGAGGCTATCATGACAGGATCGAAAGTTCTCGGTCAACCGAGTTCAGGAAGTGGCTGTTGGCTAAGGTTAAGAAATTAAGTCTCCGAGTCAAGGGTAAGAGCCATCGGGGTCACTTCTCTTTACAGCCCTGCAACAGCCACAATTAAAAGACGCCTGTGTGCAAACATCTGAGGCTAATATTCAAATTGGTACGTTTGACAAGGGGGCAAAAGGAGAGATGGTTTGGAGAAATTATTAAAGTTAAGCTTGGCCGAGTTTGTGAAAAATCTGATCAGGCAAATCACAGCCAAATGCTAATTTGTGCCCTTAAATAATCAAGCCATAATTGAGAGCAGTAAATGAATACTTATGGCTCATTCACTGCAGCCAGTGGTCAGCTCTGCTCGGCGTCTGCACTCTCCCGAGGGAGCATGCCCCTCGCTCCCTGGGCGTGGCTTGCTCACCGCCCAGCAGGCTGACCTTAATGCCTGGAGGCAGGGAGTGTAAAGTCAGTCTCGGGAACCCCCTGGGACAGGCCCTGTCTTCCTTTACAGCCCACGTGGTGCCTAACGCACTCCCCTTGATAACAGGACCCTGTAGCCATTACCACTGTGACTTACTGTTAGAGTGTTCTGACTCCAGTCTCGGCGGGTGGCCCCCCAGGCTGGCCTTCTCCTGGGGCTCCCACCCTTGGGCACACGCTGACATCGAAGCATGTCCGGCCTCCAGGACTGGGGCTGTTCCCTATTCACAGGGCGATCCAGCAGGTCTGGGGCTCAGCTAAACCTTGGCTTGAACCCCAAGTCCCCACCTACCATTCCTGTGATTTGGGTCAGCGACCTCACTTGTTAGTGTCGCATGCCCTGGGCTTGAGACAGGGCGGATGGCTAACTCAGGGGCTACTACGCTTGTGAAGCCCTAGCTGGAGCCTGAGGACCGTCACCGCCCTGCTACTCTGTGCCCTGGAGAATCAGCAAGACAGTCCGCTCGCCTGTGAGCTACCATGGTGGCTGACGGGGCCTGGGACACGTCGTGGTCCTGCATCGCCTGGACGAATTCTTACAGCCGCGTACTTTTCCCAGTCTAAGCTGCTATCAACACAGACTCGAAGGACCACAAAGAATACTGTTTCTAGTGTATTTTAATATCCTAATATTCTAAGGTATTTAAATAAAACTAGGCAGCGCTCTTCACATGGATCCGACAGAAACTGAATATTTGATAGAGAAGATCGAAGAATTTCAAACACATCATTGCTCCTCCTACAAATCTTTTCCTCATTTATTATACTCAATGACTCAAAGCATCTTATTGATCACCCTTTTATAGCCTCTGAAAAGGAATATATATATAAATTAAAATTTTCCCAGCAATCCTAGGGCTCTGGGTATAAAAATTCTTTTTCTCTTGGATTGAGTTTTATTACAATTATTATTTGCACTCAGTCAAAACAAATAAATGGAATAAATTTTGATGAACATTCTCTATGCAATGAAACCCACTGGGAACGCACGTCTCGCGAGGCTCGTCTGAACCCCAACTACTCTTCCTTCCTAGAGACACAACTGCGGTGACATGCTGGTCACGCAGAAAAGCAGATGGAGATGGAAGGAATTAGAGAGATTGTTCTCACTTCCGTAAGTTCCTCTGAGGACACAAAGTCACGCGGTCATGTATTAGAAGAGGCTGCTGTTCCGGTGACAAGTGACCCTGAAGCCTCGCGCTCAGGGGGCCTGGCCGCATGTGCCCATTCGAGAGTCCGTGTGTCTCTCTCGAAGCTCCGCATGCGTGGCCCTCACAGGGGAGGCAGCACGGAGGGGACATGTTGGCTTCCAAACGTCTGGCCTGGGAGTGACACACTTCACTCCGCTTGCATTTCATGGATTGGGGTTAGTCACGTGGGCCCTGTATGTCTTCCTGAGGACGCCACCCCAGTGAGCACTTGTCAAAATTATTCATAATAAATTGTTGGCTGACAACGTGGTTGGGGCCTGCCTTGTTTTGCGGGCAGCAAGGAAATTTCACAAAGCGATTTATTTCCCAGTTATCAGAGTACTTCACTGCCTCACATCTGGCGAGAGTATGTCATCCGCCGTGTGGCACCTGGCTGTTCATCCCTCAGATGACGCCTGAATTAAGGACTCGGGGGCAGTGGGCCAGGTGCCCGTAGGAGGTGGGCAGTGGAGAGAGGAGCCCCCTGAAGCCCGCACCCCAGGCACATCTGACTTTAGAGAGCACAGGGAAGCTCCTGGAGCAAGGCTCCGGGGGGCGCATTCGCCTGCCCGCCCCCCCGGGTCTCTGACTGTGCCCTGAGAGCCTCCCGCGTGGATACTGCTGGTTCGAGAGATGGGGGCCACCAGGCGACGCCAAACTTGAGAAAACTGGAGGGCAAATTACAATTCGCGGTTTAACCCAGTTCCCTAGGATTTACTAAGCGTGAAATTAGCTGAAATAAGCTGCGAGGGGGAAGAAAGCGTGGGGTGGGAAGAGGGGTCCGGGCGGAGAGACAGGGACAGGGGCAGGGGCACCCCGCTCTGCCGTGCGGGGCGGGCAGCATCCGGGCCGCGTCTATCTGAAATCGCTTTGGACTTTCTTCCCCCCTTAACTGAAGTCTGGGTGGGAATCGCCAGTTGCATTCCCATCCCGTCCCCAAACTCGCTCACCCGTCACATACGCACACATCTGGGATTGAGGAGCGAAGTATGAAACTGGCCTTTTGAACCGAAACCGTAAGAAGAGAACTAATCCTGTAATGCCGTCACGCAGACCGGGTCCATCAGTGGGGTGGCCCCGTGTCGTACGCCGTGTGCCGACGGCCCCGGGGGAGCCCTCGAAACGCTCACTTCCAAGGAGGCGGACAGGACGCCTGCATGTGTCCATGTGCTTTCGGGACCGTCCAGGGGGCTGTGCGTGCTTGCCCCCCGCCTGCTGGGCGGCTTCGTGCATCTGTGCACCGACGGGGCGGGCTGCGCTGGCCTGAGCTTCACAGGCCCCGGCAGCCTGGGTCATGCGGATCGGTTAAACCCATCGCTGGAGGGCAGAGTACACGTCCTGTTTCAGTTTCCGACCCTTCTGGCAGTAAAGTCCCGGACGACCTACGAAGCTACAGCTGGATTCTACACTGGTCATTTACGACACGGATGCTGCCTTCAGCCTGGTTTTCGCTAACGTTTCAAACGCCCCCGGCTGCTTCGGGAATCCAGCCCAGGCCAGGGACAGCTGGAGGCAGAGAGAGGCCTGCCTGCTCTCTCTTTAACGCTCAAGAAAGTAAGCGAGAATTATAGCCGGGCACACAAAAGCCGTGCCGTACAGGGCTGTCCTCTGGGATGACTGTCCCTGCCATCGTCCTCAGGAATCCACTTCCAACTTCTAAACACACATGAGGCCCACGGCTACACTAGCATTACAGAGGACAAAAGGATGTTAAGTGGTCTTCAGAATGAAAAGCCAGGTTCGCAGCCCGAAGGAGGGTCAGGTGGAACGACGCCCCGTCTGCGAATGCTGTTTGAAGAGACGCTGAGATGAGAGAGGCAGAGGGACAGGGGGCGAGGCCACGACTCCTCCATCCCCGCCCGTCCCTCGCGTGGGGCGTCATTACGCTGGACGCTGTGAGCGCCGGGCAGAGCCGACGAGCGGTCCCTGCACGGACGTGGCACTCCGTCGACGATCGATTGATCACCGGACAGGATTCTTCTTATGTCGCAACTCTATCCTTTTCCTTTTCCTTAGGAAGAAACTCCTACCGCGTGCATTCGGGTGGAAGATCGGATCCGCCAAAGTGAACTCGATGCGCGATCTTCAAAGCGAAAAGCCCGAACGGGCTGGCAGGTTTATAAAGCTCGCCTGGGTCCGACCTCGGAACGGAAATGTCGACTCTTAGATGGGTTGGACCCATTTTTCTTTCTCTGGCAAGCACCTGAGCTGCGGGAGCCAGCCATGAAAAATTCATGCAGGACGCCTCGCGGTACCACCTCTGTCCTTAACACCTGCAGGCTTGGCGCCACATTAGAACTTCAAAGCCAGTCCGCCCCTGAGGTGGCAGCCAGCTTTCACCCGGAGCGGGGGAATGGGGAGTTCAGAAGTCCTCTGCCTCCCGACAGGACCTATCTCTGCAGAGTAAGCTGTAATCTATCTCCTTAACCGCACACAAGGGGAGAAATGTCCAGGGCTCATCACGCCGGCTACTAAACGCGCACACGACAGCAGGCGGTATCGTTACGAGCCGGCGTTCCACTTCTAATTGTCACGCTGTTCAAAAAACTTATTTACTTTTCGCTAAACCCTCTTTATCTTTGGCTTCCCATAAGCGTTAAGTGCAGCCAAAATGTTACCAGTTGACGAGGTGGAGAGGTTTTGAACGCTCAAGTTCACTGCTGTTTGGAAAAGCACAGCATGTCCTCTTGTTAGCTGGGTGAGAGCAAGCCGCCCCCTGGGATGCTCTGAGACCAGGCTGGCCTCTGGGTACTGCTACACCGCACCCCAAGCTGTCGCTGCTCACGGGAAACCAGAGCCGGGGCCGCACGGCAGTCCCCGTGTTTAAATTAATTCTAGTACAATCCACCCGGAATTTCATTTCCAGTGCCTTACAAACCCAATCGTCTTCACTACATAAAGTTTCCCCACGTTAGTCTCCCGATGCTGAGCACAGATTTGTCTTTGTTAATTGATAATGGGCTGTAGTAGCTTCTGATTCTTCGGAAATGCTGCCTGGCAAGCATTTCAAATTTTTCATCAGTCTTGTTTGGTGTTTTATTTTACAGAGTCTACATCAGAAAAAAGAGACGTTTCGGTCTCCGGAACTCACTGTACCTTCCCACCGGCACGAGCAGGTCCTGGGGACATCGAAGGGGACCCTGGAGAGGTGACGTGCCCGGCCATGTCTCCGGGCCTCCAGGGACGCTGGCAGCCGGGGTGTGGACCACAGTGTGCCGCTCGGAGCCCTTATGGACGTCCAGAATGAGCAAGACTTAACGCACTGTTACGGGGTCTCTGCGGACTTATCAAGGCTTCGGTCTTTAGACGTTTTCGAAATAGAACTTCCAGCGAGAAAATGCATAATTGGGCGCCATTTAACTTTTAGCTAAATCCAACATGTCAACAGGAAGGTTCTCGGAAGAATTAAAACGAGGCTGTTTCCTCCCCCTCTTTTTACCCGTCCCCACAAAAAGCGAAGAATATACACGGGAACGAAACGCAGGTTTTCTCCTGAGATTTAAAGTGAGTCCAGCCCCGTGTCATCAGCCTCCTTCCTGCCTGGCGCCAACGACAAGATAAAAATCTAGGCGGGAAGGAAATGCGAGGCAGTTAATTATAATATTCATGAGCTTCTTCCAATATACCTCTTGGCTGGAGGAGAAGCTGAAATTATTGTAAGAAAATTCACACACTCCCCTGACGTGACGCCACGGCACCGCGTCGGCATGGCGACTCACACATTCCCTCCACTAGCTGGGCCTTCACGGGCAGGCGGGTGGCAAACGCCCAGGAGACACTATTCTGTAACTTCGCGATGTCAGTTAGCATCGCGGTGAACAGAATGTTTGTGCGATGACCCCCTTTCTAACAGACCAAGGCCCACTTCCTCGTCCCCGATTCGATACCCCACCCAGGGGGCTGTGGTCCCCCCGGACGTGCGCCGGAGTTTAGTGCCGAATCACACTCACGAGGTAGGACGATGGCTCTGTGGACCTGGAACTCATTACCGTGATCCCGACCTGTTCGCAACACAGTCGCCGTCCTTCGTTATCAGCTCTGCAGAGGCCACACTGGCGGCGGCTCTGCCCGTGGGCTGCAGTCAGCCCCGGGGACCACGGAGCTGATGGCAGGATGGCGGCCATTTAGGAGCCCTCGCCAGCAAAGCGATGGGCAGGTAAAGCACGCTCAGGTGATTCCCAGTCTCCCGCCTCAGGGTCT
>NW_011888871.1:1303185-1307521 GCF_000151845.1 Pteropus vampyrus | reverse complement strand
AAGTATAAAAATATTAAAATTTACATTTGTTATAATTTATACCTTTAAGCTAATTTTTCCCTTTAGTTCTAATTTCTGTACCAGTTTAAGTCAAAATTCATGAAGAAAATTTTGTATTGCCAAAAAATACACCATAAATATGCCCAAACTTTGGAGAACATGAGATTAATGAGGACCAATTCTCCAGAAAACTATTTTTTTTAATCCAACTCTTTCTGAACTCGGCATTTCTATAAAAGAAACTGATTTTTAAAATGAGAATTAAAATATCTAAAAACATTCATCTTAGTTTCAAATTCCGATAACTGTTGCGCTGCTTATCAGAGCCATTTTTAAAGAGAGTGTGGGGGTACCGAGCACCCCTCTCTGAGTCTTCTCCCCCAGCCGAGCCTGATTCTGCTGTGGTGCCCACATGTCCCCAAGGGGCCGCGGGTGACAGGAAGTCGGCCCCAGCCCCCGCAGTGGGTTTGGGCCTTGATCATTAGCGGCCACGTTCAAGGTGACGAGGACGTGGCGCGGGACCCGGGTTGGCCCAGAGGACCCGCGGGCAGGACCAGGCCTGGGGAGGGAGCATCTTGCTTCTGCTAGATGCCCGCGGGGAAATATGCTGTCCCACGGCCGCCGGGAGCCACTGTCCCCTGCGGACCCCGAGGGAGGCAGTGTGGACACAGAAGCGGGAGGAAGGGCAGAACGGAGTCGGAGGAAGGGCGGGCAGAGCCCGAGGCCCTGGTCTCCACGCTCCTGTCGTCCGGCTCTCCCGCGAGTTCGTGACTGCCCCGCGAGAACGTCCGGTGACAGGCTGGGGCTGGCTCCCGCCTCTGTTCCCAACGGCCACCACCTTCACAGTGTGGTTTGCAGAACCGGCCCGAGCAGCTGCGCCAATCACGGCGATCTGGCCCCGGGCCGGAACAATGGAGGGAACCGGGCTCAGGCCTGTCGGCCAGTGGCCAGCACGTGGCGGCCGTCCTTGCTCTGGGGTGGCTGCACTTACGTTGGCCTCATCAGCCCAGAGGGCAGGACTTCCGTCCTGTGGCTGGGACCAGGCTGCTCCTCCCTCCGCCAGATGTGAACAGGAATCACACTGTCCCCCATGTTCGTGGCGGCCTTGTGATGGCCACGAGGGCAGCGACCTTGGCCTGATGCTGATAACGTTAGTGGCAGGCCAGAGAGAACGGAAAGTGCCTGGCCTTGACCTTGACAACTGGCCGGGTCGGCGAGCCATCCTGTCTCCGGACCCCCTACCTCCTGAGATAAGGCGCTTCATTCACGTCTTAACTTGTTCAAGTTCAAGTTTCTGCTACTAGAAATGCATCCCGACACGGACCGAAGATGGCGGGCCCGCAGCACACATTTGGGGCGAGAACGATAAAGAGGCACGCGGCCTCTGTGCGTGGAAATAATCCCGCGTGTGTTTCTATGCACACGTGCACAAACAAAAACGTTAACGGTGCTTAGCTCTGAGTGCGAACTACGAGTTTTCCTTGTGATTTCTGTATTTTAAAATAGTTCTCCAATTTTCTTACAATAAAGACCGCTTTTGTTATCGGAAGAACAATTTCCAAAACGAATGAAAGAAAATGCTAAGTAATCGTGGTAGCGAAATTTAATGCTTTGCCCATAATATGAACTCCATGGCTTTATTATAACATAACTCCAAAGTGCTAATTTAAAACTTATATTGACTTTACAGAAAAAATTATAGTATTAAACCAGAGGGATTTTCCTTCTTTTAGCTTTATTAAAATAAATGCATGTGTGGTTTTATATAAAATTATTTCCTTAGCCTTCCCCACCTTCACTCTGATTTTCAAAATGAAATCTTACAATTCTAACTTCTAATTCCGTGGGATAATAATAAAGAAGGCAAGGAAAAAAAAAAGAATTTAGTCCCATGGGGGTAAAATGCCTGTGGCTCAGGAACCGGAAGCCGGGGTCATCAGGAACGAGCTGATCGGTCACTTGTTGCTGGGTGCGCGGGCACAGAGGGTCCCACAAGGGAGAAACCTGGCAGGCGTCCTTATAACAAAGGGACCTCCACTCTTTCAGACGAATTCGGAAGGGCAGTCGCTAAGTACGTTTGGTTTTTCACCTGGTTTTCCCAACGCTTGCCGGAAGCAGGGAGCGAAATCAGAATTCTCCGCTTCAGAAGAGATGAAAGCTCAGAGGCACTGCCTAGGCCTGTGACCGTCTGTGTTGGTCGAGGACACCGTGGAGGTGGGGACCGGATCCAAAGGCTTACGCACTTGGTGTGGGGGGCCGGGGGGTGAGGGGCACCCCTCCAGGAGATCTGTAAGTGAGCTTCCCGCCACGCCTGCCACCATGGAGGGGCGGCGTGTCCCCCGCCACAGAGAACATCTGCTCTCGGCGTGTGACACGGACATACTGATTCCAGAATCACCGGGTCTGTGGCTGGCGAAGACAGCAGACGTGGGCCTCGTACTTGCTCCAGACCAGGAAGGAAAAGTGAGTTTGTCTGTCACCCAGATTGCTAAGGGACAGAACCGAGTAACGTATTCACTACTCAGTTACCAATTACTGATGTCCCCAGGCCTGACTCAGAGAGGAGGGGACACAGAACTGACCCAGGTGCACGCTTCCTGTGTCCCACGGAGCTCAGATCCGCTGTATTTATGAACTGTGAGAACTGAGGTGACAAGAGACGCTCGGAGAGCCTGCCCCCCAGCGTGGCCCACAGGAAGGCGTGCCATGGGGTCCATAGACCCATTTCCTGGGTGCCTCGGACTGCAGTGCGGCCAACCCAGCCTTGACGTTCAGGAAAAAATAAGTTTCTTCAGTTATCAATAAGTATTTTGATCCTTGACACTTTCTAACACAAACCAGGACGGTACTATACACGGTGATTTATACATCACAGTGAAAATCCAGTAAAGGGTTCAGCAAAGTATGTTCTCTGTCCATGAAACATATAAGCATGATTTAGGTCTGAGGTTTTACTATTATGTTAAAGCAGCAGTTGATTAGTTTTAATTGACGTTTAAATACATTTTTAAAAAGTCAGTGCAGAGAAGTGCAGAACATTAGTTTTCAAGCCCTTAAAAAAAAAAACATTTAAAATATTCTGTTTTAATTAAACAAGTTTGTAATGGGTTGTTTAGTGTCTTGAGTATAATCTGGATCGCAGGCCTCACAGTTTAATAGCAAGTTCAAGGCAGACGCCTTCGGAACTGATGGGCTCCCTTGCTTATGTAATTACAAGAATCAAAATCACTTCCAAGGAGTTGGGGCCGTGATGAGCCTCTCGGTACTCGGCACACGCTAAGGCGCGAGAAGGCGTGTTTGCTCCGTCCGGAAGGGGGGAAGCACTTGCTGGCCATTTGCTCTGGGTGCCGGAAGGATGTTTTCCAAGCGAGTGACGGAGAGTTCGGGAATCCCATTTCTCAACATTTCAAACCGACAGGAATGACGAGCGGGCCGGGTGCATCGGCAGAACACAGGTGCCGAGGGCGGATGACGAGGACTGGGGACGCGGGGCTGCGGGTGGCTGTCCTGCACACAGCGTGGCAGACTAAGGCGGCCGTTAGATCTGCGGGCAGTGGTTGTCCAGGAACAGACATGCCGTTCTCTGTGGCGGGAGGAGGACCGGGGGTGGCCGGAGAGGGGAGGCACGTGAGGCGGGGCACGGCCGCTCAAGGCCTCCACAGCCTGGCCGCCACCGGGCCCCGGGCTTCGTGACACGTGCTCTTCAGGCCGTGCAGGGAGCTTTTCCATACGGCAAGTATGGAAACTTGAGTCTGGAGAACAGAAGTCAACTTATACTTCTCCTTCCCTCTGATTCTTCTGTCGACAGTAACCGCCAACTCTCAATCGTAGATAAAATGGGGCAAGTTGTAGGTGGGATTTCTAAAGTGATGACCCCTTAAAATCCTTAGGATCTGAAATATATCTAGATACGCGTGTCCTGCCGTATCCAAACTGTCCCCCAGTGTTTAAGCACAGAGCCTGGCAGTGTGTAGTCGGTACATACGTGTGATGAATGAATGAACGCACACTCCGGTTCACAGTCGTGGACTGGCCTGACCTTGCCCTCCCGGGCCAGGCCCCGTGGGGCTGTGGAGGGGGTGGTCGCCCGTCCGCGGGGCCTGCACGCAGCGCCTGCTACGTGCACAGCGCTGTCCCGGGGAGGGGACTGGCGAACGTGGCCACTGGGCCCAAGGGGCTGGCTCCGTGGGAAGATGATTTCGAAAGGCACGAGGAGAGAGCTGGGGGAGCGTGCGGTCCCGAGCGTGCGGCCAGTCGGTGTGTGTGACAGCATTTCAGGGGCGGAGGTAAGCCCGAGGCAGCTGCCCCATCGCAAACCAGGCAGGTCTGACCGCAC
>NW_011888871.1:1299569-1302075 GCF_000151845.1 Pteropus vampyrus | reverse complement strand
GGAACGCGGGACGCCCCGGCCTGGCCTCGGCGCGTGCGGACGCGTCACAAAGTGGAATCAACCCCATTCCTCCAGGAGAGGTACCGCCTGAGAGGAGGCTCGGGGGAGAAACGAAGCAATTACAGGGGCGCTCGATGCGACTTGTAAAGGATTCACCTCGCCGGGGATTTTGCCCAGCAGCAATATATTTATTTATGGGAGCGTTTCTTAAATTTTCCAGCTGGTTTAAAACAGCGTGTCAGTCGATTTGTACTTATCCAGGGGTCTTGCGCTGTCTTAAGGGACAATTTCGGAACTCGGCCCAACTCCGGGGCCAGGGCAGGTCTGTGGTGCAGTCACGCACATAGGAATGACGTGACGAGGACGCTGACACAGAGCTGAAGCTCGGCCATAAAAATTCCCAGCCGAGCTTTTCACTGCTCATTTTTTCTTTTTTTAAGAAAAAGAAACAAGATGTAAAAAAATGTGTGGAATTTGTGCTCTTAGATCTTTAGATCCTTAAACAGTGGAACTTACCCAGGGTCTAAAATCCACTCAAAGGAGAATCTTCAAGAAAAGGTGACAGACAGAAAGGGATCTGAAAGCCAATGGCGCCGCAGACGCCTCCCCAGAGGTGGGCGCCCACATGTCCTTCCGCCCTGAGGTCTTCTGAAACAGTGGACGTGTCCGGGGTAAGCTCATTTACGTGTGAGATCATGAAAACACCCAACTCGGCCAGACATCACGGGAGTGTCGGCCGTGGCCAAGGAACAGACCCGTCTCCAAGCTGACATCATCAAGATCGCGGCCGCTGCCATCCCCAGGGGTACCGAGCCGGGGCGAAGGACCCCACAGGGTCTGTGAGTGTCCCCAGCGGCAGCCGCTGTCACTCGCCGGTCACTGGCGAGGCGGCAGGGGCAGGTGGGGCCTGGACACGGCCCTGCCTGGGGGTGGGCGGTCACTGCTCCGTCTTCCTGTCCTCGGAGGCTGCACGCGGGGCTGTCTTCCCTCCGGGGCGGCCGGTCGAAGGCCACTGGCTGCTGGCTCCGCGCGGGCTGCGTGTCCCTGTGCATCGCACCGGGAGGGGCTGCGACGTGAAGGCTCATCCACGACAGCGACCGGCGGCAGAGCCGACAGCGCTCACGGCCCTCGCCGTTCACGTCTGTCAGGCCTCGGCCCCCCTTCCAGACACCGTGATCACTACACAGGGCCACTGTGTCACGCTCTGTGGTCGTTAGGGGAGGAGGCTGTGCCCGCGAAGCCAGGAGCAGCTGCACCAGGGCGGGGTGGCAGTCACAGAGCCCCGAGGACGGCAGCCGACCTCGGGGGACCTGGGCCTTCCCGAGGGGCCTGGAAAACACGTGCTGCCCACAGCAGGGACACAGCTCCCTGCTCGAGGACAAAGCTCCATCAGTGAGGGCGAAAACCCACGCGGAAAATACTCGGCTTTCTCTGAACCGTTTTCCCTTCGAACGACTACGACCGGCAGGCGTCCCCGTGTGGACGGACGGCCCGGCTCCCTGCGAAGCCAGGGGACCCGCGAGGCGGCCGAGCACGGAGCTCCAGTGCACGAACGCAGGGGACAGGGACACAGTCGACAGAGACACCAATGCAGAAACGGGCCGGGCGTCATCACGAGTCCCGGGCCCTCCCTGGTCTCAGGAAGGGGGGCTGCATCCCGGTCCCAGGAGGAGGTGACCCCAGTCCCCGCGGGCCGGGGGCCCAGGGCTCCGAGGGTCTGAAGGCGCCACCAGTGAATCCGGTGATGGCCCGCACTGCTTGGGAGGCGCGTGGGCACCACTGTCAGGGTTCACCCGGGCCCTCCAGGCTGGCCTGTGGCGCGTGTCCCCTGGCTCTGGGTATCTCTCGAGCATGGAGCCTCTGGCCACCCCTACATATCTGTCACGGCCGCCTGCAGGCCTGGGGAGACCAGGGTGCGTCCCCCAACTCTGCCCTGGGCAGAGCCCGGCTCCACCTGCCCAGCAGCGAGAGGGGACCCCCTTCTGCAAGCACGCTCCGCCTGCCGCTCTGTCCACTCGGCCAGTGGCGGAACCAAGGCCCGGATGGAGATAAGGGTGGGGCCCCTCCCTGATGCTCCCAGACCACATGCACGGGGCCAGCGGCTTAGGGACACCACGGAATCCTAGGTCCTTGTCTGGCCATGGGGATGACACAGCCTCCCACTTCTCAGCGCTGGCATCAGATACGAGTGAGATGACACACAGCAGCTGGCGCGTGACACCTGCCTACCCCGGAACTCGAAACCCTGAGCTACGTTATCATCCCCAGTTTACAGACAGGCGGCCACTGGACGTGAAGCCTCTTTTCCAAAGAAAGCGGAAGAAACGAGAACCTAATCCAGACCCCTCCACTCCACGCACCCTAAATGCTGCAGTCTCTCCTCAAGGCTCTTCACCCTAACAATGCCACCTGCTCTGTCCCCAGACCCAGCTGGGCGGGAGGCCAGGATGGGCATTTGATGCAGACCTGTCACGGCATCCCACAGCGCGGAGCCTCGGTGGGCCTC
>NW_011888871.1:1297634-1299519 GCF_000151845.1 Pteropus vampyrus | reverse complement strand
CCCGGGCCCTCCAGGCTGGCCTGTGGCGCGTGTCCCCTGGCTCTGGGTATCTCTCGAGCATGGAGCCTCTGGCCACCCCTACATATCTGTCACGGCCGCCTGCAGGCCTGGGGAGACCAGGGTGCGTCCCCCAACTCTGCCCTGGGCAGAGCCCGGCTCCACCTGCCCAGCAGCGAGAGGGGACCCCCTTCTGCAAGCACGCTCCGCCTGCCGCTCTGTCCACTCGGCCAGAGGCGGGACCAAGGCCCGGATGGAGATAAAGGCGGGGTCCCTCCCTGATGCTCCCAGACCACATGCACGGGGCCAGCGGCTTAGGGACACCACGGAATCCTAGGTCCTTGTCTGGCCACGGGGATGACATGGCCTCCCGCTTCTTAGCGCTGGCATCAGATACGAGTGAGGTGACACACAGCAGCTGGCCGCGTGACACCTGCCTACCCCGGAACTCGAAACCCTGAGCTACGTTATCATCCCCAGTTTACAGACAGGCGGCCACTGGACGTGAAGCCCCTTTTCCAAAGAAAGCGGAAGAAACGAGAACCTAATCCAGACCCCTCCACTCCACGCACCCTAAATGCTGCAGTCTCTCCTCAAGGCTCTTCACCCTAACAATGCCACCTGCTCTGTCCCCAGACCCAGCTGGGCGGGAGGCCAGGATGGGCATTTGATGCAGACCTGTCACGGCATCCCACAGCGCGGAGCCTCGGTGGGCCTCTCCTGTGTCTGCGTCTGTGTCTGTCTGTCCTCATGTCTGCCCCTGCGTATCCGTCTCTCTCTCTCTGTCTCCATGTCTCTGTCTGTCTGTCTGTCTGTCTGTCTGTCTCCCCGTCCCCTTTCTCCAGGACGCCTGCCCAGCTCCCCAGTGCCTACGACAGCGCCTGGCACACACGCTATCAGTGGCGCTGGCGGTGCGGTAAAGGTGCAGTGCCATGACCCTCGGGGGTGGGGACGCCACGTGTTAACGTCCACCCGCAGGACAACGCCACAGCATGCCAGCCCTCGTAGGGGCGCCCGTGTCACCAGGGCACACCGGCTGGAGGTCAGGGCTCCCTCCCCGGTCCCGGCGGGCCCCTGGTCGCCGTGGCGGAAGTCATCCACCAGGCCGTGGCCATCGCCGCTGCTCAGTGGAGGCCAAAACGGGAGACTCGGGTCGGCTGTGAAGATTCGTGAGAACAGTTTTTCCTTTGGAGACAGGGAACGATACTTTCCTCTCAAGAACCGGGAACTGTGGCCTCTCCCAGGAAGAGCCTTGTAATTCCCTTTCTTGGGACATCGGGATGTTAAAATGAGAAAACAGGCAGCCTCGGACCCGCCCGGGTGAACGGTGACAGGCCCCAAATATTGCCATAACTAATTTAGACAGGACCATCCGGGAAAGTCTGAGTGCCCTGAAGACACCATTAACCGTGACGACAGGAAAAATGGGCAAAAACAGCACACGGGGCGTGGGGTCCTCTCCCCGAGCGCCTCTGCCTCTGGCCGCCGCCAGCGACGGTGCATCGCTTCCCACGACGAACACGGCGCCGCGACGCACGGGACCGTCCCGCTCGTGTTCTAGAGCTCGGGCTGCTGCTCCTTAGCGGGGACGTGTTCGCCCTTGGCCCCGGCCACGTTTTCCAAATGCATCTTGGGTTTGCTACCAGGATTTAACCAGCACCCGGCCAGGCGGTAGGTGTCGCCCAGAACGAAAGGCCACAGCCCGCCGCCCGCCAGAGCGGTCCTTGCGACACGGTGAAGGGGGAGCCGTCTGTCCAGGTGGGCGGGCAACAGAAGGGGGACACCTGCCGTCTCTGCGGCCGCCTCCTAGCCACGTGCTCAGCGTGTGGCCCTCCTTTCAGTCGGTGGAATAAGGGCCCTCGAAGACGGCCACGTCCGAACCGCCAGA
>NW_011888871.1:1291208-1297584 GCF_000151845.1 Pteropus vampyrus | reverse complement strand
GTGAAGATTCGTGAGAACAGTTTTTCCTTTGGAGACAGGGAACGATACTTTCCTCTCAAGAACCGGGAACTGTGGCCTCTCCCAGGAAGAGCCTTGTAATTCCCTTTCTTGGGACATCGGGATGTTAAAATGAGAAAACAGGCAGCCTCGGACCCGCCCGGGTGAACGGTGACAGGCCCCAAATATTGCCATAACTAATTTAGACAGGACCATCCGGGAAAGTCTGAGTGCCCTGAAGACACCATTAACCGTGACGACAGGAAAAATGGGCAAAAACAGCACACGGGGCGTGGGGTCCTCTCCCCGAGCGCCTCTGCCTCTGGCCGCCGCCAGCGACGGTGCATCGCTTCCCACGACGAACACGGCGCCGCGACGCACGGGACCGTCCCGCTCGTGTTCTAGGGCTCCGGCTGCTGCTCCTTACGCGGGGATGTGTGCGCCCTTGGCCCCGGCCACGTTTTCCAAATGCATCTTGGGTTTGCTACCAGGATTTAACCAGCACCCGGCCAGGCGGTAGGTGTCGCCCAGAACGAAAGGCCACAGCCCGCCGCCCGCCAGAGCGGTCCTTGCAACACGGTGAAGGGGGAGCCGTCTGTCCAGGTGGGCGGGCAACAGAAGGGGGACACCTGCCGTCTCTGCGGCCGCCTCCTAGCCACGTGCTCAGCGTGTGGCCCTCCTTTCAGTCGGTGGAATAAGGGCCCTCGAAGACGGCCACGTCCGAACCGCCAGAGCCTGCCGGGAAGTCACCTCGCGTGGCCACGCGCCTGCAGATGCGATGGTCACGGATCTCGAGGTGGGAGACGGTCTCGTGCAGGGACTCACGAGCGCCCTTGAACCTGAAGGGCGGCAGGCGGGTGGGAGCCGGAGGTGACTGGCTCTGAAGGCGCAGGCCGGGCCGTGAGCCCAGGAAAGCAGAGGTCTCCGGGAGCCGGAAGGCAAGGACTCCCGCGGCCTCGACACCTTGTGTTAGCCCAGAGAGCCTGCTTCAGCCTGCCAGCCTCAGAACTGTCAGGTCACGAACCTGTGTGGTCACGCGTCACTGTGTTTGCGGTAATTTGTGGAGCAGTATAGATAATTCCTTAAAAACGTTCATTCTCCGGGGTCCAGTTTCTTCACTGCTGCAACGAGAGATCCTGATCAAGTTCGCAGGGTTGTTGTGTGCATTTGAAAAATACGTTTAAAGTGTGACGTGTGCAGAGCATAGCGCCTGGCACTGTACACATTCGACGACGCTCTTCCCAGCATGACACTGACACGACCCACTTTACGACAAGAGGGGCTCCGAGCTCCCTCTGACGGGAGCTGGCATTCGCGCCTGGATTTAGGACGGGACCGAGAGAGAAGACTCTCGATCACACGCACTCGTGACCCTTTTTCTTTACTCCGGGGCCTTGTCAAGCAGTCTGGGGCAGCAGCGGCCAGTGACGTGAGGTCCAGAAGGACCCGGGACAGACGAGAAGGCGTGAAGAGGCCAGGCGGGTCTCCGGGAGGCCAGGGGGCAGGGGAGAGGGTGGAGAGGGCGGGGAGGGGGGCGTCTGGGATGCGCGGGTCTCTGAGAGACCGGCAGCGATTCGAATCGCTTTGACGATATTGCTTTCTGGATGGGCTCTATCCGTCTTTTGCTTGGCCCTGGAGCAGAGACTGGCCTAAGATGCGTTTCATTCGCTCACTCATCTGCTGAGCAAGCATTAAACCCTTCCTGAGGACTTTTCTGACAGATGAGAGCGCATCGAGGGGTGTAGCCGTGTCCCAGCGGGGGACCGTGAGGTCCAGCAGTCATCACGATAGTTAAGTGCTGGCTCCGCTTCTCACGCCAGGCTGGGGTCTTTAAATGCCACTCCACACAAGGGAACCGGGGCCTTTCGGAGAAATGGCCAATTACGGGCCCTGCGCAGGGAATGCACAGGGGCGCCCCAAACGTCTCCCTACACGAGAGGGAAACTTGCAAGGCCTGGAGAAGCTCCTAGTGCTCAGAAGGGCCGGGGCGTCCGTGAGGAGGCGTGCAGATCGCACAGGACGGCAAACTTCTCTGCGGTGACACAGTCGACATAGGTACCGAGAAGTCCGCAGACAAAAAACATCCTAGAACTGAAGAGAGTTCAGCAAAGGTTTCGGGATATAAGATCAGCATGCGAGACCCATTTGTATTTCTTCATAATAGAAACAAACGTGAAAACCCAATTCGAAAGCATAGCACGGTTCACAATCGCTCAACAGAAATGCCTAGGTGAAAATCTGGCAAATGTGTACCGGACTCATGTGTGAAAAACTACAAAAACCCTGGAGAAAGAGCCCAAAGCTCTGAATAAACGGAAGGAAAGGCGAGTTCACGCCTGGAAAACTCAGCAGAGCAAAGGCCCCAGCAGGTGCGGATTTAATGGGATTCCTCCCCAAATCCCAGAAATCATTTTCTGTAGGTGTAGAAAAGACGTTTCCACACTGTGGAAGGCAAAGGAGTTAGAATGGCTGAAACCATTTTGAAAAAGGAGGAAAAAGGAGGAAGACTCGCTGCATCTGATGCTAAGATTTACTGGATCGCCAGAGTTATCAGAACGATGTGGTGCTGGCAGACGCGCGGAGAACCCAGAAACACGCCCGCACACGCGCGGCCGACCGAGTTTTGACTCGGGTGGAAATACAATCGAAAGGGGGAAAGACAGTCTTTTCGACGAATGCCGAAAGCAGCTGGACGCTCACAGAAGAAAATTAACTCGGACGTAACCCCCGTGAGCCTTAAAGAGAAATTAACTCGTGGTCGATCACAGATTTATATGTATAATAGAAAACTATAAAATTTCTAGAAGAAAAATATCGGAGAAATTCTTTGGGACCCGGGGCTCGATAAAGAGTTCTTGGACGTGACATTAAAAGCACAATACATCAAGGAAAAAATGGATACACTAGACTTCATCAAAAATTAAAAACTTTTTAACCTGTGCAAAACCCTGGAGAGGAACCGCTGTATTGCAGACTGGGAGACGCTATCTGCAGACCACGAAGCGGATAAAGGACACGTGTCTGGGGCACATAAAGAACTCCGGCGTCAGCAGGGAAACGCAGCGGTCCAACCAGCAACGGGCGGCCAGAGAGCACCAGAGGCCTCCGCTGAAGAGGGCGCACAGCGGCAGGTGAGCGCAGGGGGACCCTCGGCATCGCCCGCCACTGTAGACACGCAGGCGCAGAGGTGTGGTGACGTGTGGGACACCACGCCGAGGTGTCCCACACGTCATCAAAACGGAGAAAACGCAAACGCAGTGGCGCCGAGACACCGCCTCCGAGTGGCCGCTGGTGACGGCGCGAAGGGGCGGGGCAGCCGCGCTGGAGAATTGCGCCGTTTCCCTGAAAAGCCGAACGCACACTTGCCACCCGACCCAGCGACCGCGCCTTGGCCGGTCATCCCAGAGAAGCGGGAATCCACACCCACCCGGGAACCTGCACGAAAGGCTCGCAGCAGCTTCCCCTGGAACAGCAAAAACCTGGGCACGAGTCCCCTCGACAGGGGAGGAGTTAGACAAACGTCGCTGCCCTGTAGAATACTCCGCAAGCAGCGACGAGCCGTGGCCAGCGGGTGCCCGCGCCCTGGATGGACCTCACGGGCGTCACGCGGAGTGAGAAGTGCCGTCTCAAACGTCACCAACTGTGTGATCCCGCCTGCTCCACAGTCTTGAATGACAGCACCGTAGAGGTGGAGAGCAGGTTAGTGGCCGAGGTGGGGACGCTGCCCAGGAGGAAGGTGGGTGTGGCTATACGGGTGGCAGAGGGAGGCATCTGAGGTGATGGCAGCGGAGGTCACACGGGCCCGCACGGGACCACGGGACACAGCCGCACTCCCTGGGCCGACCCCAGCTCTGAGGCCGCTGCCACGTAAAACACAGCCGCCGGGTGAGGGGTGCACGGCCCTCGCTGAGTGGCGTCTGTGGCTTCCTGTGAGTGGATAACCACTTAGAAATAAAAAGGCTTTTAAAAAAGGGGGGGTGGGAAAGACCCATGCCAGAGAAAAATGAAAAGGAGGAGCACTCCCAACTCATTCTATGGGGAAAGAACAATCTGGAAACCGAAACTAGGAAGCCGTTCATCCTCTTGGACACGCCAGCCCGGGCTGCAGTTTTCTGGGAGATGCAAACGCTGGAGTTTGCGGACTGAATAATGGAACAGGGTGAGCACGGCGGAACCGAGCTTAGAGGACCCAGAAGGGAGGTCCGGACATGAAGTCCACAGGCCCTGAGATGGGGCGGACGGGGTGTGTCACAGGAAGTCTGAGGAAGCCCAGGAGGCGAGAGCAGGCACGGCCGGGGACATGGGGAAGGAGGCGAGCTGCTGCAGCCGTGTCGTCTGGAACCTTCCGGACCTCGCTCGGGAGTCCTCATCAACGGAAGGCCCCAGAGTTGTGGCTGCCAGGCGCCCCTTCCCACTTCCGTCAGGCCTGATGAGCCACCCTCAGGGCTGAGTGCGGGGACAAGGAACCCCGACAATCGACGATGGCAATGAATCCCATGAATGTAGCTGTAAGAACTCAAGATGCAGAGCTGAGGCCAGTTAGTGTGTTTTTAAAAGACAAGATTAAACAATTCAGTAGATTTTAAAGGTCATGGAACAAAAATTTATGCTTTTAATTATAACCTTGCAGTGATATTGAAAAGAGAATAAATTATGTGCTTTATATGCTGAAGAAAAGTGGAGACACATTAGAAAAGTTTTTGTTAAAGCTACCACACAGGGAAAAGAGGTTACGGTGATAACAGATCACCTTCCACCATTAAAAACGCCTGTAATGTGAAATAGCTAATTACACAATAACGCCTCCTAAACGACATAGTAATGTGTCTTGTTCCGCCATCTGCATGTCTTCCTTTGCTCAAAAACGCCAGCTTAGCATGGCCGGTTTAACCATGAGTGAGGTGTGTTACAGACGCCCCCCGACGCATGATGGGGTCACACCCAGACAAACCCGTCGCAAGCCGGAAACGCACTCAACATTCCACCGTGGCCCTCGGCCGCTGACCCTCGGGGTCGCGGGGCGGCCGCTGTCCAGCATCCCGCGGGAGTGTCGGACCCTGCGTGCACTGCTGGCCCAGGAAATGATCGAACGTTCCAAATTTGAGCATGATTTCTACCAAATGTGCATCCCCATCATAAAGTCGAAAAATCCTAAGTCGAACCATCATAAGTTGAGGACTGTCTGCAGGAAAAGAAATGTACTAAAAACTACATTTCATTGTGCAAAAATGAGTTCGAAACATTTCACTTATGGTGGAAACCAAGGGGGCGATAAGAAAGAAAAGTTAAAGAAAGCTCAAGCAGAGCCGAGAACGGCGACAGGGCCGAGTCTGCTGAACCAAGAACAAACTCGGCCGGCGGCCGGCAATGCTGGGGCTGCCGACGCGCCTCTGCGGGTCCACAAGAATGCTCAGAGGCTACGAAGGACGCTTCTCTTTTGATGCGGGGATACGGCGCGTGTGCGCGTGTGCGCGTGTGCGTGTGTGTGTGTGCAGGAGCGGTCTGGACGAAAATCTGCGTTCTGCCGTACTTAATGAATCATTTGGCAGGTGACAGCAGTTTGCTTTCAATAAAGAAAAGATAACTACGAAGACAGTGAAGAGAAGAACATCAATGCGGCTGGAAATTTCCATCCGGGAAGAATAGGAATAAAGATAAATGTATGTCATTATTCAAATACCAAGTCGTCTAAGCGTTGGTAGAAGGAGAGATTTAAAAAAAGAAGACAATAGATTTGCTATGTTCCCTTACAAGATCAGACGCACAGGCTGGAAGCATGCTCACGCAGTTTGCTGGGATACCAAGTAGAAGCTGGCGCCATGAAGCCTGCTCAGATAAAATTTAGGATACTGGGTGCTAAACTCCCCACCCCCCCACCATAATCTAATCAAGAAACAGCCGCTTTTTATCGTATGTCCTTAAAGATTATGACGAAGCCTGTGCGGGTCCAGAAATAGTTACGGAGTTCTGGGAGAGAGATTTCGTTCCATCTCTCTGGACACAAGAAAGCAAACCTTCACCTAGAAAAGAAAGGAAAGTATAGAATGAACTAGGAAAAAAACCAAAAACCAAAAACCCATGAACCAAGCATCCATGCTACAGTAACCTAGTAAAATTTAAAATAGATACCAAAAGCAGATAGTTCCAACTTTGCCGTTTTGAAGAACATGCAAACTCAGGCAAGAGCAGAGAAAGGTCACGGGCCCTCATCTGTCCACGGCAGAGTAAACAGTGTCTAACACACTCAGATGCCTTTAGCACGGAAAAGGCCTCGCAGGAGCGACGGGGGCACGGAGGGGCAGCACCTCTCTTCCCCGTAAGGGAACCGCTGGACCACGAAGACAGCATTGCTTTCCAGATTTAGCTGCAACTTTTAACA
>NW_011888871.1:1283819-1291158 GCF_000151845.1 Pteropus vampyrus | reverse complement strand
GCATGATTTCTACCGAACGTGCATCCCCATCATAAAGTCGAAAAATCCTAAGTCGAACCATCATAAGTTGAGGACTGTCTGCAGTAAAAGAAATGTACTAAAAACTACATTTCATTGTGCAAAAATGAGTTCGAAACATTTCACTTATGGTGGAAACCAAGGGGGCGATAAGAAAGAAAAGTTAAAGTAAGCTCAAGCAGAGCCGAGAACGGTGACAGGGCCGAACCAAGAACCAAGAACAAACTCGGCCGGCAGCCGGCAATGCTGGGGCTGCCGACGCGCCTCTGCGGGTCCAAGAGAATGCTCAGAGGCTACAAAGGACGCTTCTCTTTTGATGCAGGGATACGGCGTGTGTGCGCGTGTGCGCGTGTGTGTGTGCAGGAGCGGTCCGGACGAAAATCTGCGTTCTGCCGTACTTAATGAATCATTTGGCAGGTGACAGCAGTTTGCTTTCAATAAAGAAAAGATAACTACGAAGACAGTGAAGAGAAGAACATCAATGCGGCTGGACATTTCCATCCGGGAAGAACAGGAATAAAGATAAATGTATGTCATTATTCAAATACCAAGTCGTCTAAGCGTTGGTAGAAGGAGAGATTTAAAAAAAGAAGACAATAGATTTGCTATGTTCCCTTACAAGATCAGACGCACAGGCTGGAAGCATGCTCACGCAGTTTGCTGGGATACCAAGTAGAAGCTGACGCCATGAAGCCTGCTCAGATACAAGTTAGGATACTGGGTGCTAAACTCCCCACCCCCCCACCATAATCTAATCAAGAAACAGCCGCTTTTTATCGTACGTCCTTAAAGATTATGACGAAGCCTGTGCGGGTCCAGAAATAGTTACGGAGTTCTGGGAGACAGATTTCGTTCCATCTCTCTGGACACAAGAAAGCAAACCTTCACCTAGAAAAGAAAGGAAAGTATAGAATGAACTAGGAAAAAAACCAAAAACCAAAAACCCATGAACCAAGCATCCATGCTACAGTAACCTAGTAAAATTTAAAATAGATACCAAAAGCAGATAGTTCCAACTTTGCCGTTTTGAAGAACATGCAAACTCAGGCAAGAGCAGAGAAAGTTCACGGGCCCTAATCTGTCCATGGCAGAGTAAACAGTGTCTAACACACTCAGATGCCTTTAGCACGGAAAAGGCCTCGCAGGAGCGACGGGGGCACGGGGGGCGGGGGGCACGGAGGGGCAGCACCTCTCTTCCCCGTAAGGGAACCGCTGGACCACGAAGACAGCATTGCTTTCCAGATTTAGCTGCAACTTTTAACAAAATTCTAAAGAAAATCCCAGCCGAGCGTTCTGAAAGTGGAAAATATTTTTGATAAGAAAAGCAAATAAGAATGAAAAAGTGATAAAAAAAAACCCCAACGGTACTTTAAAAAGGAGAATAAAAATGAGGGACTTATCTTAGTAGTTATCAAATGCGATTAAAGCCATACTATTATAAATAACGATTGAATCATAGATAAATGAGGAAGAAGAGATTAATTTTCCTTACAGAATTCAAATTAATAAGAATGAATTTCGTTATAGAATTCTAAATTAATGTAGAAGGCATGAGGAAAATTGAGAAATCACCATTAGAAATCTATAGAAATAGTTGGTGCAGGCAAGATCCACGGATAAATGTTAAAATTAGTGGGCAAAACCTTAGGGAGAAATAGGATATTTGCATAACCTCAAAGCATCTCCCCAAAATATTTGCGAAATGTTTGTAGTAGTTTAACTTATGTCCGCAGATTCTCTGGTGCCCTTCCCCCCTATCTGGGGGCTTACCTGCTCCCCGCCTGCGGGCTGGGCCACGTGGCCGGCTTCTAAGCACAGAACACGGAAAAGGAGAAGAGTAACTTTACAGCGGACGAATATGGCCGATAAAACCTTAACCAAGTGACGAAGGCTAACGCCGCCCGTCCTCGATGATGGTGGCGTCATGGGCCCCCGACACGATGAGACGAGAAGCTCGCCCCTCTGAGACTTTCCCCCGAATCTGCAACCCCCGCCAAATCGTGAGAAAACCCTGGACCAAGGCCAAGTTGCGGGACACACTACGAAAAACCTGACCGGCGTTCAAGAGCTCAGAGCATGACAGACAAGGGGAGACCGAGGAACCGGCACTGGTTGGAGGGGACGA
This sequence comes from Pteropus vampyrus, assembly GCF_000151845.1. NCBI lineage: Eukaryota > Metazoa > Chordata > Mammalia > Chiroptera > Pteropodidae > Pteropus > Pteropus vampyrus. The sequence goes on along the minus strand of NW_011888871.1, from coordinate 1,289,015 downwards.
CAGAGACGCCACGACCCAGTGCGGTGTGGGGCCCTGCGCTGGACGCCGGGCCTGGGGGACGCCTTCAGGGACAAACGGGGAGGGCCGACGGGCTCCGGTCCAGGTGGCGGCGCTGCCCGATGCTCCTTTCCCAGTCCGGGGCTTTGGTCATGCGAGGTGTGGACACGGGGGAGGCCGGGTCACGGGTACCGGCCCTGCGACGACTCGGTCACAGCCCTAAGTTGTCCCAAAATAAAGGTGTTTCAAAATGAAATTGAACAAAAACAACAGAACACCGACATCTGTGGAGGACAGGGAGCCTCAGGACGGACCGCACGTGGGTGTGTGTGTGTGGTGTGTGCGCGCACCTACGTGTTTGTGTGTGTGCGGTGTGTGTGTCCGCACGTTTGTGCGTGTGTGTGGTGTGTGTGTGGTATGTGTGTGTAGTGTGTGTGTAGTGTGTGTGTGGTATGTGTGCATGTGTGGTATGTGTGTGGGGTGTGTGTGTGCATGTGTTTGTGTGTGTGTGGTATGTGTGTGTAGTGTGTGTGTGGTGTGTGTGTCCACACGTTTGTGCGTGTGTGTGGTGTGTGTGTGCGTGCATGTTTGTGTGTGTGGTGTGTGTGCACACATGTGCGTGTGTGTGGAGTGTGTGTGGTATGTGTGTGGAGTGTGTGTGTGCATGTGTTTGTGCGTGTGTGTGGAGTGTGTGTGTGGTGTGTGTGTGGTATGTGTGTGGGGGGTGTGTGTGGTATGTGTGTGTAGTGTGTGTAGTGTGTGTGTGGTATGTGTGTGGGGGGTGTGTGTGCCTGTGTTTGTGCGTGTGTGGTGTGTGTGTGTGTGCACGCATGTGCGTGTGTAGTGTGTGTGTGGTATGTGTGTGTGGTGTGTGTGCGTGCGCGTGCATGGTCGATATGAAATACACGAAGAGCTATAAACCATCAGGACGGGAACAGGGAACGCTCACATCATTTGTTAACCATTCAGAAAAACAAAATCTAGATCCTCACCTCACATCACACAGAAATATAAAATTCCAATGAGATTTTCCAGTATAAAAGAAATTATGGGAAAAAAACTTTGTAAATTATGATATACACATTATGGGATACAGCACGACCATTTAAAAGAATGAACTAGAGCTCATGGTTAGAACACAAATTGCGTTCAGTGAGTGGTTTTTCTTTGCATGTATTGTTGCGTATGAAAAGCAAGATACAGAGAAGCATATAAAATAGGGTACAACTTCTAAAAACAATGTCCATAAAACCTCCTGTGTGTGTCCGCAGGTTTGTGCGTGTGTGTGGTGTGTGTGCGCGCGTGCGTGTGTGTGTGTGTGTGTGTGTGTGCATGCACTTGTCTACGCAGAACGACATGGCTACAAATAAATAAAAAATGATACGCACCTGGCTGAGACCGTGGACTGGCTGAAAAGGGAGGAGGAGAAGAGCCGAAAAATGAAGGGGGGAGACGAACGTTTTAGAAAGACGTGTGTGAACACACTGATGCGCATTTAAAATCATAGTGCCTGTACATGCGTTAAGAAACTAAATTTTAAGAATTAAACATTGCAAAACAAAAATAAAATTTAGGTAAGTATATATCTAATAGCTGAATGTAAAAAGCAGGTAATAAACAACACAGGGAGAGATTAATAAACTTGACTGTGTAACATCTATAGTTTCAGTTTATCTAAAAAACAAGGAAACCAAAAGGCAAACTGGCGAAGATGCATAAAACAAACACAAACTTCATTAAAAATTCAAAACGCTCAACATTATTAATGGCCGATGAACGCGAACAGAACTGCCGACCGCTGCTGCTGAGCCGTCAGGGACCCTGAGGGTCGCGGCGGGACAGGCGGCGGCATCCTGGGTGTTCACTGACGGCGGGCGGCAGGAGGGTCCTGAGCTGGATGTCGGGGTAAGAGGGGAGGAGACAGGAATGAACGGACCGGGCATCGTGGGCATCGCAGGGACCACGGGCATCACAGGGACTGCGTGTGGGCATCACGGGTCCCAAGGAGCCGCCGCTGCGTTAAGGAGCCCAGCTTCCGGCGAAGGGCACCAACGTGCAAACAGGAAAAGCGCCCCGAAGCCCACGCTGGGACCCGCTTCTACAAGCCTCTGGGTTAAGACATTCCTTTCCGTGGCCCAGGAAACCTCTCGGGCCCCACAGCCACCTCTTCCGCTGTCCCTGGCCACCGGCGGCACTGGGAGGTGGCTCCGGGCCCTTCACGCGCACTTGACCTCATGGGTCTCCCCTTGTCAGCCCGCGGGGACTCGAGCATCCTTCCGTCTTGCGGAACTGTGCTCTGCCCGCTTCATCTTTCCCCCTGTGTGGCACGGCGCGCCATGCAGAACTCACGCCTGTAAGCAAAGCGGAGGGGCAGACGGCACGAGGCGGCTGGATCCGCTTGCCGCTGTCCGGGGCAGGCGGGCTGAGTTCACAGAGTCCCTGACTTTCAGGCGGAAGGTCATGAGCGCTACATCTCAGCACTGTCGCCATGTCCGTGTGTGCATCTGACCACGAGTCATTACCTTCGCAGGAACACACTTTACGGGAGCTGAAGTCAGACTCACCGTCCCCACCGATCCTGAGTATGATCGGTCCATTTCACCGATGTCACCGCCCGACTCAAGGAAAGATGCAGACGGCACAGATGCTCTGGCGCGGCCGAGCCTGCGGCTACGTGCCATGGGCAGCACGGCAGCCACTGTCCAGAGCCGGTGCTTCGGAAAGGTCCGACTGTGTCGCAAGTCAGACCTCAGCTCCCCGTCCAGCATGATGGGTGATAACACATCGGTGTCACTTTTCAACTTAACGTAATTTAACTTTTCACGAGAAATAACAGAAGGGAGAGCGTGCCAGCTGAGACCCAGTTAACGACCAGACGCCCTCCGGGAGAGAGAAACGTGTCCACGCGTGCAGCCCGTCCTCCGCCCTCTGCTCTTCACAGACGCCAGCACGAGTCCCGGGTCCCACGTCTGAGGGACTCCTGTTTCCTGTGTACGTGCGCCTCGGCCCTCAACGCCGCTGTCCTGTCACGACCTCGCAGAGTGATCGGTGAGACGTGGAGCGGCCCCTTCCAGCAGCACCGAGGAGGAGCCAGGCCTGCGCCGACAGCCACGCCCGTTTGGCTGCCAGGCTGGGGACATCTGTTTACGAGACACCATGTCCAGCACTCCTGTGCAGAGAAGAAATCGCAGCTACCACCCATTGTCCCCCCAAAGTAGACACAGGACTGAGACGGCCGAGTTCCCACCAACGAGCTATGGGGTCAGCAGGCCCGGGGTCCGTCAGCTGCTGACCTGGGACAAGCCACCTGGCCTGAGGAAAGCAGACATGGCACCCACTGCAGGGAGCGGACGAGGCCAGCGCTGGACACGGACTCCGCACGTGACAGTGACGACGGTGGTGGCGGCTGACGCTATCTTCGTAATAAGCCCGTTAACCTTTTCTTACAGGACAAGAGCGGCGCCCAGGAGCTCACGCAGGGTGACAGGGGCTGGTGCTCGATTCCGATGCCGCGTGGCGGCGTCCCCAAGCCGGTCCCTCGCTACAGGTCCTTTCTTGCCTTCATCATTCTCTTTCTTTTATCTTAAGAGGTTTTCCAGCCGTATTGAGGTATAATTAGTATATTAAAACCTTCCTTTTTATTAGAAAGTCATCTTAGAAGCTCAGATGGGTCTGTTACATGTAAAATTCGGGACAGCCTACGACGTGAGGGACGGCAGCGGCGAGCACGGCCCTTCGGCCACGTGGGCGACGTCTGACGCCTCCAGCTGCAAGCTGGCACTGCTTAAACTTTCTGCACGTGTGAAATAATGTATAAGATGTCGTTTTAAAGGAGGCGAAATTACATAATGTAAAATGGATTCAAGGAACGTGCTGGAGAAATTTTATAAAGATGACGTGTTTATTAAAAATAAAACCAGCTGGCCTAGTGCTAAGTCTGGGGACCCTGCTCCCACACACTGGGGTCGGGGGCCCCCTCAGAGCAAGGGGGCTTCCTTCAGCCGTAGAGGGATTGAGTGCCCTCCAGGGAGCAGACATCCCCGTGTGACTTAACAGGGAGGCCCCGGCGGGCCTGGGCGCATCCAGTCATGCTTTCCGAGGTGGCAGCCGCTGTGCAGACGTGCTGCCCCCCACTGCTTGCCCCCGCCCGGCTCGGCTCGGCCTTTCACTGTGATCCAGGAGTAACCGCCCCACACAGCCATCAAAGGCCCGGTGTTCGGAATGCTGACACCCATTTATACCTTCAACCTCGCTTCCAGCAGCTCGGGAAGTGGCAGAGGCGGAGAAGATTAAGAAAGATGCAGTTGATAGCTTCTCAAACCTAAAGAGAAAACAAGCTCGTTTAGCTGCTGACATCGGCTGTGGACTCGACAGGAGAGGACGCAAAAGCTGCTCAGGGCAGTGGCTCAGGAGACGACTCGACAGCACGCGCCGAGACAGAAGGCCGGGCCTGCGTGAGGCACGGGAGCCTTCCCTGAGTTAAAAGCGCCCGTCGCTGTGTGCAGAGACGTCCAGCGCGGAAATGTTCACGTCGGTCGCTGGGCAGGCTCCTCTGCGCAGAGCGAGAAGATCTCCAAATACGCAGCTTTTCTACCCGTTACAAAGTGCATCTCATGCGTAGCTGATCACTCTGTTTAATAGCGGTCTTCTCTTTCCAGACGAATACAAGAAGACAAGATTGAAAGCTAAGAAAATGAATCATGTACAGGATCTTAAATAGTGGAGAGTTGCCTTAAAATTTAGAAATGTCATTTGTCTTTTACAGAAACAGACTGAAATGTTGAACTTGTGTCCCTTACAAGTTCTTATAACTTTTTTTGAGGGACATACAGGTAGAATTTTTCATAACAACACATCACTGTTCTTAATGGTGCTAATTTTATCACTGTAAAATTTGTAGAATTCTGGACTCCTTTGACCTTTTTTCCATTATCCCCTACACAATTCCACGTATTACTGTGAAATGAATCTTTTTCCTTCCCGTGTATAAAAGGCTTGAGTCATTACAATGTTAACATTTCATTGTTTTAAAGCTACAACTAAATGCATTCATTAAGCTTTCGATGTTAAAAGCCAGGATGGGATGCGCGCTAGAAGTCTGCAGTGACTCAGAACCTACGCAGGATCTGGCAGTGGCCCTGATGTGAAGTAAACAAGCTCACGGTGAGATGTACACAGGATGGACGGCAGATGGACAGA
>NW_011888871.1:1283108-1283744 GCF_000151845.1 Pteropus vampyrus | reverse complement strand
TGTCACTTTTCAACTTAACGTAATTTAACTTTTCACGAGAAATAACAGAAGGGAGAGCGTGCCAGCTGAGACCCAGTTAACGACCAGACGCCCTCAGGGAGAGAGAAACGTGTCCACGCGTGCAGCCCATCCTCCGCCCTCTGCTCTTCACAGACGCCAGGACGAGTCCCGGGTCCCACGTCTGAGGGAATCCTGTGCCCTGTGTACGTGCGCCTCGGCCCTCGACGCCGCCGTCCTGTCACGACCTTGCAGAGTGATCGGTGAGACGCGGAGCGGCCCCTTCCAGCAGCACCGAGGAGGAGCCAGGCCTGCGCCGACAGCCACACCCGTTTGGCTTCCAGGCTGGGGACGTCTGTTTACGAGATGCCATGTCCAGCACTCCTGTGCAGAGAAGAAATTGCAGCTACCACTCATTGTCCCCCCAAAGTAGACACAGGACTGAGACGGCTGAGTTCCCACCAACGAGCTATGGGGTCAGCAGGCCCGGGGTCCGTCAGCTGCTGACCTGGGACAAGCCACCTGGCCTGAGGCTCCATCGCCCGCCTGAGGAAAGCAGACATGGCACCCACTGCAGGGAGCGGACGAGGCCAGCGCTGGACACGGACTCCGCACGTGACAGTGACGACGGTGGTGGCG
>NW_011888871.1:1263551-1278658 GCF_000151845.1 Pteropus vampyrus | reverse complement strand
AGAGAGAAGAAAGAGATATGTAGGTCGCTGATGAGGGACATTAAGACAGGCGGGAACCACACTGGCAGCCTCGTCCGCGGCGCTAGCAGGATCTGGAGCACTGTGCTTCTCCGGGCGCCCGGCCAGAGGGCCTGGAGAAGTCTCAGAACAACGAGCTGCACTTAGTCAGTCTTTCCTCGTGTCTGAGCTGCGACCTGATCCACACAGCACGGTTTCTGCTGCAGTTCCCTTATGCCGTCTGGAATCCTGACATCTAATCCCCTCGCGCCCATTCCCAAGAGCTCAGTCTGCCCCCAGACGCCCGCCTCACCACCTGCGGTTCCACGGGTGGACTGATCTGGCCCCACTGCACCCTGCTCACCTCAACTCTGGTTTTGGCCACTGGCTCAGCCCTGAGTGGCACGAGCCATGGTCCGGATGTGTGTTTAATAAGCACGTGTATTGTTTACTGTATGTCAGACGCCATTCAACGTTAGAACGGCTGACTAACCCCGTGAGACTCTGGGAGATGCACCGGGACCAGGACCCTGGGGCAGAAAGGGTAAGCGGCCCACCCAGGGTTGCAGGGCCAGTGACTCAATCCCAAGCAGAGGCACCGGGCTCAAAGCTCCTTTGACCCCTGTGGAAGTTCAGACCACAGCTGTCCGCTATGCCAGCCCCCCGCTCTCTCAGCTCCAGCCCCAGCGCCTCTGCAGTCTCGTGGCCAGTCCGCTGTGCCCCCCAAGTACCAAGCAGCCGCCCAGGGTCGCACCCCCCCCACCGCCCTCAACTCTGAGCCCAGCCCTGAGGAGTGGTCTTCCGGCTCCTGGGGTCCCCCAGCCCCGGTGGCAGCGGCTGCTCCTATATTACTGGCTCTGGGCTACCTCCCTTCTATCCTCCCAGCCCCCACACCCAGAAAGTCACGGTAAGCCCCTCCCATGAAATCCCTGGGGGGCTCTGTTTGCCTGACTGACAATATAAGCACCTGAAAGTCTCTGCTCGATCCACTCGGCTCCTCAGGCACAGTGAGGCCATGCCGCAGGCACCCGCTTGCTGTATTCGGAGGCGCACGGGGAGAGTGGGCCGCCGGGTGCCCCTTCCGTGAGCAGACAGACGCTCGGTCTCCCCGTTCTCACCCGCCGTGGCTACACCTAGGGTTCCAGGGTGCGGGGTCCCCCTCTAGCTCAGCTTCCCCCCACGTGAGTAGCGGGTCCTGGGAGTAGGGACAGGTGGCGGTGGGGAACAGGACAGGCCTGGCCGGTGACCACACTGCGTGCCGTTTTTACTGACCCTGCCACGCCCGCCGGCACCCACCCGGCCCCCAGCACCCGTCCCTGAGCCTTGCCGGTGCGCGGGTGCCCGTCCCGGTCCCGCCGCCGAGGCCACTGCTGCTCTCAGCGCTTCCTGTCCCCACAGGATGCGGAGCCACGTCACCAACGGCCACGCCAGCTCTCCTCGCTGCCTGCGCTCTCTGCTCTGCTGTCCCTCTGCCCTTCTCACGGGGAGTCAAGATAAAAGCGTGAAGTCGACGCTCCGTGTTTGCCCAGAAATTAGATGATGCAGTTTTCAACTCGCTGACATTTTCTCTCTGACTCAGGAACTAGGTATAAGCGGCCCCAGCGACACTTCAAAAACGGCCCGGGCTGGGCAGGAGACCCACGTGGCCTGGATCCGGGCCCGCGTGCCACCTCGTCTCGGCTGGGAGACGCCACGTCCTCGGACGCCATGCTTTCCGAGGGGCCTCTGGGGACCACTGCTGGGTGCACCGCTCACACGACCTGCGGCCAGTGCGCAGGAGTCCAGTGGAGAACACGACAGCATGTGGCCCATCCGCCTGCAGGAGCGGACGGCATTTCAAACGCAGATGCAGCAGCCGAAGTCGCCGAGGGGCTCGCCCGACCCCCGAGCCCCGCTGCAGAGCACCCGCCGGGCAGAAGCCGGAGGCCAGCGGCGACTGCAGACTCCCGCACAGGGCCCGCACGGGAAGGCGCGTTGCTGCGTCCTCCGAGCTGCACACACCGGCGTCCGTGTGTGGCAGCCGTCGCCGGGGCTCCGGGCCCAGGTCCTCCGCTTCCCGAGTGCCCAGGGCAGACGCTGTTCCTGTGGAGGTGGCAGCAGACGTGCTCCGTCCTGGCACCAACGTCCTCGTGGTTCCCACCCCCGTCCTGGCTGACGAGCCGTCCTGCTCAGCTCCGCGGCCGCACGGTCCCTCTCCCCGCCGCGGCCAGTTCCGGGGCCTTATCTGGGGGTCACCCCCAAGCGCGGTCCCGAGCCTGTCCTCCGTCTCCCGATGGCTCCGTCCCCGTGTCTGCGGGCTGCTGGAGCGGTGCCCGTGCTGTCTGCCTCTGACACTGGCAGCGGCCAGAACCCCACTGGTCCCGAGGTAGGGGGGCCCCGGTGAGATGACCTCGGATGTTGAGAAGCTCTTTTATGTGGCACTTCACACGGCCGCCAACGGATAAGGGACCGCGGCGAGAGCAGGCATGCAACGGCTCTGCCGAGCAGGTCAGCTTCAGAGGGGTCACGCGTGCACGCAGAGCTAACTGTGCTACAGTGAACTGGCCGGCGCCACATAAAGGGGGGACAGCTGTGGACTGGGCCAGCTAGAAAAAACAGGGGTCACCGCCCAGAGGAATGCGCCTCGCCGTGTATGAAAAGGCACTTTGGGAATCCCTGAGGCACGGAAATGGGGGGAACTAGAAGAGATTTTGTGCCAAAGCCTCAGACAAACGAAGGCTCGAGGAGTTGTTGCCGCAGGTATTTATGCCTCCTCTTTCGCGAGGGTCACCTGCAGGGAGACGGGATGCTCCTCAAACCGTCGGCGTTCAGGAGGGACACGAGGCCCTTCTGTGCCGTCCCCTCGCCCCCTGCAAATGAAGTACGTCATCTCTCTGTTCTTTCCTGACTTGATCGGAAGTTAGATACACACGGTTAGTGAAAAGAATTAATTTTGTCGGTTATAATCAGCACTCAGACGATGTCAGAAAGTTCAAATTAAGTGGGCAAAAGAAGTTAGGGGCTACGATCCATGGCAGAAAAGTTTTCCTTGTGAGATTTTTTAAAAAAATGACTTCGATAATAAATCTTTTGCGAGATGAAAGAATTTAATGATAATGAACATACTGTCAAAAGAAGGCTCATTTCTTACTCACAACCCCAAAACGAAAGCGAGGCTCACTCACGTCAGCCACCGCTGAAGCGTTTGAGCGAAGGAAGGGGAACAGCATCTGTACCCCACATCCCCTGTGTCCTTCGTTACTTTCACAACCAGATGGCGCGGCGCTTCAGTGTGCACGCGTGTGTCTGTGGGACGGGGCCGGCAAGTCGAGCCGTGGGCCCCGAGTGGAGGGCGGCCCTCCTGCCGTGTGTCCAGAGCCTTGTCCAAGGAGGAGCGAGCTGCATGGCGCTTGGAGACCGCCGGGCTGACCTCTCCTCGGCCCTGGCCCGGGCAAACGCTGACCGCATCAGAGGTGCAGCCCAGGAAGAGCATTTGCTGTACGAAATGCGTCGTCATCAGGCAGGCGTGCGGGAGTGAACTTCGGTTCAGCACAGGGGCCCGGGAGGGACACCGATCAGAAGCCGCCCGACATCTGCGTGCTTTCGCATGGAGACACCTGACAGGCCGCTAACTAGATCTCTCCTGCGTTTCACGTACGTGGCAGTCACTAGGCCAGAATTTACGATCCCGAACCCAAAACTAGCCGGCGTGTGCTTAGGTGGGAAAGAAGAGAAAGGCTACAACGTGGGGCTGGAAACGGTGGTTCATCTCCGTCAATGTCACCGTCCTCTGCTCTAGACGCAGCACGCGCTAGAAAGCTGCTTAACCCCATGACAAGGGACAGCGCCAGTTAGTGATCACGCACAGTGACAGCGGCTATGACAGAGGACTGTGCTGAAGCCAGCTGGACTAAGTGCCATTTCCTAGGCGGAGCAAGGAGGGACGGGAGGGAGAGAGAGGAGCGACAGGCGGGCGGACAGGACCTGGGCGGAAGACAAGGCGGACGGAACCGGGGTTCTCGAGAGCGGAACCGCGACAGAACCGGCTCGTCCTACTTCGAAAGAGATCGCATCGGTGTGCTACACACAAGACCACGGCTCTATCATGTGACGACGCTGGACAGCAAGATCCAGCACCTGAAAAGGTAAGCAATTCGCTAAAAGCGCGCTTATCCGAAACACAAATCTTGTTTGCTCAAGAAATACTTGCCTTGTGACTTCGCACAAGGAAATAGGGTGTTAGTAACAGGGTGACGTTACTAACAGACGACGCCCCAGCTGTCCCCAGCAGCGTCTGAATTTGCCATGCTCCGGGACATTTTAAGAGATTCTCCTCTTATACTTTCCAGACTTTGAACTCAGAAGGGTGCGGGAATCGTAGGCAGTTGTATTTTTCAAATTCAATGTCTGTACGTACTGGGTAATTACCCAAATGTACTGTCTCCTTGCCCCGTTCCCACCAGCAGACAATTACTTTACGAAGCATTGATAGCAAATTATTTAATTTGTAATATTCTCCTACATTTTTTCTGTTTTCACATTTTCTAAGCAGATTGGCCTCAGCTTCTAAATTAGATGATCTCTCCCTGCCCCAAAGATTTTCATTCAGTGAGAAGATTCTTTTTATTTTAAGTGGCATTAAAGGTAAAGATCATCCACATCCGAGTCTGAAAACTGTTTTCCACTTGTGGACGTTTCAAAGAACCAGGCTGGACTCGGCTGCCTTCGGCCTTCCTGCTCAGCGGGTGGACGGGGCACCTGCCTTTGCCACACTAGGAAGAGCAGGAGTTTGCGAACAGAGACTGACAGCTGCTCAGCGTGTCGCGTCTGTCCTGAGGACCGCCCGCCGTCCTGGTAGCCGCCACGCAGAAGGCACGCCTGCCCGGCTCCCGCACGCGGGGGCGCGGGTCCGCCAGCCCTGATGCGATGGCTCTCTGAAGCTTTGGAGAGCCAGCCTGGCCAACTCCGACCCCACGCCCACCGTGCTCAGAATTTCTTGGACCACGCTTAACAATAATATGTTTATTATTTATATCATTCCATTTAAAATAACATAATTAGAAAAGAAACTGCAGAATTCTTAGCCAAGTGATAAAAAAACACGAACATCCATAATTTAATACCGTCTTTGTTAATTTCATTTTCCTCCAAGGTATTCAATTAAAGTGTCACACAACGAAGCTGCAGCTACAAAGGAATCCCAAATCCTATTAAGTGTCAAGGATGTTAAAGCTACAAAACTAACGGATTCTTTAGTTTGAAACCGTTCAGGTGCTTTATGGCGCTGCCGGCCGGCCTCCCACCTGAATAGCGTTTTACTGGAAAGGCAGTCTATAATGCATTACCACTGAAGCACTTTAAAGTAATCGACCCCACAGGGCCCTTCAACCTTATTCGGTTTACATTAAATAATTATGAGCTCGTCATTTTGTTTAAGCTTACGTTTGAAGGCAGCCATCCTGCCAAGTCTATTCCGTTAAGATTAAACATATTTTGGGGTATTTATAGATCCTGCTAGATCTATGTTTGATCTAAATAGACTTCAACCCGCTAGAAACATATGTGGATGTACCTGACTATAATGAAATGCAGGATATACGCTCGTGTTGTCAAGGCATAAACACGGACGCATGTTAGCTGCCTGCTCAGATACGCAGAAATAAGCGTTAGATGAACAAAAACGTCCTCTGACTAGATTCGGCAGAAGTGGAAAGATGAAGAACATGAACTTTAACCCAGCCGGTTCCAGAATCATGCAGTGGGAAGTGGAGTTTCTCAAGGAGGCTTTTGGTTCAAAGCCCAAAACATGTAACAAAAGCATCGTTTTTAAAAGCTAAGCCATGAGGACTTGTTCTAAAATATAATATTACCCTGCTTTCTCACGCTGACACATTTTTTGAGGAAAATGCTGTTAAAATATGGACCAATGTCGGCACAGGAAACTAGCCTCAGAGTAACCTTCCTCAGCGGGGAAGCACCGTGAGCTTGAGCGTAGGGAGGCTTGCTTCGTGCCCGCCACCAGCCGCCACCAACACAGTGGCCACAAAGCACGGAGGGCCCCGTGGGATTTCTGAGCGCAGATGAAAAAGCATTTTTCCCAAAAAGAAAATGACAGAATAATCAGGAAGGACATCGAGCTACTTATGTAAGATAAAGTCACGCTAGGAAATGCCATCTACCAAATAACAGTGTCCCTCATGCCCCCCGCCCCCAGCCTTCCCCAGCAGGAAGTGGCGCTTTAACTGCTCAGGAGCTGGGCGGGGCAGACCAGGGCTCCTTTCGTAATTGCCACATATTGTTAACAGCACTTTAAGAACAACTTTCTGCAAAGTGCCTAAGCTTAGGATAATTATGGAAAAAAACAACATATAAATGCACATTGTAAAACGGCGCATCGTAAGATCAGGAAGGGCTGCAGGCCGGAGGCCACTGAGCTTGGAATGGCCACTCTGGGCCTGGGCCAGATCTCACAGTGGCAGCCGCAGGTCTGTGACAGCGTAAGCACGAGGACACGAGCCTCGGTCCCTGTCCCGGCTCCGCGTGGGTCTGCGCACCCACGCCAGAGGGCGTCCCCCTCGCCTGTGAATGACAAGCACACTGCCTGCCCTGACTACCTCGCAGGTGAGGATCGACCTGGACTGCACGCGTAAACACTCTGACAGCCGTCAAGGCACGTTCAAACACTCGACTATTTGTGCAAAGGCTTGTGGGTATCCCTTAGGCAGCATACTAATCAGGGCAAATTAGCACTCAGCCAGCGGAATAGGAAGGGCGAGGCAAAGTCACCTGAAGGTCAAATGTGTGTGTCGTTCGGGTCTGAAGTTGAAACATTCATGTTACGTCTCGAGTGTCTTTAGGATAATGCAGTGTGCAGCCTGCGGTGATACCTTTATCTCAGCCCCTGCCAGTGCCCGGGGGAGAGGGGGAGCCTGGGAAGGGCGACTCGGGAAATACGTTCAGAGCGCATCTGCGTAGCAATGAGGACGCGGGCGTCTGGGACACGAGATGAAAATGCGCGCGTGTGCGGGGAGGACGCGGCTCCCGCTGGACGGGGTTCAGGCAGGTGGGCACCGCTCTACGCGACACAGTTCTCCGCGCGTTACCATGGAGATTTCGAGAAATCCCACCGCATGGCATTCTCGGTCTCGGTAACAAAGGCAAGGTCGACTTCCGTCCTGTGTCCTTCGCAGAGCCATCGTCGCCTGGGAAGCCATCTCGTTAGCGCCTGGCTCAGGTCCCCGCTTTCATGCTTCCGGAGACACAAGCATTAGCAAAACAGCGCTTGCTCATTCTCTCGGGGGTTGTTCCTCGGGTCATGTCCGGAGGGCTGCTGATATATTTGGCAGTGATGAGTAACTGCCCCGGCGACGGCGCGTTTAAAACCCGTGCCGTCGGCAGACGCGTCCTGTCCAGCCTCCCGACAACTCTGGGCGACGGGTGAGGAGAGCACCCAGCCAGAAAAGGGGACGCGACGCTGGGCCCGGCCGGGTTCTTTTCACGGAGCTGGAAATGCCGAATGAGACTGAGAAGCCGGCAAGTTTGTCGGTGGTAGTGACAGCAGCCTTACGCCCTCAAACGTGAGTGTGACAGACTCTCGGGATGTAACTGGGACGCAGGATGGGGCCACAGGGCGATGGATAGGACACCTGGGCGGTCCCAGGCGGCCGGCAGGGACACCTCCCGACCTGGAGCGTCTGCGACACGGCCGTCCCCACAGGGGCCACAGGGCCGGACGGAGCGGCCTGCTCGCTCACCACTCACTCTCAGGAGTTCATTCGACAGACGTTTCCTGAGCACGCACCGCGTGCGGCCTGCCGACCACAGACGTGACCCGTGGGCCGGGCACTCGGCCCGACGCATGGCAGGTGCTGAGTGAAGGGGCCTGGGGGACACGCAGGGTGGGGGCAGGTCGCACTCGGTCAGGACGGTGCACGGGCCACGGAGCAGGAGAGCAGGGGCCCAGGCGCCGAACTAACGACCACGTCATTCGCTGAGGGGGAAAAGACAGCGCTGGCGAAGGCTGAGCCGACTTCCAGGACGCCCGCCTGTGCCGGGCAGCAGACGCCTGCGCCCCTGGCGAGGAGCCGCGTGAGCCGCGGGGCCCGGGCGGCCGTGTGCGGTCCCCAGCACGTGGTCACTTCCCACCCGCGAGGTGGCATCTGCGCGCGGCTCAGCCTCAGGGAAACGGAGAAGGCCTGACCCGGGCAGAAGCCGCGGAGGGGGACCCCGAGGCGCTTCCCGGCCCCTCCTGTGCCCCGCGGTCCCCCAGAAGCAGCACGTGCCGCGTGACGACCGGTCGCTCCCACAGACCCAGACCGCGCACTCGGGCAGGCGTCTCTGTCCAGCGACAGGGGTGGGCGGGCCTGGCAGGCTCCCGAGGAGCAGGCCCCGCTGTGCCCAGCGCCCGGCATGGCGCGGCCTCCGCGGGTCCTCGGCTGGGGTCCCTGCACGGGTCCTGTCACGGACACCGAGGCCTTTGTCACAGAACACCCGGGCTCGGCACTTCCGCAGCCCCACCCGGCGGCCGTCCCACCTGTCACCCTCCGGGGTCGGCGTCAGCAGCCACCACTACCACAAATGAACCTGACAGAACTCAGAAGAGCAGAGATCCTGGAAGAACACCTCCGAGTTTTATGACTATTTTTCAGATGATAAAAACAATACATACTTTTCTTAGAAAACTTGAAAAACACATTCTTAGAAAAATGTCAAGAAACAAGCAATCTGGCAAAGATACAAATTTGAGATGATGAAGCCTCTTTATTGGGCTCGCTCAAAACCCACATCCGTGCCCTGAAGCGAGAGAAAGCGGCCGGGGTCAGTGTCCACAGCACCCCTGGCAGGTCACAGGGGCTGCCGCGAGCGTGCGTGGGGACAGGGCGAGGGAGGACGCTCACCACCAGCACGGCCTCGGTGCGTCACCCCCTGGATCGCGCCCTGTGCAGTGACTCGAAAGTGGCTGCCCTTGGGAGAGGGAACCTGTGTCCCCTGGGTCTGGGAGGGTCTCGTGACCTGCTGGGACTAAGGGGATGGCTTTGGGTTCCCAGCCAACGCTGAGTGGGCTGCAACTGCCACACGGACGAGCTGCCACCTGGCCGGCCCGCTGAAGGCTGGAATCGGCAGACGGACAATCACACAGATCAATGAGAGAAGAGAACCAGAAATACAGAAGTATGAACCACTGATTTTTGACAAAGGCACCAAAGTAACTGAACACAGGAAGGACAGTGTTTTTAACAAATGGACATTCATAGAGAAAAAGAAAATGAACCTCGATCTAATCCTCGCACCTATGCAAAATTAATTTAAGTGGATCATGCACTTAAATGTAAAATGTAAAACTATAAAAGTTCTAGGAAAAAAAAATAGGAAACTTTCTTTGGGACCTAAGGCTTAGACGTGACTCTAAGAGCATGATCTACGAATGGAAAAGCTGATATGTGAGACGACCTCACCCCAGTTCAAAACCTTTGCTCTGCCAAAGCGCCCATTAGGGGATAAAAAGACAAGATGCAGCCCGCGCGCCCAAAAAAGGGCTCATCTAGAACACGCGATGAACTCCCGACCTCAAAAAAGGGCTCATCTAGAACACGCGATGGACTCCCAACCTCAGCGACAATGGCGAAGATTGAGTAAGAGACAAATTGTGTGCGGGTGTGTGTGGGGGGTGTGTGGAGGCATAAGCACGTGGAAAGAGGCTCCACACCATGAGCCGTCAGGGAAATGCTAATTCGAACCGCACGAGGTGTCGCCACACACATCTCAGGCAAGCTAACGTAAAAATGGTGACACCGCCCAGGGCCAGTAGGCGCAGAGGAGCTGGACACTCACTGCAGCTGGCAGGAACGTACCACGCTCCGGGCGCTCCGAAAGCATCTTAGCTGTTTCTTACAAAACCAAACACACGGCCACCATGCGATGCGGCCGCGACACTCTTGGATTCTCGTCTCTGAGGAACGAAGGCTACGTTCACAGAGAAACCTGCACATAAATGCTCATAGCAGCTTTGGCCACGATGGCCCCAGACTGGAGACAGCCCAGGCCTTCAGCGGGCCAGCAACTAAGCAAACCGCGCTCGGCCGGCCACGCGACGGGGCACGGCGGGCTGTGATACGCTTGGCTGGAGGGGCCTCCGCGCTGGGGCCTCACCTCGAACCCGGTCCCGGCCGGCCGCAGACCGTATACCCACGTTATCAGGCAGCCTGGGAAAGCGCGCTGGGCCGAGAAGCACCGAGGAGTCTGATGACGAAGACTCGCCTATTCAGTGAAGTGCAGTCTTCAAGGTTACTGGATTTCACTTAGGGCTCTTAAAGTGGAAGGCTCAGGACGATCACTGGCTACACCTGCTGCCTCCACCCATCAGGAGACCTCTCCGGGTTACCTCTGCTCCCCATAGTGCGGACCGAGCCCCAACCCCACAATCGGGTCACTATGCTGCTCCCCGCGTCCCCACGGCAACGGTTTTTCAGCTGAAACTTAGGCGGCGGAGGAGAGAATGTTCGCTATTACGCCCGCGGCTGCTTTAGAGAAGTCACCTCAGCGAGAAAGCCGGTGGCAAGCTGACGACGCAGAGGCCAGTGGGTGCTAGTGCCCGTCAGGGCCTCGAAGCCCGGCACGGCACCCGCTCTCGCCTCTTACTCGCTGCGCGCCCTTGGGCAAGCGAACGCGCCACACTCCTGGTTGCTGAGCCGGGACAGCGATGGCAAAATAGGCCCCGCCTTTCGCAGAGGGGGACAGAGGGGGAAGCGATGTGAACAGATTAAACAGTGACTGGTGCACAATAGCAGCCGTCACCTCGCCCTACTCTGCCAGGAAGTCATTCTGTGACGATAACGCCCTGCGTGGAGATCTACGGCTCCGTCCCCGCTATAAAAAGTTTCCTTCTGGATAATGCCACAGTTTGTTTTCTCATTTGGTTTTGCGAGGCAACCTATCATGCTCAATAACACAGAGCCGGGATGACATTGCGGGTCAGACCCTGGCTTCTCCTCCTCACCACGCTGCCTGGGCCCGCCCCTCACGGCTCAGGAGCCCTGCTTCCTTCCTGGGAAAGTGACACGTGGCAAGGTGTCCCCGCCCTCGTAGGGCTGCTGGGAGGGAAGGCGTTGGTACTGTATTTAGACCAGAACCGTGTCTGCACACAGTGAGCGCTACCAAGGTGTTAGCTATTACGGATTTTATTTGGTGTTAAAATAATTGCCATAACAATCATGACGGAAACCAGAAACGGGGTGAGCCTCCCCATGTGTGCATGTGGTCTCCGACCCCGGCTCGCGGGCCTGGCTCTGCCTTGCTGCCGTCTTTCTGGGCGGCCCTGGCCCTCACCCTCTGAGCAGAGGCACCAGCCCCAGGGTGCACGGGTCCAGTGTAGCCCAGACCGTCCCCTGCCTCCCCCTGGGGGCCTCCCCGACCTCGGCCGTCCCCACCGGCCGCCCCCAAGCCTGCGCGCTCCACCGCCTCGTCCTCAGCATCCTCGGTGCCTCTGGCCCTGGCCCTGCCTCCTTAGCCAAACTTCCTCCAAACCTCGCTCTGTGTCTCCTGCCTTTCTGTCCCCTTGCTCACCGTGACTGCCAGGCCCCTAGCTCCAGAAGCCAAATTGCGTCCCGGACCTGGTCCTCCACCCGATATTGTCACTTCTCGTTCAGGCTTCCAAGCGCAGCCACCTCCGGGCGCTGTTTGTAAAGGCAGAGGCGTGAATCGCTCTAAGGAGCGACTGTTACTCGCTCATGCCTCCCATTCCCAACTGTCTACTCGCGACAGGTCAGTGCTATTTGCTGTCTACTGAAAACACAATTCCAAAAAACTCATCGGAAGCACGCGATTCCTAATTTCACCATTTATTCGTCTTTCTAATAAAAACTAATAATAACCCAAAGACAGACTTTATTTATCACTTACTAAAAAAAGTCAGGCACTATTCTAAGTGTCTCACCTCACACTATTCCATTTAATGACGGTGACAATCCTCCCTATTAAGTAGGTACGAGTACTGGTATTAAGCAGGTGCGATTGTCCCCATGTAGCGGACAAGAAACCTGGGCAGACAGGGACGTGACCTGCCTGGGAGACGCAGAGTAAAAATCAGCGGGGCTTTGACTTCTGAGACCTCGCTCGTGACTACTGTTCTGCTTACTTCCCAAGGTGGAAAATGAGATAACACACTCTGCAATTCATGCTGGCCAGGCCATTTTCTCGGTATAAAAGAACTTCCTGAGGCATGAATTTAGAAAATGTTCAGACTGAGCAAAATATGGATAACGAGTTTGCTTATCTTACGTTAACCAATGCAAATCAGACACTGAGGAGACAAGTACGATCACATACAATGGGAATAACGCCCTTTATAAATAAATATTAGAATTTTGCATGTCATTCAAGATGCCAATCCTCAAACATGACATTTCTATTCATCATCACAAATCTTGGACAAATGTCGTCTCTTGGAAAAATGCCACTTAAAAATAAATGATACACTTATTACAAACATGTTCTTATGAAGCAAATGATTGCTTGCTTGCATCGTAATGTTATTGCTACTAGGTTCTGTATTTCAGCGAGGACGACGAGCCAAGAAGAAAAGAAATACTTTAAAGTGTGATCCAAGAAGTATTCTCAATCCTGCTGGACCAACGAGCCCCCTTTTCATGAACAAAAAATGCTGAATCATGCCCACTTTATGCTCCTGCAATGAAAGTCCTCGATAAAACAAGCAGCCTTCGCATACAATTTCAAAACAGAAAGAAAACAGTTGATGACGACCACGCCTTTCACCACGTAAATGCTGAAGTCTGCCCACACTGGAGGCGGACGAGGCTGTCGGTTAGAATTTGCACACCGCTGGAAAGCTCAGGAAAGCGAAAGGGCGTGGGCGGGGGCGGACGCCGGACCAGAAGGAACGTCAGAAGCGAAGGAGGAGAACACACTCCCATCGCACGCAGCAGCCCGCAGACTCGCGGGCAGCACGGGACGCGCGAAGCCGACGAGGGAATCGTCTTCCCGCTGCCCGCACGCGAGACCCGCAGGCGGCGGAGCGGCAGGTACCTTGGCGGGCGGTAACGAAGGAAATACGCCGGACCCAGATCTGCGCGCTGTTCCTGGGGGGGTACGTACCCCTAAGAATCCACTGACGGCGGCGTATGCGCACGTGGACTGATCAAAAAAATTAACAGACGACGTGGACGAATCTCAAAAACAGTATATTGAGTGAGATAAACCTTAGACCAAAAAGCAGACTCTCGCAGGCCGTATGATTCTACTTACATGAAGTTCTGCTGTGGGCTATGGAGAGGTTCTCAAACTGTTGGTCTCAGTATCCTCATAGTCTTAAAATTATAATTATGAGAACGCCAAAAACCTTTGATTTATGTTGGTTATATGTATTTCTATTATCATATTAGATTTTTAAACCGAGACACTTAAAATATTCATTCATTCATTAAAAGGAAATAATAAACCTTACACGTTAACATACATAAAATATTTTATGAAAAATAATTATATTTTCCAAAACAAAAATAGTTAAAAGAAAGACGGCGTCTTACATTTTTGAAAATCTCTTTGACGTTTGGCTCAGTAGAAAGAAGACAGCTGAATTCTCCTGTCTGTTTCTACGTTCAATTTACATATTAAAATACATAGCCATTATGAATTCTCTTCTCTCGTTTCTATTTTATATCCAAGCTCGGGCATTACACTGATGTTTTGAAATTATATGTGTAGGGTGGTTATCTTATGCATGACTCTCATTGCGAGAGAGTGAGGGGGCATTGAACATTTGTTACGTGGGATGGGGGGAGATCTCGTCCAGCGGTACTGTGAATATTGTCTTAAATCACATTTCAAAGCTTTGATTCTTTCCTTAGCTCATCATCCTCACTGAACTATGGAACTTGGTAGCAATAATATTACACCGCAAAGAATTACTGTAGAACTGGAAAACCCCACTGGACGCTCACAGGAGAACGAGTTGAAAAAGGGCAAATACATCTAAGGAGTATGATAAAAACAGTTTGGACCCCTTGACCCGCCTTCACGGGTGTCAGGGACACTCACGAACCTCAGACCGGGGTTCGACTGGTCTCCTTGGGGGTCGTGGTCACGTCTGACTGAGAAGAGGCCTGAGGGGACTGCTCGGGGTGGCTGTGCTTCTCCATGGCTACGGGGCCTGCTGGACACAGGTGCGTGTGTTTGGGGGAAAAGGAATCAAGTGGCAGGTACACTTAATATTTATGCATTTTATGTATGCGAATTTTACTTAAAAGGGTAAACAAATACTAGACTCTAGTTAGTAATATGCATGGTGCAGTGTTCAGGGAGAAAGTGTGCTGGTGTCTGCAACTTGCTTTTAAATACATCGATAAGTAAGATGGACTGGGAAAAACAGGGGTGGGGAGATGGACAGACGTGCGATGAAGCAAATACAGCGAACTATTCACTGTAGAACCTGGTGGTGGGTAGAAGCATCCTCACTTTACAATTCTTTCTAAATCTGAAAATGTTCATAATAAAATGTTGAAAAAATTCGTTGAGTGATACATTTAAGATTTATGTACTTCACTATACGCAAGGTTTACCTCAGTCAACACTGAGCCGGAAGTGAAGCGCTCCACAGTCCGCTGCTCAAAAATTGAAGCAAATACAAAAACTGCAGACTTGTCTTTGGATGTTGTTCTTACGATTTTTGTTATCAATCTTCAGATTATGCAGCCTCAGAGTTCCAGTCCTGCAGGATCTCGTGACTTCACGTTTCTGTCCCCAGTCCTCGCTTGGCCACTGCAGCCCTTGCGTATTTTTACCTTCATCGAGCTTGCATCACTGAAACCGAGTCGTCCCCATGTCCTCCCCAGGTCCCCCAAATCCTAGATGTTTTCTGCGTCTGCCTCTTCCTGCCTCTCTCTGTTTCATCCCCCTGTACAATGATTAGGCCTTTTTTTTTTTTTTTTTAAGGTGAGACAAAATGAAATGGCACATAAATTCATTTGCTCAGATGAGTTGCCACCAGATAACTAAACTGATCACTAAGTATGGATTGAAAGAAAAAATGTGCTTGATTGAAAAATATCGCTACTGGATTTTTCAAAGAAATTAAGGGAGAAAACCAGTCAACTTTAAAAAGCTCTGTGCAACTTGGT
>NW_011888871.1:1258019-1262256 GCF_000151845.1 Pteropus vampyrus | reverse complement strand
AAAAATGTGCTTGATTGAAAAATATCGCTACTGGATTTTTCAAAGAAATTAAGGGAGAAAACCAGTCAACTTTAAAAAGCTCTGTGCAACTTGGTGATGGAAATATTCAGTAAGGAAAGGTGGTGGTCATTCTACGTTCTAGATACACAAAAATTTTGAAAACCCTTACTTAACAATTAAACACAGACCATCTGACCCACTCCTGGGTGTCTACTCAAGTGAATCAAATGTGTAGGTCCACAAAAGATGACATGGGCAGATGTTTATTCATAATCACCTTGACAAACAACACATCCTTCAACAGATGAATGGATAAACATTGGGATGCGGTCACACGATGGAATAGTACTCGGCATTGACAGGATCCACACAACAGCGCGAATGAATTTTAAATGCATTCTGCCAGGTGAAGGATCCAAAGATCTCATTTATAGGACATGCTGGAAAAGGCAAAGCTGAATGGTCAGAAACGAACAGGCTGGTGGTCGCCTGGGGTGGGAGGCAAGAACGCACTACAAGGGAACACGGGGCGGGGGGGAGCTGCTGGTAAGGTCGTGCAGTGATGGCCACACGACTCTGCAGAGAAAGGTACAGCGAGGAGTGAACTTTGCTGTTTCCAACTAAAACCAAAACACCAAAATTAGCCAGCTTATCGGGAGCTCCCGGGATGGGATGCAGGCTGTGACCAACATATGACATGACCTTACTGAACGTGGTGCCGTGAGAGGTGCCGACCCGATAGCTTCAGGAAACAGTGTCTTGACTGGTTACTGTAAGGCTAAAGAAAAAGGAGTTATACATAAATGCTGTTTAGTTGGCAAATTTGTTTCTCGCAGGGGTATGAACTGGCAACTCTGCTAGGGCTAAATAAGTAAATACATCGTAGACAACAGGAGTTTAGGCTTCTCACTGTCCGAGAAAGAAGCTACCAATAAGAAACGGGACAATGGAACAAACCCATGGTCCTGGACGAGCGTCAGAGATACCCGTATGGCTCGTGGTTCTTTCAAAACACGCACAGAGAGATACGGGAATAAGCAGCCTCGTGTGTACGTATAGGTTAGAACACACGTCCCCTGAGAGGCCTAGAAGTGGTGACAGCCCAGTAGCAAGGTGCACACCCAGCACCCAGACCCCAGTGTCTAATCCCGTTTTCCAGTAAACGAGACCAGGGGTCCTTAAACAATGGCCGATTCTGGGCTGGTGCGGGCGACATAGCAAACCAGCGCGGAGCAGGTCACGGTGCCAGAGAGCGAGGACGGGCTAAGAAAACCCCAATGAACACCACAGGCGCCAAGCCGATGACGCTCCCGGGGCCAAGGCTGGAACTGTTCGAGCTACGAGTTAAAGATCGATAGGCTACAATCCTGGGAACGATGTACGTAGCCGCGTGTCCACAGTGAGAGGATGCACGATGGAAAGAACAAATTAGTGGGAAGGGACAAGGCTTCGTTGCAGAAGAATTCCAAATCATACCCGTAGGATGAGCGAGGGGAACAGACGGCGCCATCAGACCCGCTGCTGGGAGTTTAAGGAGAGTCGGCTGTCCTGACCGCCCAGGGCGTTCGCGGGCATAATCCCGCACGCTTCCCCCGGGAAGCCCACCTTGCTCCCCCTTATCCCCGGGAGTCACGACCTGCTTCTACGGAATGGAGTTTTTACGGGAAATATGCGACTGGTCTTCATCTGGGTCTGGCACAGGGCTCCGAAAACCCAGGGACCTTCCTGAGCGACAGGGGTGACAGGAGCGACTTTTGTTCTAGCGAGGCAGAGGCAACTCTATGCGGCCCCCACACAGCTTCGGGGTGGGGGGGCTGGCCACCAGCAAGACCCGGCTTGGACCTTCCGGTGTCGCACCCCCAGCCTCGGGGGAGGGGAAAGGGACTGAGACCGAGTTAATCACCACGGGACAGCGATTTAATCAACCGCACGCACATAACGAGACATCCATAAAAAACCCCTCACGAGGGGTCTGAAGGGGTCTGGAGGGCTCTGGGCGGTGAACACAGGCCCGTGCCGGTGGGCACAGGGGCTTGGTGCCCGGTGCCCTGTCCTTTGCCCCACGCATCTCTTCCATTTGGCTGCTGCTGAGTTTATAAAAACCTGTAATTAAGTAGAGCACTTTCCTGAACGCTGTGAGTCTCCGTGGAGTCTGGGTGCAGGGGCGGGAGGGGGATGGATGAATTCGCAGAAGGCTGGGCAGAAACGTGGGTGGCCTGAGCACCCCATTTGGGCTGGCGCCCGGGGCACGGGCCGTCTTGTGGGATTGAGCGCTTCCCCCGGGCTGCGCCCACTCTGGGAACCGGGCTCAGAGGCGAGCGCATCCCCGACACCCAGAGTCGGTGGCGGGGGCTGGAGGAGCCGGGTGGAAAGGCGCCACGCGGTCGGAAGACAGCGCGGCGGACGCAGGGCCTGGGCCAGGGGAACCGGAACCACCGGGCGCCCTCATCCGGGATCACGGTTTCCGTCCCCAGGAGTGAGCCACGTTGATGTCACGTCCCCCGCATACGATGCCATGCAAAGGGCACTTCACGCCTGTGGATTCTTCCCCCAAATCCAGGGCCCAGTTAATCCTGAGGAATGTCAGGCCAACGCCAGGTGGAGGCGCGCGCGCCAAGGACACTGGACCCGGCTCGTCTAAGGCGCGAAGGCCGCAGAAATAAAGAAAGGCCGAGAGACCGTCGACCGTCGCAGAGACGGAGAAGGCAGGACTGAGGGCGACATGGGGTCCTGGGCCAGGACGGGGACTTTAGCAGAAAAGCTGGGGAAATGCAAATAGTCTACAGGTCAGATTTTTAAAAAGGGGCGCACGCTCCTGACACGCACGGAGCAGTATGAGCGAGCACCACACGCGTCGCCCTGTGTGAAAGAGGCCGGGCTCAGAAGCCCCGTGCTCACGTGTCCCTGCACGGGGCACGCTGGGGCGGGCACAGCTGCCGCTCGGAGACAGGGAGGTGGCTGCCCGGGGTCGTGGGGGTGGGGATGGCCACAGGCGGTGGACAAGGGGCGCAGAGTGATGTGCTGTGTCTTGATTGTGGCAGTGACTACCCGACTCTATGTCCACCGGCAGGAGTGAATTTTACTACGTGCTACCCACAAATTCAAAAGTAAATTTAAAAACATCCCAGTATCATTCTTAATCTAAAATTTCCCGTTCGTATACTTAGTTCACACATGACCAGGCATACGTCTCAGAACCAGGCGAGACCGACCACGCCGAGGGACGGCGGCCAGGCCACGCACGCCGAGGGCACCCGGCCTACGTGAGAGGTCGGCGACACGACCCCGTGCACTGACCCAGAGCGCTCAGGGCTCTGGCCATGGCCGTCACCTCCTCCGTCTGCCCCAAACCCCTCCCAGCTCAGGACCAACAGGAGAAGGGGGACCGCGCCCCCCTAAGCAGTCACATGGGTGTCCTGTCCTGGTTGAGCCGCCTGCAGCTTCCCTAGCCGGGCCTGGGGCAAGGCCTCCTGAACCCCCTCTTCTCCCCGTGAGCCCCCCTCCCCGGGGGGGCCCAAAGAAGGCACCCCTTGGACCCCGAAGTCTTTGTTTACACAGAAGCAAACCCCCTAAGCAGTCACATGGGTGTCCTGTCCTGGTTGAGCCGCCTGCAGCTTCCCTAGCCGGGCCTGGGGCAGGGCCTCCTGAACCCCCTCTTCTCCCCGTGAGCCCCCCTCCCCGGGGGGGCCCAAAGAAGGCACCCCTTGGACCCCGAGGTCTTTGTTTACACAGAAGCAAACCCCCTACATAAATAAATCAAAGCCTTATCAGAAATCAGATCAAGCACGGCTCTAGTGCTATGCAGCCAGGAAGCGAGACGCCCTGGCCTGACGCATGAAGCGCGGGCTCCCTGCGAGGTGAGGTTTGCAAGGTCGCCGAACCCTGCGAACGCCTAGTGGTCCCCTAACTGACGCCATCGTTATTCGCAACTGGCTGTTCTGTGGTGAGACCTGCTTTCATCGTGTCTGAATCATTCACTGCGCGGCGTTATCACCGACGAGGGTGAGACCTGCTTTGTCAGGTGAGACCTGCTTTCATCGTGTCTGAATGATTCACTGCGTGGCGTTATCACCGACGAGGGACTCTGCTGTAGTCGTCGTCACCTGGAAGCAGGTCGTGCTGTCAGGACAGTGAGCAGTCCTGGGAGGGGGAGGGACCCAGGACAGGAGAACTGGCGTTTTTAGCCACGTTAACTTTTCCTGAGAGGATACGACGGAGTCAGTGAGGAAAACCTCCG
>NW_011888871.1:1247612-1257969 GCF_000151845.1 Pteropus vampyrus | reverse complement strand
GTCTTTGTTTACACAGAAGCAAACCCCCTACATAAATAAATCAAAGCCTTATCAGAAATCAGATCAAGCACGGCTCTAGTGCTATGCAGCCAGGAAGCGAGACGCCCTGGCCTGACGCATGAAGCGCGGGCTCCCTGAGAGGTGAGGTTTGCAAGGTCGCCGAACCCTGCGAACGCCTAGTGGTCCCCTAACTGACGCCATCGTTATTCGCAACTGGCTGTTCTGTGGTGAGACCTGCTTTCATCGTGTCTGAATCATTCACTGCGTGGCGTTATCACCGACGAGGGTGAGACCTGCTTTGTCGGGTGAGACCTGCTTTCATCGTGTCTGAATGATTCACTGCGTGGCGTTATCACCGACGAGGGTGAGACCTGCTTTCGTCGTGTCTGAATCATTCACTGCGTGGCATTATCACCGACGAGGGACTCTGCTGTAGTCGTCGTCACCTGGAAGCAGGTCGTGCTGTCAGGACAGTGAGCCGTCCTGGGAGGGGGAGGGACCCAGGACAGGAGAACTGGCGTTTTTAGCCACGTTAACTTTTCCTGAGAGGATACGACGGAGTCAGTGAGGAAAACCTCCGAGGACTGATAGACATTTCGTTTGGCGACACTTCCACATCCTAGTCCTTCCTATCGAAGGGCCAGCTGGCCAAGCTATCTGGATTTCTGGGGAAATAGTAACGTGGGCTAAATTAGCTGATGGAAAATTAAATTATTCCGACAGAACAACACCAAGCAAAATTTGCTGAAGGAAGCAATAAATTAAGAAGCCTTCTTAAAAATGCAATATTCAATTATAACTTAAATAAATCCCTGGGGTATGAACCAAGATAAGTATATTAAAAAGTAATATGAATTTCTTAGAAAAAAGAATTTCAGTTTGGTTGAATAAAAACTCTCCAAGAGCCAGCTTCATTAGCCGGCATAACATCCAAGGCTCTTGGCGTGATTGGCTAATTTAAAACATCTTTTACAACCAATTTCCATATGGCCTCGTCATTTGTGTTTATAGTCTGGGCAGAAGTCTGCAATGAAGAACCGAGCAGAAGGCTTCGAAATATCAAGTTGGTTTTAGAGAGAGTTTCCTTTATTTTTTGCATTTTACTTTACTTCGAAATTTTATTTTATAGGTGATGCTGAATTCTGAGCAATACAGCCTATTAAAGAGTAAAAAGAAGAGAAAAGGACAGTAAACACCGAACAGCTCGGCTCTAGCTACTTCAAAACTCGCCTTTTGAAACGTATTATTTGCAAATTATAGCCATACTCAGCCTACAAAAGCCACTTCACCAACCCAGGAGTGTCATCCGCATTTCACCGATGACAACAAACTCCACTGCAGCCAGGTCCTCAGAATGCCTGGGAAACGGGGCCACAGACTGGCACTGCCACTTAATGCCCCCGCGTTCTAGAGGGATGGTCCGGGGCCAACTGCAATAAGCTGCAAGGATCTCCCTGCCTTGGGGTGACCGCGGCCTCCTGGGGCTCCTCCCGTGTTCTTCCCTCTCGCAAAGGCCTGCTGCCCGCATTTCCCTTCTCTTGCCGTGAAGGTTCATTAAGTGGCGCTGCCTCTAGAAAAATCTCCATCTCTCGTTTCCCTAGTACTCACGGTGATGTATTTACTTTTTATCGATGCCGATGTTTTCACTTCATTAAAATGTGGTTTGAAATCTGAAGTTTCCGGGGGAATCCCGAAATCAAGTTCACAAAATGACAGTTTAGATTTCTTAGTTTCATAAATTCAGATTGTAAAAACAGTAAAGAAAAATTTACCATGAATTAACATTGAAATCCTAAAGCTCCTGGATATGCTCATCTATAAAGCGGCTGTGATATCTCGCTTGTAGATCATGCATTTGGAAACATCGCCTCACGCTGGGGCTCTCCTGACTTGATCATCGCCTTGGACATCGTATTGATCAAACGGCAGCAGAATTCATAGACTCCTGGGGGATTCGGGGTCTCTCCCCTGATTTGGTTAGAGACCTCCTAGCATCAACCGTGTCCACCCTCTGTTGTTTAGGGAGGGGTGATGGCAATTATGGAAAGTTGGAATTTAAGGCCTGGATAGTAACAAGAACTGCATAGAAAAAAAACTGAATCTACGTATAAACTCATTGCAAACACTGCTGGGGTGTCCCAGGGAGAGAAAAAGCTCACTACTCATTTACGGGGACAAATCAGGATTTTTCACACACGGTTTTCTGGAAATAAGGTCGTTGCCTTGGAAGATGGTGCTCGCTCATGATTCGAAGAAGAAGATGCAGACAATGAAATGGATGCGCAGAGTTTTAAGAACTGGGGGTCAGAGGGTAAGGGAGGGGGACCACGCCACGTAGCCCCAGATGACGTCGACCCATGCGGGAACTCTAGGACTAAGCTCTCGAAAGAGCTATTTCTACAGATGCTGTTTCTGAAGGTGTCTCCTGGTACACTTTTAACTTCCTAAACAGAGAATCGCACATTGACCGAGAGTTTAAAACTTCTCCTAAGCTCAGTAACAAATAAAGTTTCCCGTGAGCCTTGTTTTCTCATCCTGTTTGCATTTAATTCTATTAAAATCCTGAGGTCAGGTGACATTAAAAGCGTTGCGAGCTTTTGCAGAATAGTAATTATGTATCAAAGTGAAGGCACCAAAACTGTGATTTTCAGGAAACGATTTAAATAAAAAAAAATCAAAAGAAAGGGGTCTTTGAAGTCCTAAACATGCACTAAGATAAAAAATAATTTATCTAGTAAATTGACAGCACAGATTTCGGTCCCTAGAAGCAGCGAATGAAAGCTCGTGGAAGGCAAGTTAACAGAGTCCACTTCAGCTGCCAGGGTGGGCACGATGAAAACAGGAACCAGGTGTGTGTTGATCACGCAGACGAGACCGAGAGAGCGTTCATGAGCCAACCTTCTCCCAAAGGTCGTTTCGAAATGTAAATCATGGAAGGCAAAAGACAGACTTTTTCCCCTGGTGGAGAGTTCGGTTCGTCCTCTGCTGGCTGGAGACATGCCCCACATGAACATGACCTCCGTCTGTCACCCGTCACCCCTGATGGTTTCTTAAATTACATATGCGCACACGAATTTCGTAACTGGACCAAGAGGAGACATGGAAGCAGAGAATGGCCTTCCTAGGGCTTCTGGGAGGGTGGTCCCCGAGGGCGGCCCGGGCCCCGGCACCCAGTCGCCGGGTGAGGCGGCTTCAGGGGCCCGCGGGTGAACGTCCTGTCTGCGTCTGGTCCCAGGAGCCCGCGCTGCCGTCGCTGAGATGCCGCACGATTTCCCTGAGGAAAAGGGCCTTCGGAGCGGAAGCCGCTGCGGCTGTCAGAGTCGGCACTCGCGAGGCTCAGCCCTGTGACACGGTCCGCACTGCACACCTGAGGACGGCTGACCAGCACAGCACACAGGCCTCCAGGCGTCCGGCCACGCTCCCCGGCCTGTGTCGCCCTCCCCCCCCGACCCCGCGTAGGTCCCCGAGGTGCACTGCGTCCCCCCCCCGCACCACACATCACCTCCATCCCTGCCCCGCATCGCCCCCCGCCCCAGCCCACGGCGCCTCCCTCGCCCGCGCCCCTGGTTGGCTGCTTGGTTTGCAGCATCTGGGGGTGAGCGGCTGTGCAGCAGCCGTGCCTAGCGAGGCCCGACCCCGAGGTTTACGGGACGGAAGTGTGGAGGGCGTCACCCTAGTTTTCTGATTCCGAGAACCCTCGGACCTTCAGAAGACTGAAATGCACGCTACACCACTGGCTGAAGTTGACGCTTCATACTGGTGCGGGGCTAAATGTCCCGTAATATGAGCTCCAGGACTGGTGGCCACGCAGGGACGGGCGGGAGCGCTGTGCAGCCTGGGACGGCAGCCGCGAGGGGCTTCGGGGTACCGCTGGCGGGGGGGGGCGGGGAACAAGAGGTCGGGCGCGGCGCACGTGGGTCCACGGGAGTATCGCACGGAGAAGGGTGGCCTCGGCGTCTCCCCCCTGCTCTGGTGACGGCACAGGTTCAGACGTCAGCTCACAATTTAAGCCAAAAGGTGCAGACGAGAAAGACGGCGAGACGAGACAGCAGAAGAGAGCGGGCCTCACCCCGTCAGCGCGAGCACGCGTCTTTCTGTTCCCCGGCAGGAACCTGCTGAAAGCATCGCGTGTAGCTTATACGTTTAAGTACTTTCATATTCGTTGACTTGGCACGTGATCACGGATGTCAAAATTCAACGGTCTGTCTTACTTTTCACTTCTCTGCAATGCAATTAACACCTCGGTCCCATTCCTCGTTGTCCATCCGATCACTTTTTGCTTGAATCAGACACCTTCTTTCAGAGACGCTGGGAAGAGTTTACTAAACCTTCAGTCCTTGGCAACGATAAACTGATAGCCAAGTCAAAAGAACCATCTGCTCTGACGGTAAAACATTGAATTAGGCCAATTCTGTGTGAGGCGCATAAATCACGTCTCGGTGCCTAAATACGTAGGTCTCAGGACAGTGTGTCGAGCCCGTGTGGGCTCCGCAGTGAACAATGTGGGAGGTGGCCGGATGCGAACAAGAGCGCCCGCTGCGCCCGCGTGCGCTGCCTTCACGGCCGGGGCTGGGGTGGTGTCCCCTTTTCGTCTCGTCTTTGGCGCTGACCTGGTCCAAAGGGCTCTCTCCCGCTGCTCTTCCACAGCAAGCGAGACCTTGCTGCCACTGGGATCCGGGACGCGGGCACTCTGGGACTCCGTCCAGCCCAACGCACAGCCAGGGGGGCCGTACCCACCGCCCCTGGTCCGCCACGAGAGGAAAGAAGGCTTCAGGGGCTTTCCCTCTGCCCACTGCAGGACTGAACTGGGCCGGGCAGGGCAGAGGGCGGGGCTGACAGCCACAGAGCCACCCCGGCAGCTTCTGGAACTCGCTTCCTCTGCTCATCTCAGAGAGGCCGTGTTCTCCTCAGCCTTAGCGTGCGGTCTGCTAGAATGTCTCATTAAATTCCGGGGCACGGAGTGGCAAGAGCGTGACCTGGCCACGAATCCCCATTATGGGTATGTTTCCATTTACGTGTGGTTCTGCTGCTGCTGCTGCTGTTCCCTGCCATACTGAAACCTATCCTAAACAAGAATGTCACTCCTGATGGATTTCTGTAGAACCGAAAAGTAATCCAGGTATGATGAGAGCAGATATACCCGAACAATGCTGGGAATAGCACTCAGGGTAAAAGCACGCGGTGGCTGAGGTTCTGAGTTAACGTATCGTGATTACACGGTTACACTAAGTACGTCTGAATTTTCAAATTTGTGTTTGCTCCCAGTCAAATAAGATGGAGATGAGATTTAATCCACCCTATGATTTTCCTAGAGTAAAACCAGAATTTTTATAGTTCAATACATGACACTTCACAAAACCAAACATGTATCAGAATTTCTAAAGCAATCTCTCAAAGCTAGCTGGCTTCAGGTTCTCATCCAGATGCATATGATTGAATGATATGTTTCACTAACAACGTTAAAGCGAAAGGGTCCTCGGCGGAAAAGTGTGTGCTGAAGGAGTCCTCGCACAGACCAAGCCCGCGTCGGCCAAGACCCTTTCCTTTAACGGGTATCTGTCGACATCGTTTTAAAGCCCAATACAACATATACAGACCATTCATTGAAATGTTCCAAGATAAAACTGAGCCTATTTTTCTGAAATAATACATGTTTTTCTAAGTAAGCAGTAAAACCTATTTATTTTAGAACATTTAGAAAATACAGAACTAAAAAATCCTTTATCCTACCGCACAGACAACCACTGAAATAACAGTTTGGAGTGGTTTCCCTCAGTTTTTGCATCTGACTTTTCTTTTTCATACAATTTTTCTTTTCCGAAATTGAGATTAAACTGTACGTGCTGTTTTGTGTCCCAATGTCATCATTTCCTATCGTATCATTAAATATTGTTATCACTGTGTTACTGACATGTCATTTAATCTTAACGATTGCACGAAAGCATAATGGTACACGGTGCAGTCATATGTAATCAATGCATTACACGATACATAGCGATGACATACATACCCATGCCACATCATTAAAATTACAGGACTTAATATCGCATCGCCGTCCTCTTTGAAAACCCTAGTTCCGCATCGGTTCCCTGGTTCGAACCTCTCCCTTCCCGAAAGGCCTGGCACGTGCCGGGGCGTCCGGGCCGCAGCTCCAGGCACGGCGCCTCCGCTCTTACGCGCCAGCAGGAAGTTTCCGCATCCGCCGCTGTCTGGACCCCTTTACGTGACAGACGGTGGTGACACACCTGCACCTCCTTCTGCCTCTGCTCACGGGACCCGCAGGCGTCAGGCGCTAAGCACAGCTCCTAGCGCAGAGTCATGGTCCCTTAAATGGCGACTATCATCCTCGCTTGAGTCACAGTTACTGCCAGGTATTCGGGTATTCTGGATCCCGACACATCCGTCCCAGTGAGACAGAGCCACACTGGAGGGTGTGAGTGTGCTGTCAGAAGGCCGCACCTTCTCTGGGGATGCTTGTCCCCTCCCCACTAACTGAGCTAAATACAAAGGCCCCTCTGCTTGCTCCGGCAGTTCCGGCGTTGTACACAGGACCAGAGGTGAGGGGAAGGTGGCGGGGGAAGGGGCTGAGCGTTTAGAGTTCAAAGGCCTGTGACTTCCGTCCAGTCCCGAGGGACTGAGTCAGCCTGGCCCAGGGGGCAGGACGACCTTCTCCAGCTCCGCATTTACCTGTCACCTCCAGGCAGCAGTGTACAAAGGACCTCTGAAATTATCCCCCACGAGACCCCGTGACCACGGCCACTCTACTGACACTGCCCACCCCGGCGCTCGGCGTGAGCGCCCCAGCCCCCTGGCTCCCGGACACGGCCCTCCCTGATGCCAGCCGTGCCCACTGCTCTGGAAATCTCACAAGCCTGGACATGTGTCTCTCTGTGAGGCGGGGTCACAGGATCGCTACGGACACAGCACAGGTGTGAGCGCTGCGGTGCAGGTACAGACCGCTGGCCCGGAAAGGGAGCACGGCGCCGGCTTGCAGTCATTGCCAGGTGCCGGGGGTCTCGAGTGTGTGTGTGTGTGTGTGTGTGTGTGTGTGTGTGTGTGTGTGTGTGTGTGTGTGTGTGTGTGTGTGTGCGCGCGCGCGCGCGCGCATGCGTGTGTGTGTGTGTGTGTGTGTCTGATCCACCTACCTACCTGCATACTTACCTAATCACATGCCTGCCTGCCTGCCTGCCTGTCTTCAGGAAGCCAAGAACTCTGTGCTCTTTGGTGTGCGCAATGGTAATCAAGCACGTCCATCCCACTAGCTCATGGCTTTCTTCAGTGAGTTAGTGACACGGTGACGCGGGAGAAATGGCATTGTAAACTTAAACGTTAGTTAGGGCCCTAGTTTGAAGGCTCTATCTAATTTGCATAAATCTGTCTGCATGCCGAGTTTAAAAGGCACCAATCTGTAATATCAAAGTTAATTAGGGCAAACTACCACTTCCTATAAATCCGATATTCGAGAACAACACAGATAAAATACAGACATTCTAAAAACGAATTGTTCTCACGGTTTGCTGACTAGAATACCTAAATGAAGCTCACACACCTTGGGTGCGCCCGACAGGATGCCCTGTCCCGATGCAGGCCGGGCAGGTGGGCCCAGGAGCTGGGGCGGCGGGCTGTAGGCGACTGCTCCGTGCTGCGGCCACACTGGGGCGCACGCAGGGCCCCCCCAAGCTCGGGGTGCTCCAAAGACCCGAGTGGGGAAACTTGAAGCACTGCAGCCGGCCGCATGGCTGGTGGGCGGGCCTGGCCCAGCACGTCCGCCGTCTCTCCTGCGGTTCAGAAAGCACCTGGAACATCCAGCTCGCGTGTGTGCGGTGACAGACGAGGTGTTCAACGCGACGTGGCCGAGGAGGCCACGTGTCCTGTAATCCTCAGAGAGCGGCAGTGGGCACGCTAACCCCACAGTCTGGTCCCTCACGCCCTCTCTGCACAAAGCCACCTTTTCCATACCGAGCGCCCATCACCCGAGAGGACAAGCGCATCCAAAGTGACAAAAACCCCTGAAAATAAGCTCCTCCAAAACATCAGTGAGAACCCTGCAAAACCTTTTCCAGAACTCTGGGAATGAATCCGAGGCTTGCAAGGGTCCGAGGAGAGTTTCTTAAAGAAGAACAGCAGACTTTGGGTGTTCTAACTCGGCCCATTCCCATATCCCACTCCGAACTCCAAAGGTCCCCTGAAAGCCAAGAGCCTTATGCCTACAATGTCTATGCAAACCAAGTCCCCTGAAGCCGCTAAGCAGGATAGAACAGAGAACTGTTACTACTTGGCTTGTCAGAAGCTCCCTTGAAAAGCTCCATCCTTAGAGTTTGCCTTTACTTGAAATGACCCAGAGCTCACCGTGTGTGAAACCCACTATCCCCAGGGCATTTGTCGAAAATAATTGCTGACAACTGTTCACGACTGCAGTGGCCTGAGACAGCAGTTCCGGCTGTGTCCATCGAGAGACTGACCAAAACCCTTACCGGGAAAAGCCTGGGGAATGAGATGTCCGTGGGGACGTTTGCAAAGCTCGGACATATTCCAGGGAATCGAGAAGGCCACGCCGACGGGCAGGGCTTTGTGCATGTCACATATCCAGGGAAGACCCGAAAAGGCCCTGAAATCTTGCCTCTGCACAGATGCCGCGACTTATGAAAATCAGCCAATATAACACATTACAGAATGGAGGAGAAAACCACAGGTTCATCTCAACTGATGCAAGAAAGACATTCGACAAAAGTTAACACCTTTCGTGAAAAAACCGGTCAACGAAGTAGAAACGGAAGGAAACTATTTCAACGTAATAAAGGCCACCTATATAAAAAAGCCCAGAGCCAACATCAAAGTTAACGGTGACAGACCAAAAGCTTTTCATCTAAGCCCGGGAATAAGACAAGGTGCCTACTGTAGACACCTCTATTCATCACAGTGTTGGGATTCCCAGCCAGGGAAATCAGGCAAAAAAAAAGAAAGAAAAAAAAGCATCCAAAGAAACAAAATCAACACGCGAAAATCAGGTGCACTTCTATACACTAATAATGTACAATTCGAAAATGAAATTAGGAAAACAGTTCAGTTTACAATAGCATCAAAAAATGAATAAGATACTTAGGAATAAACAACCAAGGAGGCGAAAAAGCTGTATGCTGAAAACTATAAAATATCGGTGAAAGGAATCAAAGACGACCCCAGGTAATCTACACGTTTAATGCACTCCCTGCCGAAAGCCCAACGCTGTTAGTGCGAAAATAGAAAAATCCATGCTAAAATGCACGTGGAATCTCAAGGGACCTTGAATGGCCAAAAATATCTTGCGAAGGAGAAGCAAAGTCGGGGGATTCGTGTTTCCTGATTTCAAAACTTACTACCAAACAATAATCATCAAAACAGCATGGTACTGCCACAGAGACAGACATATGGACCCATGGGACAGAATCGAGAGCCCAGGAAAAAACCCTCGCATATGTGGTCAAAGGATGTTTGGCAAGGGGGTCACGGTCATTCAACAGGGAAAGGACAGTCTCTTCAACAGATGGAGCTGCCACCGAAGGACTCGGCTGAGAGAGTGAGGGGTATGTGCCAGTCTGCCTCTGGTAAGGGCTCACTACTCAGAATACATAAAAACTCCTAATAGTCAGCGACGACAGCAAAATCAAATGACCCAATTTTAAAATGGGCAAAGGCCTTGAGTAGACGGTTCTCCAAAAAGATGTACAAATGGCCAACAACATATGCAAAGATTCTCGAGGTCAGTTTTCATTGGGGAAATGCAAATCAAAACCACAGTGAGATCGATCACCTGACACCCATTCGAATGGCTGCTCTGAGAGAGAGAGAGAGAGAGAGACGGAGGGAGGGAAGGAAGGAGTGGGAGGGAGGGAGGAGGAATTACAGTGTGGGTGCAGGTGCAGGGATGCTGGACCCCTGCACTCTGCTGGTGGGAACGTAAAGTGACGTGGCCACCGTGGAAGCGTGTGGTGCTGCCTCACAAATTAAACACAGAACAACCATGTGATCCGGCAACCCCACTTCCGCGTATTTCCCCAGAAGAAATGGAGACGATATTTGCACACACATGTTCACAGCAGCATGGTTCACGGTAGCCGAAAGGTAAAAGCAATCTGTGTGCATCGACTCAGGACTAAACAAAACGTGGTCTATACACACAAGGATTATTCCTCATTCTCAAGAAGGGAGGAAGTTCTGCCACGTGCTGCCACGTGGATGAACCTCTAGATTATGCCGAGTGAAATCGGCCGGTCACCGAAAGACAAATGCTGTGTGACTCCACTTATGTGAGGGCCCAGAGGAGTCGAGTGCAGGAATGCAGAGAGACGGGGGACAGAGAGGTGGTTCTGGGGGGCGG
>NW_011888871.1:1240420-1247302 GCF_000151845.1 Pteropus vampyrus | reverse complement strand
AGCAACTCCATTACAGACAAATTCTAAAATGCATCGCTATTCGAGTATCATTTTTAACATCATCTATCAGTGAATCAAACTCTGAATACAGATTTTGTAGCCCTTTATTACCTTGGATAGACGTACTTCCCATGCTGATTTGCGCGGAGGTAAACGTAACGGCCTTTGTGACTTGGTTGATTTCGGTCTTAAGGGGGCCACGACTGGGGTCTCCCTCCCTCCGTTCCTCCCAGGGCACCGACTCCACCTCAGACCTCTGCTCCCGGCCAGCAGAGTGTCTAAGGATACGAATCAAGTCAGAAACAGCTCCAGGTAACCATCGCACGAGTCTGCAGGTTAGTGACGAGAGCCTTTACTCCTTCATTCCAGCTCCCTGGCACCAAGAAGATGAGCTCGGTTCCCAGGGCACGGCCAGGGCGGGGGCCGGTCCCCGCCACAGTTCCACACGCGGATGCTCAGGGGAGCTGCATCCGAGACGCCTCGGAGCCTTCTGAAGATCAAACTCTGGGGGGCCCAGGGCTTGCATCTCGGGGGCGGGACTCAGGAACGAGCGTCCTAGGTGACCCTGATGGGCGTTCGGACTTGCGAGCATCTGTCCCGAGAGAGGTCACAAAAGGCGGCCACGAGAGTTGGGATGGAGCTGCCACCGAGCCTCGCGCAGGAAAGGCGGATGAGAGAGCAGGCCTCGGCGGCACTGCACGGAGCAGGCGCACCCAGCCCCGGCCGGCTCCGTCACTCATCCCCACTCGTAAACACGTGCCGACGCCTTTATTGCTGGGGGCCTAGGGGGGAAGAGTCGGAGGGGACAGACCTAGCTTTTGGAACTCAAGGGCTGGTGGTGACACAGATATTAACCACACGACTGAAAGGGGACGAGCTGCAGAGGCACCAGGACCGCCCCCTGCACCTCGGTAGCCACTGGCTGCTCAGGCACCAGAGCAGAAAAACCCAGAAACGCCGGCTCTGGAGAAGCAGAGAGGATGCTTCTTTACCAGTAGTTTCTATGTCAGTTAGGAAAAGTAACTCGTAAGATAGTCTCTGCTCAGCGACGCACTACACAGGGTTTATAACAGCAATCGGCACACATTCTGGAGGCTGCCGGGTGTGGTACCTGTTTTCATGTCGTCCTGCTGGAAACTGAATTTGATACAAGTGGCCTATTTAAAGACACAAGGTGATAAATTAAAAACCCTTTAGAGACCCAACGTATGATGTGGGTGCCCGTTCACAGTCATGTGACATGTTTTCGAGAAACGGGTCAAGTTCTTATGTGTAGCGCTGAGCAGCCTCATGCCGGTTTTATTTAACTGGGGACAAATACAGAACTCTGGGGATGGGGTCGCTTGCCAGTATGTAGACGAATGACAGAAACACACACCTACAACATCCAAGGTGACTGTCTAGAAACCACTGCCTCTCTAGGCCCCAGAACGACTTCCAATCAAGAGGAGCTCATCCTCCAGCCAGTAGGATGGCCACTTCAAAGATGGCTAGCACATAAAGATGCTTTAATCACTACCCTGCGCTCAATGAAATTTAAGCCTCGAACTGTCCCATGAGTACTGCCTTATAATGCTTATTGCAGCAGCTTCGGGATCCTGAATTGAAGGTGTCACATCCCCTCTGCCACTCAATGCCACTTCATCGAGTGGATTCCTCAGCATCTCAGCACTCCAGCTCGATAAAGAAGCCGCATCGCAAGGATTCAGGAGTGTCCGCCTCTGGCTTCTCTGCTTCACACGAGAAAGCAGAGAAATGGGGAGAAATGGGAAGAAATGGGAAGCCCAAGAGAAAATAAAAGTGTCATCATTAGCACTAAACAAAGAGGAGATACGTGAAGAGGAACAGATCTGCAGGCTGACAGAGGACCGAGGACCGACGGAGACGTGAGCACACACCGTACTGGAAACACTCACTGTGCGCCGTTTCAGAAAACCCTTCCCTACCTTGTCCCACTTCATCCTCTCTAAATAAGCTCCAAGTAATATGGCAGCTTTCTCCTGACAAAGCGTGAAACTGTGTCCTTACTATCGATACGGGTTTACAACGCTTCTGTATTCCTTCAATCCTAAGAGCGCGGAGACCCGCGGCTCCCCACGCCCCGTCTGCCGACACGACGCGCACTAGCTGGGGTCCTGGGTCCCCACTCCGCGCCGCCTGCTCCTGCGGCCAGAGGCCAGCTGCGAACGGAGCCGGGCAGGCGCTGCGAACGCCGCTTCCCCCCGTCGCTTCATCCTGAAGGACAATGACCAGGAGCCTTTCTCCACGGGGACGTCATTCTGGTCCCCTTACATCTGCACGCTTCTTTATGCAGTACCTCTGAGCAGCCCGAAAGAGGGGCGCTTGTGTTTCTGGGGTTTCCGTCCTGCAGGCGACGGAATGACCAAGAGACAGAAAAATTAGCTACGCAGAACACTTAGTCAGGTGCCTGCGAGGCGGCTCCACCAGGGCAGGTCACGGCACGTAATGGGTTTAGCACCGAAACGTCACGACCACACGCAGAAGGCAGCGCAGGGGCAAAGGCGTTCAGACGGGCAGCTGTCGGCCCCCTGCGCCCCAGTCCGGCAGGCTTGTGGCATCGGTGGTTCCGCACCTGCCTCTGGATCTGCTTTCCGGCGTGGTGTCCCCCCCCTGCGTCACGCTGGCCACGTGCGACTTCTCGGCACGGCCGGGCAGCAAACGCGACGCGAGCGGCGGCTCTTCGAGGCGCTCGGCACTTCCGGTCGCTTCCGTGCCCGCCGCTGGGACAACGCGCCCGTGAGCGCATCACGGGAGGGCGCGGCAGGTGCGGGCCGAGACACGAGTGTCCCGGCCGAGGCCGTCCTCGCCCAGCCGCCTCCAGTCGCCCGCTGCCTGTGACCGTGCGCGCGAGTGTGCCCAGGTGCACAGGACCACCTGTCCGACCCCGGCCCCACGAGCAATCACTAAAAGGTCCTCTCCGAGGCCACTAAGTTTGGAGCCGGGTGTCACACAGCAAAGGGTAACACACGCCACTCGATGGAACAGCAGAGAAGGTGACTTGAGGACCAAACCTGCCCAACCAGAAGCCGATCTGAGGCCCGTCTGGACCGTAAGCCTGACGATGCATTTCGGGGACTCACGGCAGAGCCACGAGAAGACCTCTGCTTTGGGAGCCAGAGCAAAACCTTCAAGGCCAGTGTCCGGCAGGGCGGCTGTCGACACAGCTGATTACGCCCTTATCCGCCCCCTCCGCCCCCCTCCCCCCCACGGCACCCGAGGCGCTGCCACCGGCCGCCTCTGGGTCTGTTTGCTCTAGATAGTTTCCTGGAAAGAATGTGGGCCTTCATTTTGAGAGTAAGAAAAAATGATCTAAGCTCTGGAACCCAAGCCACAACTCCCACATGTCACTGGCTTCCTTCCCAGAGAAAAAGGCCACGTGTCACCTCATCTTCTCAGACCTGCTGCCAGGACACTTAATCTTCTGATGGTCGTCCACTGGCACCAGACCCCCTCCCCTCCTAGAAACTTCTCACTCGCATCTCTGCTCCCCTCCACTGCCTACTCTCCCGGCATCTCACAATCTGCTCTTTGAAAAAGTGGACACAGATGCCCCCAGATGCCCCCAGAAGATTCAGAGTCTCGGCGACAGTCTGTCCTGCCCGCTGGCTTCACTCCAGAGCCCCTGCGCTCACTGGAGCTGAAGAGAGCAGCCTGATGCCTCCGCTGCCAGGCCCCTCGGAAGACGGGTGATAAGGCACGGAAACCAGGCAGAGCCACCGCCATCGTCAGCAGTCTCATAAGCAGTCGCTGCGTGGGGCGCTAAGACACCCCCTCCCCTAGACTGACCATCTGTTTAGCTTCAGGTCACTTCTGTCTCTCGGGGATCCTCACGACACTGGTTCCCACGCAGTGGGCCACCGGCCCCGTGAGGCAAAAGACTTCCCTCCAGGGGCCATCAG
The DNA here is from genome assembly GCF_000151845.1 of Pteropus vampyrus. Taxonomy (NCBI): domain Eukaryota; kingdom Metazoa; phylum Chordata; class Mammalia; order Chiroptera; family Pteropodidae; genus Pteropus; species Pteropus vampyrus. The sequence continues at coordinate 1,243,382 of NW_011888871.1, read as the reverse complement.
ACCCACACGCACCCAGGCGTCATCTGGGGCCCGAGAGAACAATGGGTCTCACATGGACACACGGACTAGCGTTTTCCAAACGTGATTCACGAAACGGACATCGAATATCTTACTAAACCCACAGCCACCGTGTACGTGTGTGCGTGTGCGTGTGCGTGCACTAGCACGTTACACATTTTCTCAGTTATCGAAAAATAAGAGGTCCGGGTTGTATGACCCTCCTTGAAAGTTTTGGTCATTAAAAAAGGTCTCCATATTCAAACAGGCTGAACAGAAACCACTGCTCTAAAAGTCATTCTAGAATATTCCAGAAGGTTCATTCTTGGGTTGACCTAGGGCCGCAGACATTCTCTGAAGGTACCTAATATGCTTCAGACCAAACCCCAACATACATGTCTCAGGGTCTAGGGAAAGCTTCCCCAGATAGGAACGGGATGAGCGCTGGCCATCACGCAAGTTTCTCAGGCTTGGCGCTGCTGACGTTGGGTTAGGGAGTTCTTGGTTGTGGCGGGCTGTTCGTGTATTGTAGGATGTTTGGCAGCACCCCTGGCCTTCACCCACAAGATGTCGGTGGCACCCCTCCACCCAGCTGTGACAACTAAAACTGTCCCCAGACACTGTCGAGTGTCCCCTAAGGGATAAAATGCTCCCCCTGTCCCCAAACCACTAGTCTGGGCTACTACAACTATCTGAATATAGCATCGGAATGAATGCTTTCAATGTCACAGCCATTAAACTCTACGTTCCTTGGTGAAAGTCTATTTTCGTTTGGACTAATGCACAATTTCGCACCTAAATATAAAAATGTTAACTTTGCTTCTAAATCGAAAACAAAACAGTAAATGGTTTACTAAGATAAGGACACTTAGCTTCATCGGACCTTATGTCCAAACTTTCATCGACACCTAAAATAGCTTGACGCCACGTTAAAGTACAAACACCAGGTGGGCAAGGCTGGCATTGCCGACAGAGGTCCAACTGAATTATCACGTGGGGCCCGTGGTGTTGGCGGCTACAATCTCAAAGGCTAAGGTCACGAGGTCCAGCGGCACCCTATATTCACCCCTAAGGTGTCTTTCTTCATAATTTTTAAATACAAGTTTTCCTACGTATCTTGTTGACGATAACAAATCCGTTCTTGAACGTAGCCATTTCGACAAACGTGATTCACGAAACGGACATCGAATATCTTACTAAACCCACAGCCACTGTGTACGTGTGTGCGTGTGCGTGCGCGTGCACTAGCACGTTACACATTTTCTCAGTTATCGAAAAATAAGAGGTCCGGGTTGTATGACCCTCACTTGAAAGTTTTGGTCATTAAAAAAGGTCTCCATATTCAAACAGGCTGAACGGAAACCACTGTTCTAAAAGTCATTCTAGAATATTCCAGAAGGTTCATTCTTGGGTTGACCTAGGGCCGCAGACATTCTCTGGAGGTACCTAATATGCTTCAGACCAAACCCCAACATACATGTCTCAGGGTCTAGGGAAAGCTTCCCCAGATAGGAACTGGATGAGCGCTGGCCATCACGCAAGTTTCTCAGGCTTGGCGCTGCTGACGTTGGGTTAGGGAGTTCTTGGTTGTGGCGGGCTGTTCGTGTATTGTAGGATGTTTGGCAGCACCCCTGGCCTTCACCCACAAGATGTCGGTGGCACCCCTCCACCCAGCTGTGACAACTAAAACTGTCCCCAAACACCGTCGAGTGTCCCCTAAGGGATAAAATGCTCCCCCTGTCCCCAAACCACTAGTCTGGGCTCCTACAACTATCTGAGTATAGCATCGGAATGAATGCTTTCAATGTCACAGCCATTAAACTCTACGTTCCTTGGTGAAAGTCTATTTTCGTTTGCACTAATGCACAATTTCGCACCTAAATATAAAAATGTTAACTTTGCTTCTAAATCGAAAACAAAACAGTAAATGGTTTACTAAGATAAGGACACTTAGCTTCATCGGACCTTATGTCCAAACTTTCATCGACACCTAAAATAGCTTGACGCCACGTTAAAGTACAAACACCATGTGGGCAAGGCTGGCATTGCCGACAGAGGTCCAACTGAATTATCACGTGGGGCCCGTGGTGTTGGCGGCTACAATCTCAAAGGCTAAGGTCACGAGGTCCAGCGGCACCCTATATTCACCCCTAAGGTGTCTTTCTTCATAATTTTTAAATACAAGTTTTCCTACGTATCTTGTTGACGATAACAAATCCGTTCTTGAACGTAGCCATTTCGATGGGGATTTGTGGGTGTTCTGTGCTGCCTTTCTTCTGCAAGCCTGAGGACCTCTGTCGTCTCTGTGCAGAAGGCCTATGTCGTGCTGGGCCCTGGACCGGCCTAGGCAGGAAGGATACTCACCCTGACGCCTCGCGGCACGGGCAGAGTCACGCGCATGCACGACTAAAGGCTGCACGACACAACGCGTGGGCGAAGCGGAGGGACCCTGGCATCACATCCACGAGAGCTCGGCGGGTGCGAAGCTCGAGGTTACAGATGACGGCGTCGATTCAGGGCAAATTTTCTGATAGAATGAGAGCGAATGCCATAGACTAAGAATAATTCAAAGCTCAGAGTTTGGGGTGAGGGGCTGCAGGGAGGCTGATGTGATGGCACACAGAGCTGCTTGTCAGCAATCCCACCGGCCGCGAAGGCAGGCCAGCGTCCCGGGGAAGGGGCAGAACGGACCTGCACTCCTAGGACGGGAGTTTCCTAGTTCATGACTAAGTGGTCCCCTCTGCTAACCCCGCTGCCATGGGACTGTTCTCCACTGCTGACCGCAAGCAAGTCTTACACGATGTCTCCGGTGTTACCCACGCGAAAAAGGCCAAATTAAGGCAGGTCGGAGTGGTATGGGAAGAAGGAAAAGAGGCGGACTCCACTGCAGAGAGGCCTGACAGACACCTCAGCTAGGTGACCAAGGTCAACGTCCGCAGCGGTAAACCGTGTTGACAGCACAAGT
>NW_011888871.1:1226907-1238844 GCF_000151845.1 Pteropus vampyrus | reverse complement strand
TAGAGAGCTCTAACAAAATACCGAACAGAGCATTCATCTATCCTCTTACAAACACGTGGAGCTGGGCCTCAAAACCTTCTGTAAGGCCACGAAAAAATAATTTCCTGTGAGTCAGAGATGGCTTCTAATTTCCTCGTTCGCATATGCCGATCTCAGCACCTGGAAGCATTCGCTTTCCTCTTCATGCTGATCAGAGGTGACGCGTCTAGAAAGTGTACTTCCAAATCCAACCACCAGAAAGAAAGTTTCCGTCGCTCCGGCAGCCTGCATTTTGCTTGGAATGCTGTGACGACCCCGCGCTGGGTCCCAGGGCTGGGCTGAAATGGCCTTCGGGGGTGAAGGCTCAGACCGCGAAGCTGTCTCTGTGAAGTGGGAGTTCCTGCCCCAACTCTCACGCCGGGAGACAGGGAGGATGGCGCGGGAGGTGATGTGACCTCACGCACACTTAGCATGCTCAGAGTGTCCCTCTTGCTCTGAGATACTGGCAGTGACTACAGCCTTGTTCTTCTTTCGTGACGTAAGCATGTTCTAGCCCAGGAGCAACTGACTATTCAATACAACTGAGTTGCTCCTGCAATGCTGCGAGAAACTTTATTACAGCGGTGAGCCGTGGTTTCCAGCAGGCGTCACCCATGACCTCGCTTGGAGTGGGGAAGTGCGGCACGGGCAAGTCCCTCTCTCCTGGGGTCCCGGCCTTGGGCGACTGTGAAGTTGGACTGCGTGTGACGAGTCCCCGGGACAGAGGCTGCTTTGGTTATTTCTTCGGGGCAGCTGTCCTCTCTATACTCGGGGCTCCTGACCCTACGTATGGTTAATGTTAAAACGTACACGGCGAAAACACAGTCCCACAAAGTCCCCTCAACCTCACCTCTCGGCTCACAGCGAACAGATTCTGCCCCGACATGATGAGCGGACGGTGCCACAGAATGACCGCTACTTTACACGCCACGTTTTACTTCCCGCACGCACGAATCGACTACTGGCAAGTCTTCCAACTCTACTGATGAAAAGGGTATATGTTTGAAATTCAGCTTTTACAAAGACAATTACCTTTAGGTCAACAAAACGTAGGATTCTCTCACGGATTTTTCTAATTTCGTTACTCATACGTGGATAAAGAAAACCGAAGTAAATAACCTCTTTTCAACTCCTCTATTTGTCAAATCATCAAGAAATGGTAGCACCTCTTAGATGTTTCCTCTCGTCAACAAATATATTTTCAAAAGCTTATGTTTAAGATATAAAAATTGTTAATCTAGCAGTTCAGAAAGTGCTCTGATTTCTAAGGCGACTGTGTGGGTTTATGTCTATTATAGCTCCGTACGCAGAGACGCTGACGTATTTATTCTCTCTGAACTCTTATTACTCAGCAGGAACCAGGCTAAATTTTGAACACGGGTATTTTAACTGTGGAATACACGTGCAGAGGCCTCAGAAGAGAACCACAGAGTCACAAACTCCTTCCCAGTGCAGACATGGGACCTGGACTTGCGAAAGGTACTTCCCCTCCCGGGGCCCCAAGGGCGAGACTGAGTGTTACACGTGGCCTCTTTCTTCTCCCGAAGAGTGATAAGAAGTTCAAAATCTGTAAAGCGATTTTGAGGTGAAAGGAGTTGATAAACAGGAGGAGCTCGGGGCCATTCTCCTCTCCTCCTGGGGAAGAGAACTCCTTCCTGAGCGGGAGGAAGAAAGTCGGGCCGGGGAGTGGCAGGGAGTGGCCCGCCCTGCCCCATGCCCTGCCCCATGCCCTGCCCCATGCCCTGCCCCATGCCCTGCCCCATGCCCTGCCCCACGTGGTCTCTAAAGCCCCCAGGCCAGGGGCGGGACTCTTGTTTTCTCGTGCCTGTGTCTGGGCACTGTGGGCTGGGAGGTGCTACCAAATAACTTATCGATCTAGGACTTTTTGGTAAATTTCTTTGGGTTTTCTGTGTAGACAACGATGTCACCTGGAAACAGGAACGGTTTTACTCTTCCTTCCCAGCTGGCGTGCCCGTTTTTCCTCCGTGTCGCACGGGTGAGATACTAAGCTGAACACGAGGGGCAGAGCCGCTGTGTTAGCCCTGTCCCCACTTTAAGGAAAAGCATCAAGTCTTTCGCCATTAAGCACAACGTTAATGGACATTTCTGTACATGCTCTTCGTAAAAATGAAGAAATTACCTTTTATAAGGAGGTTGCTGAGAATTTTTATCACGAATAACTGTTGGAGTTTTTCCGGTGCTTTCTCTATGTCAATGGATATGCTCATAAGAGTTCTTCTTTAGCCTATTGATATGATGGATTACATGGATTAATTTTCAAATATTGAGCCAGCTTTGTACACGTGGAATAAAATCCACTTGGTCATAATGAATAATTCTATTTTCACTTTGCTAGATTTAACTTGCCAATGCTACATTAAGGATTTTTACATCTATGTTCATTAGTAACATTGGTTGACAGCATTTATTTTTGTGTTTTACTGGCCTCATAAAGCAAATTGGAAAGTGTTTCCTATTCTTTTATTTACTAGATGAGATTGTGTAAAATTGGTTTTAATTCTTTAAATGTTTTGAAAAATTCTTCCAATGAAATGATCACCCATCTAGCTTCTTATTCTGGTTTTTATATGTTTCGACTCACTAATTTCTACTTGATTCTTTCTTTTTAATTTCTTCTTTGCTGAGATTTTCTATTCATTTGTTTAAAGCAATTTAATAATCTGCTGTTGAAGCACGGTTACAATGGCTGCTTTAAACCCTTGTCAGGTAATTACAACGTGATTCACCGCGATGTTGGTTCAGTTGACCGTTTTCTCATTCGGTGCTGAGCTTTCTGGCTCTGGGTATGGAGAGAGATTTTCGTTGTATCCTGGACATTTTGGCTCCTACGTTGAGACTCCTGATCCTAGTCAGTCTTTTGTTTCAGCAGGGAGCTGCCTGCTCAGTGTCACATGTAAGCTCCAGCCCATTTTTGTGGGCTAGGGTTCCAAGGACGCTTCGTTCTTCAGAGCTATTCCGGTCTCCTTCCTGCCGCAGGGTCTGCTGGGGCTCCTCTGTCCCTGCTGTCGCTGCCTGTGAAGACAGAAGGCAGTTCCACAAGCCGCCCCGTGTCACCGCGTGTGAGGTGAGGGACGCCTGGCTCTGGACTGAGGAAGCTGTCCTGGGCCACCAGGTGCCGGGGGACTTCGTGCTCGACTTCGGCCGGTGCCACCCAAGGAGGGAAGTGTCTACTTGCTCCACCTGCTGCCACCGGATGGATCAGAAAATGCTGGGTCAAATCGTTTTTAATTTAATAGAATTTCTGGTCAGTAGTTACATACGTTAATTCGTTTATAGTCTGTGGTTCATCTGCAAAGGTGAAATAAAGTCTTAAGTTTGCAATTCTATTTGAACAATTTATGACAACAGTATATTTGTGAATAGGGTCGTTTAATATGTCTCATTAACTGATGCTAATTATATGTGCAATTATTTTGGAATATAGTGAACAATAAGGACAATTACAATCTGAGCATTTACCAGATTCTAAGTCATCGCTGAGAGGTGGAACCGACTGAGAAATGAATGTTCTCTCTACTTGCTTCTTCATTTATTTTTTATTTAATTGAGTTTTAATGCTACATAATATTGATTCACAACTTAAAAGATTAGAATTATAATCAATCTAAGCCCACACTGCATTCTCTCAAAGCCCATTTTAAAGTCTAAAAATTGGTGTCATTTATTAATTTCATTGTAATTTGCACTTAATTAGAACCTCTCAGTGTTTGAGACTAATATACAAAACAAGTCATTCTGGCACAACTGGGAAATAAAATATCCTACAAAAGCAGAATTCGCAGGCAGTCGATGCCCAGTGCTTGAAGCATGGGACTTGGTTCAGAATCACTTTTCGGAGGGAACTTTCCGGAACTGACTATCGCACAGCGGTCCTCCTGCCCTGTAGACGAGGTGCACGGAGTGACAGTCGGCCTCCTTTTGAGGCCTCGGGACCGTTTTCGTGATCTGTATGTTGTCCTGTATCGTGGCGAGGGTGCCGTCGCCAGTGACGTAACGTGTCACAGAACGCAAAGCACACGAAGGACGTTATTTTTCTGGTACGAAACGGGCAAATAAAGTACCATCGTTATTCTCGACTTAGGAGGAAACGGAGTCACAGGGAGGGTGAATAACTAGTTAGTAATTAAATAGCTCATCGGAAGGCAGAAGGAGGAGTAAAAACTGTGCCTCGTGGGGCCGAAACCCCTTCCACAAATGCCGTCTCGTCCGACTCTAGTGACAGTGACAACCGTCTTCGCGTCTCACGTCGAGGAAAGCGCAGCCTGGACAGTTTAAGCAGCGGTCCGGTCGCCGGCGGGGGGGCGGGGGCCCCTTCTTGCGGTTTTGCCGTTGCAGCGGCCCCCCGACCCCGACCCTAACGTCCAGAGCTACTTCTGCTGTTCACACGTGTGCAGGCCGCTCACACCTTCACGGCCTGGCTCCCGGCGGCTGTGTCTGGTGACTCCCAGCTCCACACTTTGCATTCGCCCGTCCCCTCTCTGTGAGGTCACCTCCCACGGCTGCCTGTGCGCCTGCCTCTTACTGTCCTCAGCTGATGTTTCAAATGTGTTTGTGGATGAGATGAGACAGCCTTTGAATGGGAGTCTGAGGAGTGCTCTTAAATCAGTCCACGAATTTACGTGACCTTTGTCCTGACCGAGTGCCGCCTGCTCTGCTGATTCCTGGTTCTCGGTTTTGTTCTTAATGACAATAGTTACTAGAGATAGAGCTCGCCAACAAGGGACGGGTTGTAGCTATAATACCTCAGCATAAGAAAACAATACAATAATTAATTAAACAGTAAACTGTTGAGTGGGTTTTGCTTTCAAAGCTCAAATATTCTCCAGATAAAAGTTCTAGTCCAGATTCCATGACCAATGAGCAGATACTGTTGAAAGATATCTGATGGCAGATGTGACCTTATTCTAGCCGGAGCTGACACACACTGAAAAGATCCTTTATTGTACTTTCTGTTACAAATACTACAGCGTAGGCCCAGCCTGCTTCGGGGGCAAGGCGGCCGGAGAGTAAGCGGCAGCAGGTGTCTAAGACGGCGAAAGCAGCAAGTGATGCAATTCTGGGTGGGGGGGAGGCAACAGTCGTCCACCCCTCTCGGCGCCCCCAGAAACCTCGTTCTTACTGCAAACTCTTTGGAACGCTTCCTGTCTCCACGAACTGGATTTCTCCAGGCTCGGCGAGACCAGCGACCCCGCTGTACTTCACGCAGAGCCGCGGCTCCCGAAGACGCTGCAGTAACAGAGTCATCATCCTTCCTAAGCGGCGGGGGGGGGGGCCGGCGTCGTCCCCTCAGTCACCTTGCTGACCAGCCAGGTCAGCTTCGAGTAGCTGTTTATCTCGGGGTGCACTCACACCTCCCAAGCTTTCTGAGGGGCTCCCTACACCCTCTAGTCGTCCACGATCTCCTGCTCCTCCAGACTGGACTCTGGCCACCATCCCAGGGGACACAACCCGTCCCCGGTCACCCTTCAGCCCCCCCAGCCACACAGGCAGGCAACCCGTTGGCTGTCTCTGTTCTCAGCACGGGCTCAGGGCTAATGAATACCCAGCATCTGGGGTGTTGAGTGTGTGGGGTCCTGGGAACCAGGTTCTAACCGGAAGGAAGGGCTCGAACGAGACCCCCGAGGGCCCGTGGGGGAGACGCCGCAAGGTGACAGGGCCAGGCTCGGCCCTGGGACTCAGCTTCCCCGACCCTCCCGCAGAGCACACTTCTCTCCCCCGCGTGCAGGACGCCTGCACGTGCACCCCGCGGCGTGATGCTGCCCTCCGCCTGGCTGTCCGCGCGCCGCCGCACGTGCGCCACGGAGGCAGCGAAACGCCATGTCCGCCTTTCTAACCGTGGGTCACGATGGCTTACGATGGCAGTGAGCACTTACGTCGCTCTGAACACCGGGTTGCGCCTTTCCTGCACATTTTCTTGCAGAACCCTCGCAACGCCTTATCATGTAGACGCTATCGTTAATCTCATTTTACAAACGAGGAAACTGAGCTTGAGAGACGAGGGAGCTGGCCCACGCAGGACAGGGCCCAGGAGAACGTCCCCGCGGTCGGCGGTGGCAGGTGTCCTCCTTGGTCTCTGCTGCTACACAGCAGCCGAATGCACAGATCAGGGCACGGCCGGCTCAGAGGACCTCGAAGGCATCCGCCGTGCTCAGAATGAATCCCAAATGACGTCCGCGGATGGAAGAGCCGCAGGACCTGGTTCCTGCCTGGGCCTCCGCCCCCATCTCGGAGACTCTCCCCGCCTACTCACTCCTGCCACACTCATTTCTTCCATCTTCTTCCACACCCAGCTTCCTGCTTCCGCCGCCTCCGCGGCCTGAAACTCTCAGCCCCCAGGAATCTGCTGCCCCCAGGAATCCGCTGCCCCGCGCGCATGCCTCGGGAAGCAGAGACGACGTCGCCTTCTCAGCGCGGCCTTCCCTGTCCTCCACCAAGAACCCTCCCCCAGGACCCGAGTCACTCTATGTCCTCCAGGTAATTTATAGCCGTCTACGATTTTCTTGTTTATTCATTTGTTTACTTGTTAAGATCCCTGCTTCTCCCATGTAAAACTTATGAGGTCAGAGACCTTATTTTCGCTCTGACGTATCCCCGAAGCGTAAGCCCAGCACTAAGTAAATATTTAATGACGGAGTAAACGAGTCCACAGTAGCAAAGACGATGGATGGCCCAGTCTCCAAATTAGTGGGGATTAGTCTCGCTTTTGAAAAAAGGAAATTTGCAAAAATACTTACAAATGTTTCTGTTATTTTAAAAAGTCAAATCGTTCTGGCTCCAGTGATGAAAGAGAAAGTATATCAACTTTCTTAAATTACATGATTTGAACTTTTGGATGTAAAGCTATTCTACCTTCTGAACAATAATATAAATTGCTACCGAATTCTAGTTGACGAATTCCCTGGAAATGAAAATTTAATTTTAAAGGTTGAACCTGGCATGAATGTAAAAGAATGGCTTTCAAACACACTTCTGATTTTAGAGAAAAGTCTCTGTATTACTACGTGGAGCCAGAGTAACAAAGATGTCAAGCCGGCACTTATTAACGAGGCAGCATTCTACAGACTATGCAGAGTAGGAGGGTATCTTGAAACTAGAAATAATGGAATGCCAGTGCAAACGTCCCTAGGACATTTTCTCCGGGGCCGATGGCGGTTGGCTGCCAAGGCCGTTGACCCATCGGCCTCACCGCTGCTTTCTCGGGCAGCGGGGGGCCCCTTAGTTGGAGCCATGCACAGCTGTAGCTGGTCAGCGCATGCGCGCACCCTCGCCTCTCCACCTGCGACGTCACTGATGTCACCGTACTGGATCAGCACGGCAAAGAGCACAGGAAGTACATGCCCTGTTTAATTAAGAAGCACTGGGACAAAAGAGGGATTTTCCCGAAGTGGACTGGTCTTGCATCAAAACCAGAGACCACTCCCAGTAGATCTCCGTCCTGAATAATTTCAACATGTGATTTTTAAAATAAAAACCAATCGGATTTGGGCAATGGATTTTTTTCTAGTCTCATTAAAACAGCATGGAATAACTGAATAACCAGCGAACGAACAAGTTATTAATTGTGTGTCCAGTATGTGATAACCTCACGTCACTCCGAAGGACTCAGCGGTACCGCACGCGACCCCTTCGCAAGAAGCCCGGTGAGAAAATGACAGAACCATGAACTGCAGCATGTTCCCGGCTGAGTATCACAGACTCTGTCACTGGAAATGAGAGGAATCAGTTCCCTGCCTGTCCTCGAGGAATTTAACTGCAAAAGACATGGTAAGCAATACCGAAAATTCAATAAGAAATGTCGTCGATAAAAAACACAAAGAGCAGATCGAAGCCCTGGGGCATCTGGCACATGCTTTGCTCCCGCGAGCTTGTGACAGAGCCCGTCACTGAGGCCCTTGATGACGAACGCCAAGAGGAAGGGACCTGGAGCTGCCAACCTTGGCAAGTGCTCGCCAGCCAGGTTCTCCTTTGATGTTGGGGGCTTAGTTCAGCCTGCAAAGGGGTTAAGAAAAATGTTTCATTCAAAGCCCAATTTCGAGACAAAAATTTTACTTCAAAAAACAGGAAACCAACTGTCGATGCAAATGAGCCAACAGAGCCGACCAAACCATAGCATAATGAAACAATCACGCAAGCAAACCGCCTGGGAAGCCAAGGACACTATGTCACAAGGGTTTTCAAGCGGTGCAGTCGACGGCTCACCCCAGGGGGCGGGGCTGCGCTGCGCTCTGTGGGGCGGCCGAGCCACACTTCGTTCAGCCGCGGGCTGCTTCTCACGTGGGGCCATCCCGAAGGACGCTTCTCCGGACATCCTGGCTGCACGTCCTGCGTGGACGCGGTTTTCATTTCTCCGGGACGAATGTCAGGGGAGCCACTGTGAAGTCTCCTTGTCAGCGTGTGTTCTGTTTCTATCGTAAGAAGCTGCCAAACTATCTTCCAGAGTGACCGGGCCACTTCGCCACGCCGCCAGCAGTGCGTGAGCGACCCACGCCCTCCAGGCCTCGCCGGCATTTGGCGATGCCACTGCTTTCTATCCCGGCGGCTCCCCGGCGCAGTTTTCCTGAGTCTCTGTCACGGCTCGTGGTGCTGAGTACCCCTCACGTGCCCGTTTCCTTCGTGAAACGTCTCCTTATGTCTTTTCCCCATCGTGTAATCAGGTTTTTTTTCAGAGTTCTCTCTGTATTCTAGACACGAGCGCTTTCTCAAAGAGGTGGCTTGCGAATATTTTATTACAGTCTATAGCTTGTTTTTTCATTCCCTGACCAGGCTCTTTTGCAGAGAAAAGTTTTAAAATTTGAAGAATTTCGATTGACTCTTTTCTTTTGTAGACCACGCTTTTGGTGTCGTGTCTGAGAACTCTTTATCAAATCCCGAATCCCTGAGATTCTCTCCCGTGTTTTCTTCTGAAAGTTCAATAGTTTTACATTTAACATTTAATCTACACATTTTGAGTTAATTTTTGTATAAGGAGTGGGGTTTAGGTCAAGATTTCCTTTTTTGCCCACAGATTCACTCCAGCATCATCTGTTGAAAAGACTATTGTTCCCTCATTGAATTGCTTTGTCCCTTTGTCACATATCAGCGGCTGGACTCGTGTGGCTCCGTTTCTGGGGCCCCGTCTGTTCCATTGATCCGTGTGTCTAACCTGTGCCAGCCCACGGAGCTATTATTACTTCGGCTATACCGTAAAAATTCAAATTGGGTAGAGTGATTTCTCTTACTCTGTCCTTCTTTTTCAAAATTGTCTCAGCTCCTTTGCTTTTCCACACGGATTTCAGAATAATCTTTTCTATACCCACAGAACAATCTTGCTGAGATTCTGACAGGAACTGCATTCGACCTGTACCTTCTCTTGGGGGGCGGGGGGAGGGAACTGGCTTTTTCAGTTTGGGGACGTGGCACATCTCCCTGTGCGTTTAGATCTTTGATTTTTCCCATTAGCATTTTGTAGTTTTCAGCATCGGGTCCCGAACGTGCAGATTTACACCTAATTATTCCTACTGTTTTTAAAGCAATTGTAAAAAAATATTGGTTTTTATTTCAATTTCCACACGTTCTTCAGAAACGTGGTTGGTTTTTGCAGGATGACCTGGATGCCGCGGCCTTGCTAACCTTCGCATGGGGTTTTTCGTAGACCCCTCCTGTCCGGCAGAAGGGCTGCCTTGGCCCTCACGACCCCAGGCCTGGGGGGAGCGTCCAGGGCCCGCTCTGGGTCTCTGTCCACAGCCGGGAGTGGGCTGGGGGCTCCTCAGCACCGCTGGGTCGGGCAGGGAGGCGGATCTGTCACTGCTCCCGGTGCTGCCTTCGCCGACACTGCTGGTCCTCGGTGCCACTGCCGGAAATGACAGTCCCGACTCCTCACGGGGTCCCGACACCCCCCCCCGGGGGGGAACGAGAGGGCACCTTGACAGTGCGAGGCGGGGGCAGAAGCGCAGGCTCCCCCCGGGCTCCCCTAAAACCGGGAGGGGGCTCTGTCCCACCCAGAGCGGAGGTGAGTCTCGGCCACACACTCGGCCTTCGTTCTCACCACCTGCCGGGTGAGAAAGCCCGGCCCGTCCGGGAGGCCAGGCCTCCCACTCACACGGGGCCCCGCGGTGTCTCCTGGAGCACGGTGGTCACCGTCTAAGTCCTCTGCCTGGCTAGTTGCTCCTTTTGTGGTCCTCTGGCTAGAAAGAGCAGCGTTTCCTGCTGCCTCTTTTCCTGTGGGCCCCTGGGCATCTGAGTTTTCAGCTTCTCCAGCAGCCGGTCCGAGACAGATGAGGCAAACAGAAAACTCAGAGAAGCCACCACCGCGTCACTCATTGAGTCCCACGGTGCCGAGGCCGTCCGCCTTCTCCTCGCCACCTTTCAGAGCTCTTAAGTCTTTCGTACATAATGCTCAGGATTTTAGCAGGAGGAATCGGGAAAAGTGCGTCCGCTCCATCTTTCCAGAAGCAGGAGCTTAGAAGATTCTTTTGACTGTGTTCTTTCTCTCCCAGACTGACGATCGGCAAAATGAGATTTGAGGGTCATCGACACACAGAAATGCAGGAGGAAGGACGACAGAAAAACCTGCTAGAGGATTAAGGTGGGGAGGAGAAATGATCAATGATGTACTGCACACCACGCTTGGAAGTCGAGCGAGGCGCCCTGTCTGTTTTGCTTAGGGCGAAACATGATGACTGGGAGAGGAGATGATCAAAGAATCGTGCGGGGCAGACGGTGAGAAGACGATGATAATTCAAGAAAAAGGAAGGATTAAAAGTATGTTAATATCATAATGGCCTTAGGAATAAAAACCAGGAAACCTTTCTCGCGGTGTCATGTCAACTTTTAATGAAGCAGAGCGGAAGAGAGCTTCTCTGTACTGTTAGCCAAACTTCGCTCGATTCCATTAGTTGAAGATGAAACCTAATTGCTGAGAAAAAAGCAGAGACAGAAGCTTCAAATCAGCATCTGACATCCTAAAGACACTGTAAATTACGGCGGGCGAGAGAGAAATGAGTAATTAGCACTACACAAATTTCAATATCTTGGCTTTTCTTCTAATTAGCGGACGGCAGTCGAGAAACCACAGGCCTGCACGGAATCGTTATCATTATTTCCCAAAGGTAACAGGAGGAAACCTAGCTGAGGACGGCTGGCACCTCCTTCCGTCTCTCCACCTAGCTTTATTACAAGAATCGGTCAAAGGCAGCCGGAGAGAGAAAATCGGGAAACGAAGGATTTCTCGCACAGTCCACTTCTCACACTTAAGAACTCGAGCGAGGACGTCGCTTTCGAGGTCCTCGAAGATTTCTAAAGCAAAGCTCCAGTCAGAGCTGCTCCTCTGTCTGTCACACCGCGTGACACGGGGCGGGGGGCATGCGAGGGCTCCTCGCTGCTGGCGCCGGACACTAGGGGGTCAGACGACGGACGCCACCTTCGCGAGGAACCGCCCTTCGTAATCACGGTTTCATCCCTCACTTCGCTATGCTATTTAATAAGGTAGAGAACCAATAAATTAGAAAATAGTTAAGTGCCTTGTTGCCTTCGTTCTTGAATTAATTTTCGTGATGTCGTTCTGGAAGTCTGCACCCATAAAGGATTAGAAATTCAGACAATCGTTACATTAAATGTAACTTGTTGCTTTCTAGTGACCTTGACCATGGATGGGGATGCTTTCTAATGACCTTGACCATGGGTGGGGACGCGAGCGAGGCGAGGACGCAGACGCCGGAAGGAGGACGAGAGCTGCATTCTCAGGGGCGCGCCGGCCGCGCAGCCCTGGGGAAAGAAACGAGAGCACGCGGGAACGAAGGCAGGAGGGTTGACCACCGTGGGCTGGTCACGGACGTCTGGGAAGACAAGGACGGTCAAGTTCACACAGGGAAAGAAACGAGAACACGCAGGATTCTTCACCACCGTGGGCTGGTCACGGAC
>NW_011888871.1:1225208-1226857 GCF_000151845.1 Pteropus vampyrus | reverse complement strand
GGGGACGTGGCACATCTCCCTGTGCGTTTAGATCTTTGATTTTTCCCATTAGCATTTTGTAGTTTTCAGCATCGGGTCCCGAACGTGCAGATTTACACCTAATTATTCCTACTGTTTTTAAAGCAATTGTAAAAAAATATTGGTTTTTATTTCAATTTCCACACGTTCTTCAGAAACGTGGTTGGTTTTTGCAGGATGACCTGGATGCCGCGGCCTTGCTAACCTTCGCATGGGGTTTTTCGTAGACCCCTCCTGTCCGGCAGAAGGGCTGCCTTGGCCCTCACGACCCCAGGCCTGGGGGGAGCGTCCAGGGCCCGCTCTGGGTCTCTGTCCACAGCCGGGAGTGGGCTGGGGGCTCCTCAGCACCGCTGGGTCGGGCAGGGAGGCGGATCTGTCACTGCTCCCGGTGCTGCCTTCGCCGACACTGCTGGTCCTCGGTGCCACTGCCGGAAATGACAGTCCCGACTCCTCACGGGGTCCCGACACCCCCCCCCGGAGGGGAAACGAGAGGGCACCTTGACAGTGCGAGGCGGGGGCAGAAGCGCAGGCTCCCCCCGGGCTCCCCTAAAACCGGGAGGGGGCTCTGTCCCACCCAGAGCGGAGGTGAGTCTCGGCCACACACTCGGCCTTCGTTCTCACCACCTGCCGGGTGAGAAAGCCCGGCCCGTCCGGGAGGCCAGGCCTCCCACTCACGCGGGGCCCTGCGGTTTCTCCTGGAGCACGGTGGTCACCGTCTAAGTCCTCTGCCTGGCTAGTTGCTCCTTTTGTGGTCCTCTGGCTAGAAAGAGCAGCGTTTCCTGCTGCCTCTTTTTCTGTGGGCCCGTGGGCATCTGGGTTTTCAGCTTCTCCAGCAGCCGGTCCGAGACAGATGAGGCAAACAGAAAACTCAGAGAAGCCACCACCGCGTCACTCATTGAGTCCCACGGTGCCGAGGCCGTCCGCCTTCTCCTCGCCACCTTTCAGAGCTCTTAAGTCTTTCGTACATAATGCTCAGGATTTTAGCAGGAGGAATCGGGAAAAGTGCGTCCGCTCCATCTTTCCAGAAGCAGGAGCTTAGAAGATTCTTTTGACAGTGTTCTTTCTCTCCCAGACTGACGATCGGCAAAATGAGATTCGAGGGTCATCGACACACAGAAATGCAGGAGGAAGGACGACAGAAAAACCTGCTAGAGGATTAAGGTGGGGAGGAGAAATGATCAATGATGAACTGCACACCACGCTTGGAAGTCGAGCGAGGCGCCCTGTCTGTTTTGCTTAGGGCGAAACATGATGACTGGGAGAGGAGATGATCAAAGAATCGTGCGGGGCAGACGGTGAGAAGACGATGATAATTCAAGAAAAAGGAAGGATTAAAAGTATGTTAATATCATAATGGCCTTAGGAATAAAAACCAGGAAACCTTTCTCGCGGTGTCATGTCAACTTTTAATGAAGCAGAGCGGAAGAGAGCTTCTCTGTACTGTTAGCCAAACTTCGCTCGATTCCATTAGTTGAAGATGAAACCTAATTGCTGAGAAAAAAGCAGAGACAGAAGCTTCAAATCAGCATCTGACATCCTAAAGACACTGTAAATTACGGCGGGCGAGAGAGAAATGAGTAATTAGCACTACACAAATTTCAATATCTTGGCTTTTCTTCTAATTAGCGGAC
>NW_011888871.1:1196553-1221573 GCF_000151845.1 Pteropus vampyrus | reverse complement strand
TGAAAGCCAGGCCTCGCCTTACAGAGTCCCATCGATGAGGGGATCCGACTGGCACGGCCATCGTCCTGTCAAATGTGCCTTTTTCAGACAGCGAAGCTCTTTCCCACAACGCTGGAGGTCGGCAGGGCGTGACTCAACGTCCCTGCGGAAGTGAGACCACCGAGACAAACAGGTGCGGGGGTGACTTCGACACGGACACAGGGCTTAGTCTTCCCGAATCCGCTTTCCACTTGGTCACACTTTTGGGGAAGGCAGGTATACATATAAATCGTAAAAGACACAGTATGAAAAAACTCCCCCCAAAGGTATAAACGAGATGGTCTGGAGGAGGCAGTGACCACGTCCGCGGGACCAAAAGAGCCAGTGGCATGGGAGCCGAGTGGTGGCAGGTGAGCAGACCGCGGCGTCTATAAGAATATGTTTGCATAATTGTTAAAAAGCCTGTCATAACAGAAAATTGGCAATCGCACACAAACACACAAAATCCAACTGGATAATATGTAACTGAAAATATTAAAATACCAGCATACTACTTTTGTCCATCAAATTGACACATAATTAAAATCTGCAAAATACTCAGCGATGCCAAGGCTATGTAAATTGATACAATTTTAGAAAACAGGAGAGTGCTTCCTATTTAGATATTCTCTAAATTGGGTCAAAAGGCATAATATTTCCATAGTGCGTCATATATGATGAGATACATGTCGCATTACAAAAATATACCCT
Source organism: Pteropus vampyrus (assembly GCF_000151845.1). Lineage (NCBI taxonomy): Eukaryota > Metazoa > Chordata > Mammalia > Chiroptera > Pteropodidae > Pteropus > Pteropus vampyrus. Next base: position 1,220,844 of record NW_011888871.1, on the reverse strand, counting down.
TTAACCCAGTAATTTCAATTCTAGATTATATTCTAGGCTGATAATCAGAAATGTGGCAAGAATTTACATTTACATAATCATATCAGTTAAAACAACGCAAAAATTGGAAGACATAACTAAAATGTGTCCAAATAGACCGATAGCTAAATAATTTATGGTGTATAAATAAAATATTATTCCGCTAACCTAAGATTTGTTTTTAAGGAATATTTAGTAATATGAGAAATTCTCATTATTTAGTTATCATTTAACGGAAATAGCAAATTGAATATATTATATGATCCCAGATGCACACACAAATACACTCACATACAAAGAGAAATAAAGGGAAGGAAAGACATCAAAATGTTAACCACAGTTATTTTTTAGGATTGGCGGGTTATTTTAGGTTACCTTCTCTTGACATATTCCTATATTTTCTAAGTTGCCTATGAGTTTTTAGAATAGCAAAGAATTTAAGAAAAAACTAAAATCGGAAATTATTTGGGGTCCCTGAAGAGGAATTATTATTATACTTGCAACAAAAGCTACTTATCAAATTATTTAATGTCTGCCTGCCCACTCGATTATAAGTCACATCAGAGCAGGACCCACACCCACCGTGCTCACGGCTACAGCCTGAGTGCCTTGTGCACCGCGGGCCCCCAGGGAGTGTTGAACGAATGGATAAACTAATGGATAAACTATTCTTCCATTCAGAAAGAAAGAGAGAAGGTGGCTAGGAGCAAGCAGGAGGGAGGCAGGGGGAGACGAGAGGGAGGAGAGAAGGGAAGGGGGGCAGCAGGAAGGGGAATGGCAGGGCGAGGTTGCGGTGTCTGGCAGACAAGGAGCCCTGCAATGACCAGCTTCTCGAGGACACCCCCGTGTGCCGGCGCATTACCCGGCTTACAATAAATGCCGAACTCATGCTGTAGGAGTAAATACATAGATAAAACAAGATTTACTTCTTAATTAAGGCAAGAACAAGCATTACAAGCCTCCGATATTTTCTTCTCTGACTTCAGTGCTAAGCACGACCGAAGCCCGACCTCGCGTACCGGGTGTGACGCACGTGGGTGTTTGGACGACCCAGGTCACAAGAGGAAAAGCAGGCAGATCAGTTCACGTCGATCGTGTCGGATAATCACCTTTTTATTTCTTTTTGAAATACCACACCACCAGAGAACACTCATCTTCCACTTTTCCCTGTGAAAACCACCGCCTCCTTAGGAGGTCCGTGGACTCAGAAGAGGTTATCCTCTCTTCTGAGCCATTTCAACATCTGCCGTTTGTGGGTTTCCACAGCCAAAGTGGGGGACGCCGTCTACTCCAGTCCAAAATTAAGCCTGTGACTCACCTTGCACTTCAAGGAACAGCCCGACCTCACATCACAAGACATTCTCGTAACGTGGCACTTTTACTCTGCTTGGTGATCATCATAAACCTAAGAAACTTTGGAGCCGTTTTCTGTCCCTCGCAAGCCTGAAATTCAGAAATCTCTAACTGGTTTTCATATTCGTTTGATTTTATTCACGTTGAAAGGTAATTCTGGTTATGATACTTCGGTGTAATTGTCTGAAAGAAATTGGCGCACTTCCTGCTGTATGATGAGAAAATGAGACACAAGTATTTTTCTATGATAAGCTGAAAAAATTTTCTCCCAAATAATTTTACTTGAAGAACAAAATCACTCGACAAGGACAAACACACCATATTTGAGTATTTCTGGTGGGTCACAAGAGTCTCATGAGAAAACATCAGCCCAGTGAATTGCCTGCAAATCTGGGCTAATGTATTACTGTATTTTATTTCTGAAGTGTTTCGAGACTACATATTATGAAAGGTGTTAAAAATGCAAAGTTTTACTTTTAAATTAAATTTTCTTAGAACTCAAAAGAGAAGCCATATGGCTTTTATTACTGTAAAGTTTATCTTGACCTTGCACTGAAGTGTATAATCAACTTGAAAACATACTGGTATAATGCTAAATGGAGTTCAAACTAATGTGGGCCTTAAAAAGAAGAACTGCTTCTTTACTTTCTAAATGAGATGGACTGTGACCCTTGCTTGGCGATTAATCTGTAAAAGCTATACCGTGATCTTGTAATTCAATAGTGGTAGGGCTGCTCGATACTGATTTATTGGGTTTCTCTTTATCCTAAATGCCAGCAGAAGACATATGCTATCTAGCAGGCTTACTTGTTCATTGACTACATGTAAAATTTTAGAGAGAGACGATATGAGAATTATAAAAGAATAAACCTTTGGCACGATCATTAAACATTAACAATCTGTCTCAAGTGAATTATCATGATTTTGGCAAAAAAATGCTACTTATGTATGGCCCTCATAGTTCAAAGAAAAAAATATAGTTCGGTAAAAAAAAAAAAAAATCAATATTGTGCGATGCCTGAGACATAAGCATAAGGTGTCGTTTAATTCCGGATCTGTGGTAATGGGCAGTGGCGGCCGGCCAGCCAGCACTGGGACTAACAGCATAGCCGAAGGACAAGCGAAAAGCATGGCCACGAAGGGGACCGATCTGCCTGCCCCAGCTGCCATCCCCCATTTTTTCGAAGGTCAGATCTTCTCTGGGTGACAAGCTGTAAGCCTTGCCTAACGGCCACCAAGTGCTTCTCCAAGGCAATAGCCTGAGAAGTGGACACGCGCGTTTGCAAAAGCATTTAGTGAATATATTTTACAGCTTAACAATTCCAATGCAAAACACTCATTCCCACACAGATGATCAAAGCAAGGGTTTCTGAACGGGAAATATTTATGTTTGCAATAGAAACACATGCTCCGGCTGTCAAAACATTGCTACACAAAACATGATTTTTGCAAAAGGTATTTAATTTGGCAGATATTTCGCCTGTGTAGACACAGAATCAAAGTAATTCAAAATTATGTGTAGAGTCATCAGGAAAAAATTAAAAATAATAATAATTACTTGCTTACTCGATGGCAGGGATTGAGCGAATGCGTTAAACTCTCTAACTTCACCCTCACGACGGTTAAATGCGAGACAGACGAGGAATCTGCGGTCTAGAGAAGCTACGCCATGTGTCCAAAGTTCCACAAACAGCAAGAGGCTTTGGATCACGTCAGTTACAAGCAACTACGACGGCAAAGGCTTTTCCAGACCTTCAAGAATAGGGGTGTGCTTCTGACGCGGCCGAGTGACCAGAGGTGGGGAGGCCAAGCCCAGCACGCAGCTCCCACGCACCAGCCAGGCATCTACCCACCCCACACTGGCCTCGTATCCACTCACCCCACACACCCTGGCCACGTATCCACCCACCCCACACCAGCCTCGCATCCACTCACCCCACACCGGCCTCGCATCCACCACCCTCCCACACACCCCGGCCTCACATCCGCCCCCCCCCCACCAGCCTCACATCCAGCCCCCCACACGCACCCCAGCCTCGCATCGCCCACTCCCCTCTCCGTCTTCCACCAGCTGCCCGGGAGGCTGGGGAACGCAGCGAGGCATTATCGCAGTTGGCCTAGAGGAGGGGCTGGCAAACATCATCTGTGAAGAGCTGGACAGGGTTTGGTCACTGTCACAACTACCCGACTCTGCCTGCAAAGCTGGAAAACACCGCAGACGCTACAGGTGTGAATAGGAGGCTCTGCTCCAAAAAGCCTTGTTCATAGAAACGCGAGCAGGCAGGGCGGGGCCCGACCTTGGCCCCGGCAGGCCGCAGTCTGCTCACCTGTCTTAGAGCAGCCGTGATCCAGCCTGGGGGCGGGTGTAAACGCGTGTGTGTGCGTGTATGAGACCAGGGCGCACAATCCTGCCTGGGACAGAATCACAGCGGCACATGCCCCAGGACAGAGGCGGCCCCTGCACAGCCCAAGCTTCCGACGCCGTGTTTTCTGATCATTTTGCCTCCGACACGTTCACCTTAGGATCCAGGACGGTGAAGTGAAGACGGGGAGACACTTTGCACACGAGCTGCTCTGACTCGCTGAAATCCTAGACGAGGACACTGAGGTGGACGGTGAGCAACATTCGAGAAGCCCCCGTGCTGGCTGGAAGCAGAGGTGACGTTCGTCCTTGGATTCCCGTGGGCCATCTGGCCTCCAGCAGCGCCGGTGGCCACGCCGGCATCTGTGACACACTCAGGAAGGGCTCCCACCAAACGCCTCATTCACTCTTCACGAAGCCCCTTCCACATGGGCGCAGCCGCCCTGCTCGTTCCCAGCCCACGGGAAAGATCTGCAGCCGCCAGGATTAACCAACTTGCCAAAGGCCACAGGGCCGGGTCACGCTGAGCCAGAAAAGGCCCCCAGTCTGCCCCGTGGCCCCCGGGCACCCGCTGCTCTCGGGCTGTGAGGAAGGCCGTGCAGGGCGCGGAGGAGCCTCCGCTGGTTTGAAACAGCGATGATGCCACGAGCTCCGCGCCCGGCGCTCAGGAGGCAGGGCTGGCCACGTCCCGAGTACGCTGGGCACTGACCGACTTCGAGCGCTTGACCCCGGCTGCCCGATGCGTTCAGAACAGCCTCCGGGACGCCTTCCTCCAGGCAGTCCTCCTAACGGCCTCTGCAAGTGTCACAGGCCCCTCTCGTTTTCCACTCTAAGGTCCCGGGGCCTGTCCTCCGAGTATCCTGTGCCCGGCCAGTGCTCAGGAAGGACGGGGAGGTCTCTACAGAGTTTTCAAAGCGACCTGAAACTAGAAACCTTAATTACCATTTTCCCTTTTCTTCCACGCTCCCCAAGAAGCCGCAGAGAGCAAGACTCCAGCCCCTCTCTGCTGCCAAGGGACAGAGCCCTCTAGAAACGGCGGAACCCCCTCCCACCCCCTCTGGGTCTCTCCTCAAGTCACTTCACGCAGCCACGGCAGGGCCGTCGGCGTCCCCTCCTTGTCACTCGGTGCAGAGCTTCCTCACATTGTGGCAGGTGCAGTTCCAGCAGGTGTAAGGACAGCACAGAGGGCCACGCGCCCTGACCGGCCTCCCGCAGGGACAGTGCACAGAGTGACGGCATCACGACGGGGACGCCGGCATCACGGCCAGACGCAGAGCGTTCCTGTCACCCTGAGGACCCCTCTGGCGGCCCCTCCTCCTCACGCCCACCTCCGCGCCCCCTCACTGACCGAGCAGCCTCTAATCCCGGAGCGTCCCAGCTCGGTAATGCTATGTGAATGGAATCGCAGTGTGCAGCCCTCTGGGAGGAAGCCTTTTTGTCACCTTAATTGCCTGAAGATGCGCCCAAGTTGCTGTGACAGTGGTTCGTTCCTCTTTATTGCCGAGTCATTTTCCACCTTGCGGAGGACCACAATCTGATTAGCCATTACCCAGTCTAGGGACAATGGTTTTTTTTTTTACTTTGGGGTGATTATCGAATTGAATTATTCGGGTGAGTGTTGAATTGAATCAGCCTTTGAATCATCCTCCTTAGCCATGATATGTAATTTCTTTTATACGTTGTTGAAATTGATTTGCTAATATTATGCTGAAGATTTTTGTGACTAAGTGTATCAGAGATATTGGTCTAAAGGTTTCTTTTTTTTTGTATTACCTTTATCTGGTCTTGATAGCAAAGTAATACCGTCCTCGTTAAATGAATTGGGAAGTGTTCGCCCCTCTTCATTTCTTTGAAAGACACCATGTAAAACTGGTTTCAATTCTTTAAGGGTCTGGTTAAATTCTCCAGTGAAACTCACTTCAAATGCAATTACACTGGAAACTGCGCAGTAATTTCTTTTTAAGGAACTTTTTAATTACAAATTCAATTTCCTTAACGGTTATTGGACTGTTCAGGTTATCTATTTCATTTTGGCGGTTTTTCCTTTCTTGAGGAATAGGTCCATTTCATCTCAGTGATCACATATATGTGTATGGACTTGTTCGCATTATTCCTTTATGATCATTTTCATTTTTGCAGGATCTGTAATGTTATCGTCTTTTATTTCTGGTACCTGTGATTTGTGTCTTTTCTCTTGTCAGTCTTGCTACAGGTTTTTCAATCTGATCTTTTCAAAGAACTGGGGTTTTTTTAATATTGATTTTTTCCCATTTTTCTGTTTTCAATTTCACTGATTTCTGATCTTATCTTTATTACTCCTTCTGTTTACTTTGGTGCATACACATTTAAGATTATTTATTTTGCTCTTCTTTTTCTAGTTTCTTGAGGTGGAGATTTAGCTTATTGATTGAGACTCTTCCTTTTTTCTCATGTAATGTAAATTTTTACATGCTATAAATTTTCCTCTCAGCTCTGCTTTAGCTGCATCCCCCCAATTTTAATACGTCGTATTTTATTTTCATTCACTTTTCTGTATTTTTAAAAATTCTTTTGAGTTTTCCTTTTTGACCCAAGGATTATTTAGAAGAATGTTGTTTAATTTCCAAGTGTTTGGAGATTTTCCTGTTGTCTTTCTGTTATTTATCTTTAGTTTGATTCCACTATGGTCAAAGAAGTTTTCTGTACGATTTCAATTCTTTTAATTTGTTAAGGCTTGTTTCATGGTCCAGGCTAAGTCTGTCTTTGTGACTGTTCCACGTGTGCTCACAAGAATGTTCATTCCGTTTTCGCGGGTGAAGTGCGTTATGTATATTAATCGCGACATCGTTGTTCAGATGTTCTGTGTCACTGCTGATTTTCCGTCTAGTACTCTATCGGGTGCTGAGGATGGACTGTTTCTGTCTAGTACTCTATCCAGTGCTGAGGATGGATGTTTGCGTCCCTGATCGCAGTGGTGGATTTGCCGTTTCTCCTTTCGGCTCTAACTTTGCTTCGTGTACTTCGAGGCTCTGTTGTTTGGTGCACACGTGTTTAAGAGTATTTGTTCCTGGCGGATTTACTTTTATCGGCGTGTACACACACACCGCATCTTACTGTGCTTCGCTTTATTAAGCGTCACAGATATTGTGTATTTACAAATCGAAGCTAAGACCCTCCACCAGCAGAAAGATTATGACCTGCTGAAAGCTCAGAGGATGGTTAGCATTTTTTAGCAATGAAGTCTTTTTTAATGAAGGTGTGTACGTTGATTTTAGACATAATGCTATTGAACGCTTAATAGACTACAGTACGGTGTGAACATAAATTTTACATGTTCTCGGAAACAAAGACATTCGTGTGGCTCGCTTCACTGCAGGTATCTGGAACCGAACCCACGAGATCTCCAAGCTGTGTGTCCCTGTAATGTCCCTCTTTGTCTCTAGTGATTTTCTTTGCTCTGAAGGCTGCTCTTACTGGTTGAGTTGTGCCTCCCACCCTCCAAATAACAAACATTTAAGTCCTAACACCCAGTGCCTCAGAGTGTCACCTTTTGTGGAAATAGCCACTGAAGATGTAATTCGTTAAGACAAGGTCCTACTGGAGGAGGGCGGGCTAACCCAATGTGGCTGGTGTCCTTATCAGAAGAAGGCCATGAGAACACAGAGGCACAGGGGAGAATACTCTGTGCCGATGACGGCAGACTGGATTAGGCATCTGGAAGGTAAGAAAAGCCACACAACGGGGGACCCCCCCCCAGCAGTTAGGAAGGGGCGAGGAAGGGCTCCGCCACAGGTTTTGGGGGAAGCGTGGACTCGCCAGCGCCTTGACCTTAGGCTCCCTGCCTGTAGCCTGTGGGACACTACCTTGCTGTTACTTTTCGCCGTCCCTTTGTGGTATGTCCCTGGGCATGTAAACCCACCTGCTGCCCCCCAAAACCTCCCTACCTGCTCCCTCCTGTCTGCAAGCATTCTTAACAGAGCTCAAAGGCACGTTTCTCTTAAAGATCAAAGGCCAGACAATCGTTTGTTTATTGAGTACATATTTGGCAAGTGCAGAGCATGCGCTGATTCCTGCCGTGGGCATCGGGAACCGCTGACACAGCTGACCTCCCACGGGGGTTGGGGGGGGAGGACAAGCATGATGACCTTCATGCGTAAGAAGCCCGGATTCTGGTTCACTCACTCTAGCAATTCACTTGCCAGGTAACAGCTTGCCTAAAAATGTCACTCCCAGTAAAATTTGCTACTTAGGAATTATAAATCCAGACGGCTGATTTCAGACCCTCTTCCGTTTCAAGAGAAGAGAGCAGGCTGGGGTGCAATGGGGGCCACTGGGGAGCTGATGGGAGACAATTCTCACCCGAGGACGCGAGGACACAGGAAGGGCGCGTGGTGACGCCGGAGGCGTGAGCTCCGACCCCGACAGTCCAGCGCACGCGTGAGCCGGGGTGGCAGCTCTGCCGCTAGCTCTGCTCCAAATTCCAGGACAGCCGAGCAGGGCTTACGACGCTTCAGCAGTGGGGAGCTGTTCCTCCTCTGGAAATGTTAATTTACGAATCACAAAATCTGCCACTTTCATCCATGAGAAGCAGCGTTGGCGTTGCCGAAACAGTATTAAAACCAGAAGACGAGGCTTGCGCTCCAGCTCTGCTGCTTAAGCGAGGCTTGGGGCCAGACGCTTATTTTCTGGAGCCTCGATCGTTCCATTTGTGAAGCGGGGATAAGCAGATCTACGCTGCCTGTCCTCTCACAGAGCTGCGACGAAATTTAAAACATTTTTACAAAGCTTCGGGTATAATTCTTAGCATCATGATCTTCACTGGGTGGTCTCATGGGGAGATTCTTTTAAATTCTACAAATCGAACCATTACAGTCATCCCCCCCTTATCCGTGGTTTCCTTTTTTTTCAGGTTTCAGTTACTCGCAGTCTGAAAACAGTCAATGGAAAATTCCAGAAATAAACAATTCAGAAGTCTTAAATGCGCGGCGATTGTGAGTGGCGTGGCAAAACCTCTCATCTGCTCCATCTCCCACAGGATAAGTCATCCCCTGTCCTCCGCGTCCACGCTGAAGACACTCATACCCACTGGTCACAAAAGAGCCATCTTGGTTAGCAGATCAACTATCGCCATATCACAGGGCTTATGTTCAAGTGACCCTTATTTTACTTAATAATGGCCCCAAAGTGCAATAGCAGTGACGCTGGCAATTTAGATTGGCCAAAAAGAAGCCACAAAGTACTTCCTTTAAGTGCAAAGGTGAAAGTTCTCAACTTAATAAAGACAATAATATCTTACGCTGAGGTTGCGAGGATCCACGGTGAGAACGAATCTTCTATTCGCGAAATTGTGAAGGAAGAACAAGAAATTCGTGCCAGTTTTGCTGTCATACTTCAAACTGCAAAAATTACATCCGCAGTACGTGGCAAGTGCTTAGTTAAGATGGAAAAGGCATCATTACAGTTTCAGGTGGAGACACACACTGAAAACCTATCCAATTGATGGCAGCACATGGAGCCTGAAAACATTAAGTCTCTAAGAAGACTTCAGCAAGGGACACCCTGAAACGAAGTGACAGCGAGCCTGTTAACTAAAGGTGAGAAATGGTGGTGAGATTTAGAAATGGGCTTGGCACGGTATCATCTCACATGGTCACAAGAAGAAGGGCAAGCACAGTACCATAAGACATCGAGAGACCACAGTCGCAAAATTTTATGACAGTATAGTTATGCTGGTTCTATTTTACTATTAGCTATTGTTGCTAATCTCTTGTTGTGCCTAAGTTATAATGTAAACTTTATCACAGATCTGTGGGTGGGTTGTTTCTGCCTTTTGGCGAGTGTGAATAACGCCGCTATGAACGTGGGTGTGCAGATATCTGTTTAAGTCTCTGCTTTCAATCTTCTTGGGTACAGACCCAGGAGCAGAACTGCTGGATCCCACAGTAATTCTGCTTAATATTTTAACACCAAACTGTTTTCCACAGCGGCTGCCCATTTCACGTTCTCGTCAGTAATAAAGGAGGGCTCCGATTTCTCCGGCCTCACCAACATTTGCTATTTTCCAACTTTTTTTTTATAATGGCCACCCTAACGGGTGTGAAGTGCTCTCTTGCTGTGGCTTTGGTCTGCGCCTCCCCCGTGACTGATGGTCACCTGTGTGTGTTCTTTGGAGAGGTGCCTACTCGAACCCTTTACCCATTTTTGAATTGGGTTCTTTGCTATTTTCTTGTTGAGTTGCGAGAGTCCTTTTATAATATTCTGGACGTGAATCCCTTTGCGAGTTCTATTGAATGTGACATGGCCGCGGACTTCCCCAGCGAAGCCGTTTCATGAGCATGATTAAGTCCGCAGCGGCAACAGGCAAACCACGGCCTGGGGGCCACATCGAGACCAGGCTGTTTGAACCAGGTCCACAAGCTGAGAAGACAGAGGTCACTGTGCCCCTCCACACGGGTCGACAGGGATGCAAAGTGCCCCCATCCCTCCCACTCACAGTTCTGCCCAGCTATGCATCCGCCCGTGCCTACCAGACTCATCCAGGTGTGCCCTTTACCCAGGTCCTACTGGCTCGCGAGAGCCAATTTCGTGCCTTTCTGTCTGAGGACATCATGTCGGCAGCGCTTTGGTGGGAGTATTTATACCATGGACATCGGCGAATACCGCAGATTAGAACTCTCCCTTGCCAAAAGCCAGTTATCGAACATTTAAGAGCACGTCGCTCCCTTTACGCCTGTTGTGGGATGAAGTCCCAGAATGTCGACGCATCCCTCGTGCCCGACACTCAGCCCGCAGACAGCTCCGAACGCCTCCCGCCTTGCTGCACCCTCACGGATCCAAACCCGGCCTTCGGGACTCACAGCCCACACCCAGCGAAAGCCTCGGAGTGTCAGCCTCTCTCGTCATCGGGCCTCGGTGGAGCCCTCACTGTCCCTGCTGGCGCTTCTGCCCTCGCGGCCCTCTAGACCGCCACGCCCCTCGCACCTCTGGCGTTGGACGTGGTGTGGGTGGCCCCCTCTCCCTCCCTCGCCTCTACTGCTCCCCGCCACCTGTGGATCTCATGTCATCCCATTCCATGTCCTACGATCGCGTCATCGTTGCAGACGACTTCCGACGCTGTCTCTCCCTCACTTCGGATGCTACACCTCTTGACCAGCTTCCACGTGCGCACTGACGGCCCCTCATCAAGGTGTGATCTGTCCGTGCGACGCAGAGCCATTTCCCCATCCTCGCTTCCAAAACTCCCAGAGTGCTCGAAAACTCCGTGATCACACAAATGCCCCTGCAGTCACCCATTAAAAACTTCCCTGAAATGACCCCTCATGCTCTATGAAAATTCTGAGTTTTAATGAGATCAAAGTTGCTTTGTTCTTGTTTCTAAGAATGATTTATAATTACTTTATCAATAATGATCTCAGTAGTCAAGAAGAGGTACTGAGAACTCACTTTTCATCATATAATTCTCCAATGAAACCAACATTTCCCTTGGCGTGAAAACTACTGTCTGCCACGTGAGGCAGTGACCAAGCCACCGACCAGATGCACGACACAGCAGGGGAGCGGTCCTCGCTGGCGACAGACCCTGTGGCTCCCACAGGAAGATGGAACTACCGGGCACTCTGGGCCAGGCTGCTATTCAGACAGCACGGGACAGAAATAAACAGGAGATGACAGATACTAAGGCGTCTGACGACGGATGTGAGTCGACCCACACAGGGCCCGCCGGCGGCTCTGTGCTAGCCGGCATTTTCATTCTGACGTCTTTAAGTGTGTGAGTATAAATTATTAGTCTGTAAATTATTTGTTCGTGTGAGCCGACGGACAACTAGGAAAGGGCATACTGCAAAGAAGAGTCGAAGCTAGCAAACCCCGAGAGGCCCCGGGAAGCCCTGGGAAGCCAGGCCGCCATCCGCCGCGGCTGCTCTCCTGGCGCCGTCCCGCTCGCAGACCGCTGCATCCGGCGGAGGCTGCTGCTGATCGCGAACCGCTCGCCCGGGCCGCATCGCCGTGACGCTGCTTTCTGCGTTTCCACGTCCCTTCTATCGAATGTAGTCAATACCCTGTCTGCAGGACGAGAGCGCTGCTGACAAAAATCAATTCCCTTTGGAACTCATTTTCTGAAAAGCTTGGTATATCACTGAAATTTGAAAACCAGTGCCTTTCAAATTGGTCGAATGCTACACACACAAAAAAGTATCTTAGCACTTTAAGTATTTATTTACAACTAGCAAGCCCCGCTCCATAGCAAAAGAAGGAGAAAGAAGTTTATCCCCTGAAAATGATACAGAAAAGCAAACGAAGAGGAAACTCTCTGGGATCCGTCGGAGATGCACCTGAGCAGTTCGGCAGGTCCATGAGTTAGGACGGAGCTCTTACTGCAGACACGCACGGCGGGCCCTCGGGACCGGCGCAAGTGCGCTCTGCGCATGCTCAGAGCGTTCTTGGCCACGGTCACCTCCCCATTGCCCCTCGACTGGGCAGCTCGGCCCTGGAGTCCACGAGTGAAGCTGCTCTGGACCTACCGAGGCAGCAGCTCCCGGGTCCTCTCTCCCCCTCCTCTGTACGTCCTATCTCTTTGCTGGCGTCTCAGTGTTTTTCTCAAGAATTCTCAGTAGAAGGATGAATCTGAATTTGGTTTTTTCACGTTGGCCTTTCTCTAGCAAGGCCAAGAAAAGAAAGCCACCTCGCGGTGTTCAGCGGGGGCTGGAGTAGGTGAGCCCCTGGCAGAACAATGCACTGTGGAACCGGCCCCGCGTGGAAGCCCCGTGGGGTGTCTCTATTCTCACCAACGACCTTGACCTTGTCCTCCTCTTCGTAATGCTCCCCGCCCCGCCATCCCACCATGCTTCAGGTCAGACGGGCGGTCACGGCACCACGACCCGCTGCCCCTCGGCTATCAGGAAGACCTGGGGAGGACCCAGGAGACCCTCGCCCGCAAGTGCTGTTCAGTCTGCCCAGAGGCCAAAATGGCCTCAGAGCAGCTACCTCTCGGTTCCCGGGTCTTCAGCTAATTTCCTCACATTATTAATACAAACAACAACAACGAGCAAGAACACGAAAAACCTCCCAACCTCGCACGCACGTTGTGAGACCCAATTAAATTAGAAGAAAAAAAAACTATAAAACGGTTTCAAGATTTCTCACTGGGGTTATGAATTTCACTTCCTGCTCTTAATTTCTATTTAATTTCATTATAAAACTCAATGAAAATGCTTTAGAATTTTCACACTCAAGGATTACTTTTTTTTTCTGAATGAAAAAAAAGCAACAACAAAAATCTTTAGCCAACTACCTGGAGAAAGACACATTTATTTTACATAAACATTAGCCCAAGCTTAACTTTGTTAGCAGGTACCCCTGATAACCGTGTAATCATACAGACTATACATTTTTCTCATATAAACTGAGAAAACAGGGAGCAACATCAGAGTTTGCGTGAGAGCAGTCCACAGTGAGAAAAAGGGTACCGACTGGGCTTCACTCACTTACTGGGCGACAAAGGGACATTATTCCGTGTTTGGGGGTCTAAGTTGATTCCATATCTTTCTTAGACTTCATGATTCTAAACACTAGAAAGAGGCAAGAGGTGTCTTTGATACGCCTAGAGTCACCGAAGGTAGGGTTGAAAGACGCTTCAGAGAAGGTCAAGTCCAATTTCCTCACCGCACAGGCGAAGAGCCTGAGGCCCGGGGGGACACCTGACTTGACGTTAATGGCAGAGGCTACGGAAGGCGGGCTGAGCGTGTCACTTCCCTTGCACAGTACTCAGGGAGTGCACCACGGCCGCGCCCGACGCTGGAAGCTGGCGACGAGACCACACGGCCAAGGCTCCGTCTCAGAGGGCTTAGGCCCCGGCGGCGGAACGAGCCTCCAGCAGTCAGTTACACAGCGACGCAGTTTCTTCATGCTAACTGCTGCAGAGAAAGGTACAGGATGCACGGCGAGGGCAAATAACAGGGGACCTGGCTTCGTGAATCAGGAAACGTCCCCCAGAGAACGTGACCTCAGGGTGAATGTATTCTTCACTGCACAGTCCAGTAGTAAAGAAGACACGTAAAAGCCATCACCAGGCACTGCCCGACATGAGTAACATCTACGACAGTCGTGACCTCGGTCTGTCCCGGGACGGCCAGGAAGGCAGGCTGTCCTGGCACAGAGGGGTAAGTCGGTGTCGGCCAGGGGCCAGGAGGGGAGTGTCCTGCGCAGGGGAGGGCCAGCGGGGAGTCCCCAAGACACAAAGGGGCACGGTTCACTTTGTGAACCTGCCAGGCTCATGAACACCAGGCCACTGCTTAGCGTTTCATCCCGTCTAATCCACACAACCACCCTACGATGCAGACGCTGAAAACCCGTGTCACAGGTGCGGACGCTGATGCTCACTGGTCCACGGTCACACCTAGTGAGCGAAAAACCAAGATTCGAATTCCGGCCCTAGAAACCGAGTCTGGCTGTCACACCCAAGTGGCTCGGCTGGATGTCAGGGATAGAGAAGTGACGGCAACAAATCAGGCCTGGTTTAGGAGGAAGGGTCCTTATAGGTGACACTAAGGATTTGGTTTCCCAGACTGACATGCTAATGGACTGTAAGCAGCAACAGGGCTGCATCATCTGGTTCACGGTAGCGACTCGTCCGGTCCACACAGGGACCATGGAGAGAAGGCGAGAGTGGACACGGGGCAGGGGTCGGCACACTGGCGCAGAGATTCACGGGCGAGGCAGCGGCCCGGCCCGGGCGGGCGACAGAGACGGACGTGGGGGGAGGAGCATGGCCTCGTGGGGTGCTAGGAGGTGTGACAGAGAGCCCAGACATGGAGAAGGACAGGGGGCGAGGCCTCAGGCAGGCCCCCGCTGGCTGGCGGTGCCATTTACATGAAGAGAGGGACACTGGCGGAGAGCCGGGATCTCACAGAGTGAGGGACAACGGGGTCGAGAAGATGAAAAGGGTCCTGTTCCGGACAAGCGGAGCTCAGGCCGACGTCACAGAATAAAAGACTCAGGCCGACGTCACAGAAAAAAAAAAGACTCAGGCCGACGTCACAGATAACCCTGCGTGTCAGGGTTCGAGCCTCGAGCTGCGGCTTGGGCTGCGGACGTACATTTGCGAGCCTTCTGCGAGTGTTACACGTGGTGTGTGACCCGACAGACGGAGATGAGGTGGCCTCAGGGGGGAGGACAAAGTGGGAAGGAAGGAAGTTCCAGGGCTGAAGACGGGGGACACCCAGTTTCTCAAGGGCGGGTGGAGAAAGATGAGCTGACAAAGGGTCCGGGAGCAGAGAGACAGGACAACACGTGCGCAAACAGGAGCGCGTGGCGGCAAGGGGGCCGGGAGGCGACGGGAGCCAGAGGCCAGCGCCAGCTCCGTGCCAGCAGGACCGGAACCGGGAAAGGACGGCGTTCTGGCGGGGGCGGCTCAGGGGCCCGCGGGCGCCCCGGCCCTTCTCAGAGGGATCCGGAACGGCGGCGTCTACCGGGACAGCGTGAGAGTCCGCGCAGCTATTACTTCCCTCCGCCCTACGCCGCGTCCCAGGCTTCTCGTATTTTGGAATGTTCGTTCCACATTTTTTTGCCTAAAAAACTCGACATTCAGTTAGGCTAACCAGACATTTCACCGCTTTGTTTGTTATCACCGCTTACTTCCACCTTTCCCGGATTTTTCTTGGAATGGGCTCTTTTCACAATTTTCCTGAGTGCGCGGGGGGTGGCAAGCTCCCTGGGCCCTCACGAGGCAGAGGATGAGTCCCAAGTGGGTCACGGCAGCACTTCCCACGTGACATGCCCCTCCATATCCTCGCCAGCCCCCATGAAGAGATGCAGCCCCACCTCCTGGACCTGGGCAGGCCTACAGGACTGACTACCTCAGCGAACGCCGTGATGGCACAGACAACGCGATGTGACGCCCAGTCACGGAAGGCGACACAGCTTTCACGGGGCTCTTCCTCTTGGGACGCTTGTCCTTGGAACCCAGCGGCCATGCTCTGAAAGAGCCCAGGGCACAGGAAGAGGCTTGGCTCTTAACCCGGGACGGACCCCAGTGGACAGTCGCCACCATCTTGCAGGCACAAGAGTGAGCATCTCGGATGAGAAGCCTCCCGCCATTAGTTGAGCTACACCAGCCGACGCCACGTGGATAAAGATAAGCCTCCTCACGTCTGCCCACACTGCAGATTCACGTGCGAAATCAATGACAGTTTTAAGCTAAATCTCAGAATGGCTTATTAAGTAGCAGTAGATAATGAGAACACCTGGCATGTCTAAAAATGCCATGATTTTGCCCCCTCTTGAACGATAGTTTGGCTAGGTCTGGAAGGCTCAGTTTCTGATGATCGCTACTTTAAAGATTCTTGAACTTTATTGAACTTATTGAACCTCAGGACCCAGCCAGTCCACCTCGGAATTCAATTCAGTGAAACGAAGAGTTAATATTTATACTAGAACCTACTCGTGAATGTTTATAGTAGCTTTAGTCACGATGGGCCTAAACCGGAAATGTCCCAAGTGCCCTTGAACTGGAGAATAGCCAACCGTGGGCATCGTGGAGCACGCCCGCGCCCTCTCTCCACTCAGGAACACAGAGGAACCAACGACCGGACACGCAGCCACACAGAGGAGCCACACAGAGGAACCACGCAGGCATCACGCCGAGGAAAGTAGCCGGACCCGAAGGCTGTGCTATCAGACCCCATTCACGTGACATTCTGGAAAACCAAAACTACAGAAACAGAAAACAGGTCAGCGGCAGCCAAGGTCTGGTGGCGGGGAGCTGACTATTTACTAAGGGGCGTAGGGGAGTCTGCGGGGCGGGTGATGGACACGATGTACACCGATTGTGGTGGTGCATCAAGAACTGCACGTTTGTGAGAAGTCACTGGATTGAACACTAAAAAGCGTGAATCTTATAGCTTAATTTTTAAAATGAAGGGAGAGAGACGGCCCGTCTGGGTGGAAAAGAGTCGGGGTAGGCAGGGGCTGGGAGCAAGTCCCTTTTTGAGGTGGCGCAAGGACACAGGTCTCTGGAAATGAAGCGCAGCCTCAGTTAAGGGGACAGCACGGGGCCCGGCGCTGCTGAGCCGCCTGGGACCGAGGCTGCTCTCCCCTCTCCCTCCCGGGGCCTCCTGCCCCTCACTTCCGTTCCGTTAGCACCCGCCCCTCATCGCCCTTTGCGGAACTGCTTCCTCTGTGTATTGCGGCATCTCCGTAAACCCAAACCTTCAGCCGATACGTGGCTTTTCCCCAAGAAACAATTCGACAGGCTGTGCGGTGTCTGGATTTCGCGATACACCTTTCTGTAAAGATTCTGTTTGGTCAATGATCAGCCGATAGATTAATTTCTCTGTCACCTCTGGCCTGGATTCAGCAGCGGCCAGAGGGAGGGGTCATGTGGCTGAAACACGGCCCGCCTAGTTCTGTCCTTCAGCAGAAAACGTGACCGTGAGACATTTCCTAGAGAGGGAGGAATGAGCTGATTTGGTTCACTGCATGTCGCCAAGTAGTATTTCTTTAAAGTCACAGATTTAACAGACCTGAAGACAGGATAACCTAGACAGAAAAATGACGTAATTAACCAAAGGTAAAGAACTAAGAAACCAGAAGAAAAGTTTCAAAAATAGGAAGTGGCCTATTGCACCTAAAGCACAAGACTTTTTGCGATAGGACTGAAGAGAGAGAAGCCGGGCAGGCTCAAGCCAAACAGGTGCCCATGGGTGCCGGAGCGGGGAGGGGGGCCTGGGGGAGGGGCCAGGGAAACAGTGAGACAAAGGACAGCCTGGGGCAAGGGCCACCTGCAGAATTATCGCTGTAGTCTATACTCCCGGATGCAGTGTAGCTATTGCGGGGGATGGGGGGCTCAGGTTTCGGGGGGCGGGGGGTTGGGGGGGGACAGCACATGGCCTGGGGCAGAAGTGCAGAGAACAAAGAGCCAGCTGTGTTTCTCTGGCTTGGTCCAAGGGCGAAAAAGAGATGGCCTTGGACGCACATAAAACACCAGGTAGACCGCTGTACAGAGAGACGGGGCGCCCGGCCGCACTCTGGCTCGGAATAAATATTTGCTAACATGGTCTAGCTCCACAGTGTGCAGAGGAAGCAAATTCTGCGACACGCGCTTGGCTTCCTAGATGCCGTGATGCCGGAAGGACGGGCTGGACAACGGGACAACGGGACAACGGCCACTGGGCAGCTCCGCCCCGCCCTGAGCGGGCATCGGCTCTCACGTGACTCCCGGTCCTCTGAGTAGGATCGAGCCCAAGAATCCAGCAAAGAAGCAGAACAGAGCAGTTCGGGACGTGCGGGGCTGAGGACCTGATTCTGGGGGTGGTGACCAACAGCACAGGCGCCGGCTGCTCTTCCTGAGGAGATGTCATCTCTCCCTGCTGAAGCTACAACTAACGACAGACTTTTAAGGAGCTCTGAATACCAGAAACGCAGACAAAATTTCATCGTGTGCGAAATACGTGACAATGTAGAGTTTTTTTGTTTTGTTTTGTTTTTAATTTGATACACAGTCACCAGAATGATGTATCAGGCGAATCTCTCTGGTGAAGTAAACTGGAACGTGAACTGGAAGATGGAGGCTGGAGGTAACTGCCGCAGCCAGGCACAGAACACACGGACCGAGAATCACGGCGGGTTTCAGAACAAAGACACAGAGGCACGAGACGGAAGAACACAGAGGGTGTTCGGTCACGCTGCAGACGAAAACCAACGGCCTCGAGGTCAGGGACTCGAGTGTGAAAGGCGACACCGTAGGGCTTTCGGCAAGCAGTTTAAGAGCATTTCACCGCGCCACAGCATGAGCAAAGCCCTCAGACAGGAGTGGAGAGGCACTGACTGTAAAGGCAAAGGTTGATGGCACAGCCATAGGAGAAATAGGTTCTCCCATGAATAGATGCCATAAAAGGAGCGACAAGGCCAGCCACGGAGATGCGGGAAATACAACAAGCAGAGGACTTGTACTCAGCGTTCAGAAAGAACGCCTATAAATTAAGAAGAAGAAGAGGGAGAACCCAGTAGAGGAAATGGGCAAAAGGTACGATTTACACAGGCACTTCGAAGGAGAGGCAGAGCGACGGACCAACGTGGAAACACGCTCGAGCTCATCAAGCAATGCCCGTCAGAACCACGGCAAAGCGCGACGACACTCACTAGACTGGCAAAAAAATAAAAATCTGACAAGCCCAAGCGCAATGGAGGGTTGGAGCTTTCACGTCCCTTGATGAGGGCGGGAATGTAAACTGGTTCAAGCCGTGTGAAAACAGCTGGAAACGTCTGGGGAAGTGGAGGACAGGCGGGCCCTGGGGTCCGGGGCTCGCGCATCGGGAGGCCTGCACCCAAGGGCGCACGGTACACTTGTTCACCGCGGCCAGAAGGGCCAACAGACGGCCCACCACGAACCACAGAGCAAGAAACTGTGGCCCGTTTATACAATGGAAAACCATATGGCAGCTGATAAAAACAAAATACAGTCACGAGCGACAACACGGATGAATCTCAAACACATAACGTTGGACCAAACGAGCAAGACGCAAACGAATACATTCTGTTGCTTCTGTTTGTATAAAACCCCCACGGCTGCGAAAGATTTAAGTGGTTAAACTCTAGAGAAAAAAAGCAAGAAAGTGTTATCATGAAGGTCGAGTCTTCTGGGGTACAGATGGCGGGGGCAATGACTGGAAAGGGCCCCCCAGAAGGTTTGCAAGTTGTGTTCCATGTGAGGGTGACGAGTGGTTACGCGGGCGCTGGCTCTAAATGTCCCATCCTGTACATTTATGTTTTGTGCACTTTTTACCCTTACGTGTATTTCGTAACTACAGCCCCCCACACGCCAGCAGGAGAATAGACAGTGCTGACAGTCACTGTGATGTGGGCCAAGAAACTGAAGAAGGAACAATCAAGTTTAGCAGCTTTGCAACTGGGGAGACACTGGCGGCATCGGCTGCAGCAGGAACGTGAGCGGCATCCAGCTCGGTGCAGACTCTGCAGTGCAGAGTTTCGGTGGCAGTGGCGTAGCAGGGAGACGCCTGCCCGGTTAGAAATGTCGAAGGAGAAACAGACGCAGACCTGGGCGTTGCAGGGAGAAATAGTGCTGTTTCGTAGGCACCTTAATTCCACAATGTTTTCCTAAAACGAGTTTCTATACAATAAAGCAGACAAGTGATACCTCGCATATGTTGATTATTAAAATCTCAACGCCACGCGCCTTTGTATTCTAACTGAACAAAGCAATGACGAGAGCAGTGGATTAAAGCTTGTTGCGACGTTAAACCTTCTATTTACTTGAAACCGCCAAAAGTTAATGCGGGCTGTGTTTCTGTCACACTAACAGTGACACTGCCATCCATCTCTATCAGCAGTAACCAGAATTACCTGTTCTCGTGAGTCTGCTGTTTATGTTTTTTCATTTGGCCCCCATTTTTCCAGAAACTAGCTTTAAGAAATCATTGTAGGTCGCAATGTTGTTCTACAAAATTCTCCACATGAAAAAGAAATAAATGATGTCACCATTTTAATAATGGAATAAATAGAAGCCGCAGAGTCCCAAAGATGTGTTTTTGATAAAAATATAATTATAATAAAATCACATTTGAACAACTGTAGAAACTTTATGGATACGTATTTCTCAAATGAGAATTCACCTACGATTAGGTCAGAATAACCTGGCGGGGGCACAGATACGCACAAGAAATTGCTCGTGTTGTAATTCACCAGGGTTTTTATTTCTTTTATCATCTAGGAGCACTTAGCGGAAAAAAACAAACCCCTACCACACAATGTCCCAAACTGTAAGAGCAGCCAACTAACAAAGCACAAGTCCTTAAAAAGAGAAGTCAATTGAAAACCCACTTCCAATCCACGTTCAAAAAGAGTGTGACGTGACTGAGCCAGCTGACACCACTAACGGCTCAGCAGCTGCCACTACGTGTGGCCATTTCCCCCTCATCTCCCCCCGCAGGGCCTGAGACGGGAAAGGAATAAATCCGCTCACCTTCCACCGACATCGTTAAAGGATGCTCCCTTTGATTTTTCTTATTTCCGCAAATGTACTTTTACCAGACAGATAAGTTTGACAGAAAAAATTATTATCAGGCATCAATCAACTAATTCACTCAAACAAATACCAGTCACTTACTAGGTACCAAGTGTCACTTTAGGGCCTGGGGATACACAGTGACAAATACGTGGTGTCTACCCTTAAGGAGGTCAGGATGTAGAGAGAAGCCGACAAACAGGCCATCACAGCCCAGCTGAAGGGACCGACAGTGGAGGTGAGCACAGGTGACACTGGACCACAGAACCCACTGAACCTGGTCTCAGTGGGCAGCCAGGGCGACGAACGTGGTCTGGGAAACATTCTCAGAGAAAAGAAATCTGAAGCCATAAGCAGAATGGGTCAGGCGGGTGGCATTCCAGGAAGGGGAAGAACAGGTGCAAGGGACCTGAGACCAAAGGGAGCCGGGAGCAGCTGGGACATGCGCGTGGCCACCTGCATGGGCGCAGGAGGGACACGGGACCGGGGCGGGCAACAGCCAGGCTGGGAGACCACGGCACGGACCTCGCCTGAAGACGGTCGGGAACCGCTTGCGGGGGGACGTGGGGACGATGCGTGACCCGCGGAAAGAGCTGCGTGACCTCCGGTGTGGACTCGGGCTGGGGGAGGACAGAGGACAGAGCCGGCGACCTGGAGAGCATGAGGGGCCCTCACGGGGTCTGGGTGGGACACGCCGACGGCCTGAACGAAGGAGGCGACGTGACGAGGAGGACGACAGAGAAGCCGGCGACGGGGTGCAGGTTCCTCTGCCCCTTCATGAATGAAACCGACCGAGAGACCGCCACTGTCGCCACGGAGCCCACCCGAACCTGTTAACAGGGCGAGCAAAGCCGCGGAAGCGGCCCCCGATGTTCCGCACGTGACGGCAGCGCTGCCCCGTCCCTGTCTGCCCCCTGGGGCGCAAGAGAGACACGACGCAGACCGCAGCCTGCAGACGGCCGCGGCGGCGGCGTCACAGCGAGGGCCACCGCTCCGCCGGTCACGCTCCGTGTCCCCGCGGACGGCTTGTTGGCTCACGGGATCCCGAGCACGAGACGAAGCATTCGTTCGTTCAGTCAGTCACGCGCTCACTCGCTCACTCACCCGACAAGTATTTCTTACGTGTGTCGCGTGTGGTGCGCGGCGTCGCGTGTGACAGACGCAGAGAGGAACATCATCGGCCCCGGCCCTCGCGGAGCTGGGCCCGGCTCGACGTCACTAGGGGCGTTGGAGCGGGGCGGAGAGAACCGCTCGGATTTTAGCGGGTGCGCGAATCCGCGTGCCGTGCGCCTTCTGTCAGCGCTTGCAGACCGCCCTGGAAGTGTGGCCACCTGGCTGGAGGGCGGGGCGGAGGCCGGGACTGTGCTGGCTGCGCAGAGTGGGTCCCCACGCAGGTGGCCGTGGTGACAGGCACGGGGCCTGCTCCGCAGAGGGAGCGCCTGCCCACGGGTTTCCACGGTCCTGAGGGAGGCAGGGCAGGTCCGTTCTGTCTTCGACACCGCGCTCGTTCGTTCATTTCTCTGCGTTCGTGGAGACTCAGGGATCTCGGAGTGAGTCCGAAGGACCTGTTCGAAGTTGTCGAGGTTTTAATCGTTCTGGGGTTGATGTGGCTCGTGTAGCTACACCTCCCGAAAATGACAGACTGTCCCTGAAAAGCCACCGCTGTTCCTCAAACACGAAGCGACGGAAGCGACGCTTCCTCGTTCTCGGAGGCGGCGAGCGCGGTCTGAGAGCCAGGGGCGAGAGGCCGAGCCGTGAGCGCTCACGCAGGTCTCATCGACTCTCACGAGTGAGCGAAAAAGAAGAAGAAAAAGACGTTTCTCCAGGAAGAGAGACGCGCAGAAGGCGGGACCGCGCCCCTGTGCTGCCCAGACCGACGCGCGCAGGGCGGCCCGACGACACGACACGCACGGGCGCGCAGAGCCGCGTGCGCTCAGCCGCTCACCGCGCTCTCCCGCCGCCTGCGTGTCAGCTGCCGCCGCACCGGCTACGGGGCTGACGAAGAGCCGGGCATTCCTGATCGTGACGAGTATCTCGGTGACACAGCTGCCGGCTTCTGACCCGCCTTGTACTTACGCCTCCTTCCGGCACCTGTGTTTCTGTCCAGCCTTCCACCAGGAAGGAAAACATCTCCCTGCGGCGAGCCGGGAAATGCTCACTGAGCTCCTTCCAACGGGTGCCAGCGGCGCTGAGCACTGTGCAGGTGGGGAACGAAGGGAGAGAGAAGCTGGATGCGTTAAAAAGGGGACGCGTCACCCCGTCGCTCTGCGAGGCTGACACGAGACGTTGGGGTCAGGGAATATCTTACGGCTAATTTTTCTCACATTTACAATTCCTAGCACGCTGCGGGAGCATATCAACTCTTCCTGTGGTGACAATGACATATCACTAAGCAAAATGCTTGGAGGATAAAGTAAGTGCCGTTCATGAACCATTTCTGCCTTGCTTAGCATTTACAGGATAGTTAGCTACCATTAGATTTACTTTTTTCCTTCCCATGCTTCTTTATAGATGCAGAGCCTTTGCCATTAGTGGGGAAAATACATCGTTATAATATGGCAAATTTTAAGGCCCACAGCAGCCATGAACGAGTACTGTGGCCAGCCATCCTGGTTTGGCTGGGGACCTGCAGGACAAGCACTGCAAAAACAAGGATGGTCCTGGGCTCATCACCCTACAGGTCACACACACACTCCCACGCCAGCCATGTGCTATAAACAGTATCTTCGCTTTTGCAACTTAGCCAATGTTCTGTTGTACAAATCTCCGAATTCGCACATAAAGCTCTAAGAGGAGAACCTCACACAAAATAAACAAGCGCATGAGAACAAGCCCCGAATCACAAGGATACAGCGCGAGCATAAATTCAACGACCTTAAATATTTCACATGGTTAAAAACTCGGAAAAGAAAAAGCAGCATGCATGAAATAAGCTTCTATTTTTGTGTGATCCCCCCTAAAATCACCTCATCGAAAACAGAAACGTGGATATCCATTTCTCCATCGAGGATCAGCTTATCATTACCAATCTCAGCTAAAAGTCAGTATCACGATTTACTCACTTCCAATATGGACGAATAAGGCCTTTTACCATTGTCATAGATTAAAAAATATGAACACATTTACTCAGCGTTAGTCTATGAACACTCATTTAAATTAAACTATGCTAATTATGCATTCCTTCAAAGTCCAAAGTGAAATCAAGTGTGTACTAGCTGTCTGATACGTATACTAGACATATGTGTATGTATATATGTTATAGGTATGAGGTGTACATTCGCACACGTGTGCACACACGCAGGCATATATTAAATAAATAAACACGCATCTCGTAACGTTTGTTGTTATCATGTTCTCAGGGAATGAACCAGTCCCCTGACCCCGGCCTGTGCCCCTGACCTCGGCCTGTACCCCTGACGAGCCCCAGCCGTCCTTGCCAGAACCCTTCTCTCCTCGAGGCCTCAGGAAAGACAACGGGGCTCCCAGAACCTTCTCTATCTTCCTAAAACGGGGTCCTGAAGCAGACAGATAGAATCTCGGGGTGTTGCGAGCAGCGATGGGT
>NW_011888871.1:1176977-1194726 GCF_000151845.1 Pteropus vampyrus | reverse complement strand
GAAGAGACCAGGCCCGCCCTGCCACGGAGCCCCAGGGGACACGTATCCACGGAGCCGCACCTTGACCGCTGACTCGCCATGGCTATGCAGGTGACTTACGTCCTGGTGGTAATGACATCGTGTCGCCAAGTCTTCTTGACTCACTAACTCCAGCAGAACCCCCTGGCCAGAGCCCAAAGCATAGTCCCTCCCAGGCAGCTGGAGCTGCAGGAGCAGCTTTCACGGGTGACGCTGGCGCAGTTAGGTGCTCATTAAATGATCAGATGCGAAGAAACAACCCGTATTTGGTAAGCGTGACGCCAACACTAATGACCCACAGAAGCAAATAAAAGTCACTTACACTTGACTGTGTAACGAGCTACGCGTTAGGGGCACAGGTAGCAATGCCTCCCTAATCACTCAGCAACATTGAGACTGGCTTCATTCCCCAAGGACACATAACGGGAGGAGGGACGGGGACGGGAGGCTGGGGCACGTCCGCTTGTATCTGCACTATGAGGTGCCACTGATGGAGGGCTGAAAGCCATCACGAAGACCACCTAACGCTCCGTAGTTCCAAATGAGCTGAAGAGCAGTCGAGTCTGAATACTGACGCCTGTTCATGGGCGTAATTATTAGTGAGCAAAGGTGGGAATAATAAATAATGCCGCTGCATTGTATTTACTTTATTGGTTAGAAAGTGTTTTCACATCTATAATTTTCTCTACCACTTATATGAAGAATCTGAAAAACTTGAACTCATAGTAACAGAGGACAAAACGGTGGCTGCTAAAGGCAGGGGGTGGGTGGGGAAGTGGGTGAAGGTGGGCAAAAGGCATAAGCGCCCAGTTACAAGGTGAATGAGCTGTGGGGGTGTCGTGCACAGCACGGCTTCTGTAGTCAACAAAGATGAAGGGTCTATTTGGATGTTGCTAAGAAAGTAGATCTTAAAACTCATCACGAGAAAAAAAATGTGTAACTATATATGACGATGGGTATACAGCTACACTTATTGTGCTAATCACTACATGATATCTACATATATCAAATTGTTATGTTGTACACTCTAAAACGATACAATGTTATATGCCAGTTATATCTCCACAAAACTGGGAGGGCGAGAAACCCATTTCTTTGCTTCAAGTGATTAAAGTTAGCAGCAGACAACCACATGCAAGGGAGACAGACAGATACGCGACAGCCCTGCGGAAACCTCTCATGCAGCAGCCCGGGAGCCTACGTGCATGCGAGACACGCGCCTTCTTCACGGCGGTCGCCGATTCAAAACGTGACGCGGATATGGGTATGGATTCAAGAACCGAAAGAGAGTGGGGTGATGCATTCCGGGCTCAGCAGAGTCGAAATGTCGTGCGCATTAAAACTGTATTTTAATTATCCCACTTTTAATGAAAGTATTATGCGGAGTTGGTGAGATGCGATCGTGAGCGACTGACTGACGGTGTATAAGGGCTAATATCTGTAAAGAAATGCATTATTGTCACTAGATCTGCGCATGTAAAATGGAGTGGCATCTTATTTTCAAATGCAAAATTGGTAGAGAACGTTAAACTCTCGTCGTCAAAGTTAAACACGACACTGCCAATTCAAACAGAACCGAGTAATTCTAAGAACCACCCTCCTCCCCACCAATATCGCCCTTGGAATGAGTGGTTCTCTAGCTGTGACGGGGCCGTTGTCCCAAAGCAGGAGGCACAACGTCGGCTGACAACCTCCGTGAAGGCCCCCTGCTGGCCACGGGTAGCTGACCTAGCGGGGTTTAGAAGGTGACCCTTCAGTGGATGAGGTCTCACGGCCCACCTGGGGAATTGTCACGAGTGTCTCGGCCACCGCTCGCCACGCAGGGAGGTCCCACAAGTCAGTGCTCCTGCGCCACATGGGGAAGCTGCTCCGTGCCCCTTTCTGCAGACACCGACCCTCTGCTGACGCCTACCTGCCCAGGGTGGTGTCAGCTCAGTGGGACTCCTCCTGGGCGAGGCCAGAACCGCAGTGGCAGGAACGTTCTAGGCTGTAGGAACCTGCACTCGGAAAAGCCCGGCGGCGTGCACAGGAGCTAAGGTGTCCTGGCTCCAGCACGTTCTCCGCCTTGAGTCCCCTCTCTCCCCACTGGCTCCAACTCCCAGGAGACATCTACACGCACGGCTGTGGGCAGAGCCACATCCGTACAGGACGTCCTTACGGAAAGCCTCAGGACAGGATGTTGGGGGTGACATACAGCAAGTACAGTCTTTTAGGCCCTCGAGCATTAGCTGGTAAATGACTTCTCACTCATGGCCTCCTGTTAAATCTCACGACGGCTCCGGAGGACGAGATCACGGTCCCGCTTCTAGGTGAAGCTGGGTACTGGGAGGTGATGGGCCCTGCCCAGAACGCGGACCTCTTGGGTGAGTGTCCGAGCCCGTCAGGCCGCTGAAACTACATACCACAGACCGGGTCACTTATAAACAAGAAACATTTCCGTCTCACAGTTCTGGAGGCTGAAGTCCACGATCGAGCCACTGGCAGCTCGGCTGTCAGCGGAGCCCACTGCCTGGCTCACGGGTGGCGTCTCCTCACTGTGCCCTCACGTGGTGGGGGGCAGAGGGAGCTCTCTGGGGTCTCTCTATGGGACACCAGTCCCTTCGCGAGGCTCCACCTCGTAACCTGGCCTCCTAACACCACACGAGGATTAGGTTTCGTCACTTAAGGAAACATCTCGACGACGACCTTTCGGGACATTATCTGTGCCCGTCCTCTGTTCTTTCCTTCTTAGACGTCGACTCCTCAGCCCGTCTGCCATCCTTCCCACGTTTTTAACGCTGCTGTACTCCACGTATTCTCCTCAGACCAGCATTTCTCGCTCTAGCTGCACGTCGTCAGCCGTTCAATTAGCTTTTTAAATAAATGATTCTATTTTCACTTCGAGAAGTTTACTTTCTTCCTACTTGGTTCTTTTTTAAACCAGCACATTAAAAGGCGTTCAACAGCATTAGCCATTAGAGAGTTGCAAAGTAAAAACATGATGAGTTATAACTACACACCTATCAGGATGGCGAAAATAAAAAATAGTGACAACGCCCAGTGCTGGTGAGGATGCGGAGAAACTGGATCGCTCATGCATTGCTGGTGGGGCCATGAAATGGTACAGCCGCTCTGGAAAATAGTTGTTCGGCTAATTTTTAAAAACTGAACATGCAAGTTGCACAAAGCTCAGCCATCGCACCGCTGGGCATCTGTTCCAGAGACACGGAGACTTATGCTCACACAGAACCTGTGCAAGAATGCCTAGAGCAGCTTTACTCACAACAGTGCAAAACCAGAATCAACCCGAACGTCTTTCGCCAGGGGGGTGTCATGCGAACTGGGGTGTGTCCACGCCACAGACGACCTGACAATCAAAAGGAACCAGCTAGTGACACATGCGAAAACTGAACGCGTCAGAGAATTATGCTGAGTGGGAAAAGCCAGCCCTGAGAGGTGACAGACCGCGTGATTCCATTTACATGACATTCTCTAAGTGACGAAATTACAGAAGTGGCGATCACATCGATGACCGCCGGGGCTGGAGGGAGGGGGTGCGGCCGAAGGAGGTGGTTGTGGCCACAGACAGGCACGGCGGGGGTCCCCGCGGTGGTGGGGATGTCCCGCGTTTTGACCTCGTCACTGTCAGCATCCGGGTTGCGATGTTGTGGTGTCGCTTTATGCGATCTCACCGTTTGGTTAAACCGGACACCGGAGCTCCGTGTGCTACTCAACCGTATGTGGATCTATAATGAACTAAGTTTAATTAAAGGTGGAAAAAGTCCAACATTGTATGACTCATCTTACAGGAGGGACCCAGAGTCGTCAGATTCACAGAGGCAGAGAGAACGGTGGTGGCCGGGCTGGGGCAGGGTGGCGGGCAGTCACTATTTCGTGGGGACCGAGTCCCGGTGTCACGAGATGGAAGAGGTCTGGATGGACGGTGGCGATGGCTGCATAGCCGTGTGACATACTCAATGCCTCGGAACTGGACACCGAAAAAGTTAGAACGGTCAATTTTCTGTTATGTATATTTCACCGCAATTTCAAAAAAAATTCCAAAAATACATGAACCGTTCCGAAGACCCCGCACTGGGTAAGGGGTCCGATCCGAAGCCCTCCCGGTCCTGGTGCCTCCCACCCACATCCTCCCAGCCTGTCCTCCCCGCCGCACCCAGCCTCTGCGGACCGCGGCCCCTTCCTGTCCGTATGCACCCCGTCCCCTGCCCCCCAACGAGAACAGTCGCCCCCTCCAGATCTGGGCGTGGCTGCCCGCACCTCTAAGGTGTCAGCACCCTGACACAGCAGCGCGGCACAGGCTCAGGGGTCAGAGGGCGCGTGCCGATCCGGGCTGACCTCTCTCCGCCCGAGTTCTCACCGGGAAAGCGAGAACCGCATCGGCACAACTCACTGGGCTGCTAAGAGGGTCGAATGAATCGTTACATAGAAAACACTTAAAACAGTGCCTGGCACTCAGAAACATTAATAATTAGTTACTAAGTATCTCCATGAGAATGTCACAGAAATTATGCGGCATGAAAGAAGCCAGGTAGAAAAAGTTTCAGGTTCTAGGATTTCCACTGACAAGAAGTTCCAGAGCAGGCGAAGGTGGACGAACAGGCGGGGCGGGGCCTGCAGTGGGGACTCGACTGGGACGGTGATCCTGGCCATTTGTTCAAATTCTTCACATTATGCTCTTAAAATCTGTGCATCGTGTTGTGTATAAATTATAACTCAATCAAGTAGTTTTTGAAACGTCACCTGCACACAGAGGCTGTCCCTGGCCGCTCTGTGCCTCCCTCCCTCTTCAGCTCAGCTGTCACTTGCCCCCAGCCCCGTTCACGTCCCTCATGACGTCTACGCGCCCCGTCCCCAGAGTACCCTGTTTATTGACCTGTCTCCATGCTGGACCACACTCGCTGACCTGGGGCCTGCGAAGCCTCGTTCTTGTCCCTAGCAGCCAGAACAGCGTCTGGCACAAAGTAAGTGCTCGGTAAATATCCACTGACTGCACGAAGTGGGGAGGTGGGGAAGGAGACAGGGAACTGGCACACGCGCCCCTTTCTGCCGGCACCGGAAAGGCCCTCAGAGGCCCCCTCGAGCACCTCCCGCGTTCTGACAGGAGGCCGTGGAGGCGAAGCAGAGTAACTCGTCCGAGGTCAGAATGAACGCTGAGGCAGGTCTGGAGCCCACGCCGCCTCGTCTTTCCAGTTTATAGCGAATACGGCTCATTTCACACGTATAGACACACTCTATAAACGTTCACGAAATGCCTCTAAAACATAATATAAACATTTTAAAAGCATATTATTTCGAAAGCCCAGTTAACTATAAAAATATTATTACGAGCACATCTACTTCGTTCAAGCAGTAAGTTGTGACTTCCAATACAAGTGCTAATTTAAACAAATCTTTCTGGAAGCAACTGAAATGAAACAGTAATAAGTTAATGGATGTTCAGGTAGCTGAGCAGGACGACCGTGAGTCTGACGGCTTCTGAGTCACCCGGGATGCTGTTTCCTGCCCATGCTTCACCAGCCAGAGCTTTCCTAGCAAGTGGTCTCGCAAAGCTGACTGGAGGTTTGCAATATTTCATCTGTAAACTTCGCACTTCCGGGAGGAGCCATGCAAGCGCGCTCGTGCTCACGCATTCCTGTCAGGTGGGTGACAGGATGCGACTCGAGCTCAAGAACCAGCAATCAGGCGACAGAATGGCATCGTGCAGGACGAGGTTTTGCGCCTCATCTGATAACTGCCGACATAAATTACCTCCCGGAGGTAAGGGAAACGCTGCACGTTCCACATTTTGAGAAATAAAAGGGAACAAAGAACACATATCTCACCTGAAATACCGCAACAATTTTAGTATCGGATTAGACTCCATTTATAAGACAAAGCTCTAGCATGTTTGACATGCAAAGGCAGCAAACTTAGCTGTTTGGATTCAGTAAATCAGAAAAATAAACATGCACGGTTTTCATCTTCTCAGATAAACAAAACCTATAATTACCTATTCAAAATTCTGAGTGTAACTTATCCGCAATTCTTGCAAAATAGTGTCTGCCTTTCCGAGTTGTACCTCCCCTTCCTCGACCGCGTGTTCCCCTGAGCTTTACTGAGCGCTTTCTTCCCTCTTCGGCGAGGAGCTTTACAGATGCCACGTGACTGTGCTTCACGCGTCCTCGGTCTGTCATGCCGACACTGCGTGCGCTGCCACGGGCTAAGAGGAGCACAGGCGTCTCGGCCAGTCGCCACCCAGGGGAGGGGACCGCCGCGTGAGGAGACAGGGCCTCCGCGCATGGTAACGGGCCTGGCCCTCGCCAGCTGACGTCCGAGGGCGCAGTGGCACCAAGAGCACCAGGGCTGGGCGCGAGCGGGGCGCAGGGGGCCCCCGCGAAAGCGGACCGCACGGCCGTCCCACCTCCTGGGCCACCTCCCACCTTATGGGTCCCCTCCTGCTGCCGCAACCTCGATCCCTTCGCCACGTGACCTAACACACTCGCACGTCCCAGGAATTAGGACCCGGCCGTCCTGGGGGAGCCACTGAGGTTGACGTGCCCCCTGCTCCCCGGGCCGCTCCCTCTAGAGGTTCGTCCCGCAGTCTCTAAACACCCAGCACGTTTTCTTCTTCTTAGCCAGAGTCGCCCTCTGTGACCTGCGGCCAAGAGAATCTCAGCCGATAGGACGGAGCTCTGGGCTCCACTCACTGGCGTGGCCATTTCGTCCGGAGCTCTCGAGAGCTTAAAAGCCATTGCCACACACCCCCGCCACACACACACACACACGACCCCGGTGTGACCCATGCTGCTCTCCTGAGTGTGAGCCTGACACGTACAGCCACCTGGGAGTCATGGGCCACCCCTAACCTGCATCTGGAAGGAACTCCGGACACCACCCGGGTCCACGGACACATGGGACTGGCCTCGCCCCAAACCACCCACCACCGCAGCAAAGGGCAGGTCCATTCTGTCTGCCGGCTGCTCGGGCCGGAAGTCCCGGGGTCACACCCCACCTCTCCCAACGGGAAAGCCTCCCGACGCCCCCCGTGAGATGCATCAGAATCCGGCGCGTGCCGCCCCCGCCCCCTCACCGTCGTGATCCGGGCCACCTGAATGACTGCGGCAGGCCCCACGCAGGGTCCTGGTGTGACTGTCGCCCCACAGTCTGTTCCTTAGAGAAGAATCATAGGGAGACGGTCCCTGCTCACTCAGACCCTCAGAGTGACAGCCGCTGTCCTGGTCCGGGGGATCTGGCCCCAGCCGCCCCATGATCGCCCGGCCCTCATCCCACCGCACCAGCCCGCGGGCCTCCTCGCGGCCCCGCCTCAGCGCCTTCACGCGACCCGCACCCTCCCCTCCGAATCCATTCGGGTCTCCACGCAAATGCTTTGTTGTCGGCCCCACCCAGCCCGCATCCTCCTTCATTTCGTCCGCAGCGCCCATCACCGGGGGCGCGTATCAGACACTCACCCCTGGGCATCTGCTCCCTTCCACGCGCGTGGCTCCCTGAGCGCGGGGACTTTCTCTGCTTTACCGCCATCTACTCAGTGCCCGGAACAGTACCTGGCACATAGTGTGCCCTCAACAAGTGCTTGGTGAATGAATGAAAAACATGCCCACACCGCAGCCAGAACTTTGTTCGGTTTTCACACGAATGTGAAGCCGTCGGGCACCAGCGCCAGCTCCTGCTCTGGGAACAACAATGAATCTCCCCGTCCGACCAGTATGTGGCTGGAGAACAAAGAGGCCGCCAGTGGACGGGCCGGACTCTGCACGTGGTGACCACCCCTCCATGTCCTCACGCTCCCTACACAGAGACACTTCCCACCTCCAGCCCTCCTTGGAACTTCACGAAGTTCACGCCTTGACTGGAAGGCCGCGTTTGCCTTCCCTTTGTCAAGATTTCCACGCCCGCGCGAGAAGGACACATAACGCACAGGCGGCACGCTTGGTGTTCACATGGGCACGTGTGCTTACGCCTGCCTGTGGCTCACGGCAACCCAGGCTAACCTGCAGTATTTCAAACTGAAAACTGGCATTCCGAAAAAGGAGGGGAAAAAAGATTAAAGCAGTGTATACAAAATAAATCGAGGGCGTGAAGGAGGTTCAGGAAGATAAAGTAAAAAGCAGAAAGCGTGCGAGCAGGTCGGGCAGCCCCGGGTGTGTATGCCAGCTCTGCCCTCCGCCGGCCGAGTGCCCTGGGGCAGGTCGTGCAGCATCTCCTGTCTCCAGTTCCCAGGGCGGATGACACCTGCCCCAGACGGCAGCTGTGAGGGTCAGAAAAGATATGTTCGAAGCAGGCCATCGATGAGCAACAGCTGCCGTTAAAATTATTACGAGGTCATGCAACTAATTTTCCAAGTTAGGAAACATTAACCTTACTCTTTCCATTGAAAGTGAAAAAAATCATTTAATTGTAAGCCCAAAGCTCACACTTTGAAGGTCATGAGATTATGTTAAAAAACGGAGTGCTGGTGGCCAGACGAGTCACCTCTTCCTCCCACCTTCCGGACAGACACCATCCTCCCCCAGGTCAGGGCGCTGACCTCAGGGAATCAGGTTAAAAGCAGGTGACCTGTTCCGCTGCACGTGAGACACCACGCCGCACGTGCCGGTCGACAGTGACCCCGCACTGGTGCAGAACCGGTCCAGTGCGGTCTGACTTCTGACTGCCAGGCCTGCGGGCGGGGACAAGGCAGAACCACCCTCCCATCTGTGGTCCGAGGCTGAGCTTTCCTAGAAGTGGCAAGTGCCGTATTTCGGAACGGCGGATCAACCTGTGGGGAAACCACGCATGCGGTGATTGATTCACGGTGCCTCGCACGGCAGGTACTTAATAAGTATGAGGGGGATGATGAGGTGGACAAAGAAAAAGTAGAAATAGCCATAATCAGCCTCATCTCCTCTCTCAAAAAAAAAGCACACCAGCGCATCACTCCACTGAGACTGGAGATTTATCAACACCTTCACGGCTGTGAGGGGACTATCTGTTTGACTCGACATCAAGCTAAAGCCCACCAGCGTCTTTATGTTACCAGCTCACCATTAAACGGTCTTTAGCAGGAATTCGCAAGTAAAAAGAAAAAGCTGATAAAGTTAAGAGTTGTTACTTCACTCTACATCCTTTCGTCCTTCTCGAATAAATGTCTCGTGGATCCGCGTAGACCACAGGTGAACAACGCACCGCCACACAGCTACACAGCTACACGCTACCGAGTCAGGACGCTCCCTCCTCCCTGAACTGTGCTCCGGTGACATCAGTGGCCGCAGTGTTCGAGAGGCGCCGACCCTACTCTCCCTGCCACCCCAGGACCGACCTCCCCCAGGAATCACTCCGACTCTGCCCAGCCGCACTGTGCTCAACGCTGGAACCTTCCAGAGACGTCTCAAGAATCTATCTTAGCTGCCTTCTTGTCAGCCTGACGGTCTTCTGAGAGAATGAGAAGCTGATCCCTCATCTTTGTGCCGCCCCAATTATCACTGGAATCAATATAAAGGTGGGCACCCAAGAAACTTGTAAAGAAAAAGGATAGCAGTTCCTCAATTTCTAAGGTAATTGATGTTTTTATTAGAATTTTAAAAGATGGCTTTTATGTATTTCAATATTTTTCCTGTTTCCAATAACCGAACTAGAAACGTTTGCCAAAGAAACTCAGGCACAGCCTGGGCCCGAGCGGGGTCCAGACGCCCAGGCAGGCAGGGCTTGCTGTGGCGGGGCCGGCAGAGGGGACACGGGGCGGGGGCGGGAGAGCAAGTTCACGACCACAGTCACGTGCGTAGTTACATCCGAAAGCTGTTCAGCCAGGGTCTTACACGCACCCTTTTTGGAAAACAAAACGAGAGCACTTTCTTCTCGTGAATTTTCACCTGGCTGCAAACACCTGACGGCACGAATAGTTGACTTGTAGCTCGAGCTCATAGCATTTCGCGATTCGCTGAGAAACGCACCTCTCTGAAACCTTTCGTATTTGGTGTATCGTCGTTAAATTGCATTGCAAAATGCCCAGTTATGAAATACAGGCCAAATGTTCTTTTTAATCACTTACAGCTCCGAGTGAAGAAAATCTGTTTGCCATTAGATAAATATCTTGAATGTGGTCTAGGCGAAAACACCTTGAAATAATGCTTAACTAATCACAAAGCAACTATTGTGCAGTAGATGGGCGCAGCGCTAATTAGACAAGAGAAATAAAACTGTCGCGGTGGGATGAAGGGGGAGAGAGAAATAAGCAGTAATTACTGCCTCCGCGTCGGAAACGGCATCACGCACGGCTCAGGAAACGAGGGAGGAAAAGCCAGGCTCTGCACGTTCACACCCGCACTCGTTAAATTAGTCCTCGGAGCTCAGCGCGACTCGGGGGCAACAATGACTCTCAGAGGGAGCCTTCCCAAGGGAAGGAGCGACTGAGCGGAGGAGGGAGGGGTGCTTTACCCGGGCCGGCAGCAAACGGCAGAGCGATGGGACGGGACCGTCCCCTGAAGCTGCCTAAACGTTTCTGGGCCAGCCTCGAATCCCGATTCTGAAGGACCGGGCAGGGTTGGGCCAGGCGCTGGCCCAGGGGTGGCGCCGACGAGCGCGAGGCCCGCACGATGGACTCTGACGGCTGTGCTACTCACATCCTGCTGCTCGGAATGATCTTGTGTCCTTCCCGGAACCAGGTCACCTGCGGCCTGGGGCAGCTGTCGATGGGCGGGAAGTCCAGGACCGCCGCCTGACCTTGAGCGACCACCTTCCACTGCTCTTTGTCCGTGAAATCCCCCATATCTGCGGAGAGAAATCAGACCCTTTTGGTTCTAGCGAAGTCCTTGCAGGGAGGGGACCAAAGGTGGAAACAACTATATTTTCTGGCAAAGTCGCCATTACTGCTCTAATTAGCGATAAGGCAGGAGGCCGAGCGGGGAGTGGGGCAGAGCAGGTGCTCCGGCAGGCCTTCCTGTCCCCGTGCTGTGACAACTCAAGAAAACGCCTCCTGCGCCAGCGGAGACAGCGGCAGATGCTCCCAAAGTCAGCTGCGGGAAGGCGCCCCCACCCCACGCCCCGCACCCCACACCCCTCGAAGCTCTAATGGAGAGGGGAAAGCACATGGACCCCTCCCGCCCCCGAGCTCTCAGGCGAGTTCTGCCCAGGCGCCCGCCGGTGCCCTTGCTCAGTTTTCTCCTCCTCCTCGTTTCTGGGGTGACTGTCCCCCTGAAGGATCTTTTGGGAAGAGATGTTTTAATCGCTGATTCATTTTTAGAGCATTCTCCAAATCCCATGCTGTTGACTTAGTTCGAGGCAGGGAGGTTTTGTTCTGGTCTTTGTGCTACTGGTTACCGATATTTAAAAACTGGAGTAACTGGGAAAGGACCCAGCCATTAGAGAACGTGGCTATAAGTGGCCAATTTTTAAACTGGTAACATTTGAAATTTCTGAAAAATTTCCATATTATGGTTAGGCACAGATATACACGTATACACCTAGACATGGTGCACATACTATATTTTCGTCTGAATGTGTAGAAATTTGGAATAATCCCTGGGGATGTCTACTATCCACGGATTTTTGATGCAGAAGGAACTATTTCCTATGTTACGAGCAGTGTTAAATGAAAAAGATAAACTAGGGAAACATTACGAAAACGTTCGTGGTGGTTTTTAAGCAAAATTTGTTAACGAAGAGAAGGAGGAAAGAGAAATGAGACAATAAGGGCTAGAGAGGAAGGACAGTAACAGGGACGGAAACGATCAGGCAAGAAAAAGTCTAAAATTTAGTCTTATAAAATGGAATTTAATATATTATAATAAATTCCAAACTGTTAACCCATGCAAATATGTTTTGGGTATAATTTTATTTGTTATGTTTCCAATTATTCAACTGAATAAAAGTTCTGAATTATTCCGCAGATGGATTCGGCTGAGCGACTTCACCACGATTCAGAAAAATTTATGCCTTCCCAGTAATTTAAAACATAACTAAACACGCATTAGCATCCGCATCTCGCTCAGTCACCAGTGCCGGATGCGGAATGGTAGAATGTCTAGCAATAACTCGGCTTCCTGGAGTAACGCTGCACACTGCAGGCCTTAGCTGCGGTCGAACAGCGAAGGAGAAAACGCTGTCACCGGTCAGCGCGGCCTGGTCTGGGGGCTCTCTAGGGTTCCCTGACGTCTACCGTGGCACACTAGTGTACGCTTAAAGGAAGAGACACTTTGGCAGTGAATTCCAAACACAACACAGTAGACGGGCCATTCTGGATGGCCCCACCTGTCACAGGCCTGGGACCAGAAAAGTATAAAGTGCCCTGCCTAAGCCAACATCCCCGTCCTGTTCCCCTAAACGCTACACTGAGATTCAGTCTCCCTGCATTCTGACAGCTGCCTCGGCTCCTTTTAAAAGTTTCATCCTCCAAAATGGGTCTGCCCAACAGAGGATGAATTAAACCACCATGACTTTAATACCAAATGGGATATCACTGCCCATGTCCTTTTTGCTGTGCAGCTAAAGGGTTTCTAAACAAACCGTCCTTGGAAAGAACTGGTTATACATTGATGAAATCTGATTTACTTGATAAATATCTGAATGTGTATGTCACGAAAACTCAGAGCAGCTAAGAATTCACAGGACAGACGGCATCTGGTCCTCGCATCCGCCGCAGAGCTCATCGGGCCCTCACTCTGCGAACCGGAAGAGGGGCATTTACCTCGTCGGCCCCTTCGTCCGCACCGGACCGGCTCCGCCAGCTAAACGTACTGATCTCTCCCCAGCCTGAGCAGCTATTCTATTTCCCACAGAATCCGAGACAGGATCTCGGCCTCTGCGGTGCTCAGAAGTGACCGGTTAGCACCCCCGCACGCTCTCGCTGTTTAACGTCTGGGGTCGTCCCGGGCACACGTACATGCGACTTGAACTTCCGATCTCCTCTGCAAGAGCGCTCCCATCCGGTTCCGCACCACGCAGCGGTAAAACCCAGCGTCCGGCCTCCGCAGGGACGGAATGGTGTACCTGCGGGACACCGGAGAGGGGGGTTAGTGGCGACATCCACGCAGCCCTGCGTCTCGTCGGGCGGATGCTCGACAAGTATGTGACTCTCGGTGAACCGTGACCTGTGGGACCCCTCCCTGGCCAACACACTCACGGCAGCTGCAATTCATGTGTGAGGTCTTTTCATCGATATCTGTCCCCCAGCACGAATTAGGCCCCAGCTCTGTAGACGTCATGCCCGTAGACGTCAGTCACGCCTGGCTGAGTGAGTGAGAAAGTTAAACAGCTAACGATCGTCACACTCAAACTGGACCAAAATTATTATAATTCTCTCTCTCAGAATTTCCAAAACTTATTTCTAGAACTGGCAACCGTCTTAACATAATGCATCGTGTCACTCTTTATTGAAGTTTAAACAGGATGAGATACAGATGTCATTGGGCAAAGAAAGCGGTGACACCATGACACAAGTCCCCGCTCCGCTCACCGTGCAGACATCTCCCAACACTGTTATAACCTTCCCTTTCTTACTTTTCCACGTGCAGCCTAATATTAATTTTTAAAACTTTCTGGACGACTGAAAAGTCATTTCGTTTGTGTTTCCCATTCCTGGGATTGTAAGTAATTACCCCTCGAATCAATGCCTTTCAAAAAACTTCGGCACCGTTTTATAGGGGAAGAAACAGGAGCTACAGCTTCCACGCAAGCCCCGCCTTAGGGCTACCGTTAGTTTTACGCCGTGGGATGCTCCGAGACCCAGGAGCGAGCTGCCACGTAGCCGAGGACCGCCTGCAGTGGCTCTGCAGCCCCACAGCCCAAAGCGTTCACGCCGCACACGAGCGCCTATCAGTTGTTTTCTCGGCCGTGTTCACAAGCAGATCGGGAATGAGGTCTGAGGCTCGGAAACTGTTCACACATGGGAAAGTGACTGTCACAGGGACAGAGCTAAAACCTAATCGCATGGTAGACTGTTTTCCAAAAACAGTATAAACACAGGGATGCAATACTTTCCTAAAAAGATGTTCCAGTAATAGTTATCTTCAATTTAAAATTACTTCCTCTTACAAAGTATAGTCAGAGTCACTTAAAAAAAATACCGAGTAGAAGCCACCATGTATGGCATGGTTTATTCGCTCCGTTTCTAAGCATACCTTGAAATCGCTTAAATTCAACTAATTGCTCATCTTTTTCTTCAAGTATGTCCAATAGTCAACCCAAAAAAAGAACTCATAGGCATAATTTTTAAGTGAATAAAATATTTGAACAATACAATCAGTTCAGTATTAAGCAAATATTAATCAAAGTATGTTTTCCCTCAGATAATCATCTTGAGATCCTATGGCAAGATTAATAAAATCTTTTATGAAAAAAATATTGCTAAATTTTAATCTTCAAAATTTGATTCTTTTCTGAGGAATGGTTCCTGTCAAATAAAAAAATTAATTAGTGAATATAATCGGAATATCAAACTGAACACAAAGGGTCTGTGCCATTTATTTAAATTACAAATAAGACTAGAAGCGGGAGGGATTTTAATTATTATATACTCTGATTATAATAAGGAAAAGTTTTGAGATTAGGTTAAAACAAAGTCAACAAAAGTTTTTGAAAAAGAAATAATACAAGTTATTGAAGTACATATTTGAAAAACCAGAAGAACAGTTTCATCATTGCGACATAATCACATTTATGTAATTGTTACACAGTCTATTTTTCCTTTTTGCAGTATCCGAAATAGATTTTAAATTCCTATGAATTTCTATATAAATCCTATATACTAATGCACAAAAACAGCACTACTTTCAAACACCAGGGAGAAACAGACACAAAATTGAATATTAGGCATATGCTGTTTTATACTATCTCTTTAGTTTAATGTCTCGCCAGGGAAAAAAACTACACAAAAAAGTTGCAAAGTACTCCACCTATTATAGGAATTCCTACACAAATTATGTTCACCTAACAGATGGGAATATTCATCGCAAGCCTCTTGTTTATAAACACACATTTTTAAGCAGAGGAAGTTTCCTGGCTCTTCACGAGAAACCATGATAAAATCTTAGCACCATATGCCACTAAAATATAGAAAATGCTGCTCCTGTTTCAAATAAACACGGCAGGGAATGTGTGCATTCACTGTATCCAGGCGGAGAATACTAGACTGACTGGCTGACGGAACATCTTCCAGGCTCATTCTTTATCAGCAAGAGCGCATTAGAGAAAATCCAACAAAATCGCAACACAGCGAAAGGCTTCAGTGTCCGCTTCCGCTGAGTGGGCGAGCGCCACGGGTCCACAGGGCCAGCCCCGGAATTCCTCTAGCGCCCCCTCCCGGCCTCGCCACGGACGACTGCTGGACCAGCCCTTCCCGGAGTGGACAGGGGCGGGCCATCTTCTGTCTGCCTGGGATGGGGCCGCTCTCCTGTACTTGAAGAGTTCTCCACCCCCCGAGTCTGGGGGGAGGTGGGCCCCCGACCACCGGACACGCGTATTCTGGCCTTTTAGGTCTGAGGCTGGTGCCACACAGGAGCAGGTGTGGAGGGGGGCTTGTGTGACAGGTGGTGGGGTGCAGCGGAGCCCTGGGTGGGGAGCCGCGCGCCCATGTGTGTGACGGCCCCCGCCCCGGCCCCGCTCGGCACGCACCGCTCTGCGTCTCTGCGTGCTGGCTAATCACGCGGCGTGCTAGGGCGCCCCTGGGAGGGAAGGTCGCTCCCCACTGCCACCTCTTGCTGTGAAAATGTGTTGGCATTCTTTTCTGCTTGCATTTCTCCGTCGCCTTAGGAACCATCTCATCAAGTTACCCTCAATTTTTTACTGAAATGAGGCTGAACCTCCACGATCATTTCAAAGGAATTAACGCTCGACCATGCCGAGATTTCCTTTCCTATCGAGTGTCCTTCCATCTCACAGGGAAGTTCCTACTTTTCTTCACGCAGCTTCTACTCATTTCTTACAAAGGGAATTCCCGAGTATTTCATAATTTCTATTGCTACTGTGATTTTTCCTTTTATAAGACTTAAGAAAAGTAACTTTTCCCTTAACCATTCCTTTTTTACTGGAATAAACATGAATAAATACCCATCGAACTTCCATTGTTAGACTGAACCACAGAGACAGGCCACGTGAGAAACTGTAAGATTTTCAACAGTTCAGAGCAGCGATTATTCCAGCTATGATTAGCATAAAGAAATTCTTGGCTTAGATATACATACTTCGAGTATAACTACAAATGTTTTTTATCCCTAAATAGAAAATAATTTAGAACAAATGTTTTCTGAAAACAAACAAACAAACAAACAGGTATCTGCCTGTAACACCTCTGCAGACCTGGCCTGATTCTTGAACAGCTATCATTTCTCCGATGCCATTCTCGTGCTAAAATGTGTAAATCTGCTTCGGCGTGAACAACATGATGTTTGAAACTCACTGGAATTCATTGCGCGGTTTAACCGTAGTACTAACAGCAAAGAAAATGCTATTTTTTTGTCAAAGCTGCGAAAAGGT
The DNA here is from genome assembly GCF_000151845.1 of Pteropus vampyrus. NCBI lineage: Eukaryota > Metazoa > Chordata > Mammalia > Chiroptera > Pteropodidae > Pteropus > Pteropus vampyrus. The sequence goes on along the minus strand of NW_011888871.1, from coordinate 1,178,265 downwards.
GAATTTATATTCTTTGCTCCTTTACAGGGTTAGCATTTTCACGAGACACCAGAAGTGGGGGGTGGAAATAGGGATTCAACTTCAGGTAGGAAACAATTGCCATTTTCATACGGTATCCATGTTTTTCAATTCGAGACTTAGAACAGTCTCAGGAAGGTTAATATATGGCAGCAGGAGGTGGTTATTGGAAGTAAGGACATGAAAGAGTAATTTGAAAAAATAGCATGAGATTTTTACACGGGCTTTACATCTTGAAAAAAAAAATGATGGCAAAATACAATGGGTCCTTGATCACCCATCTCAGTGCCTGCAGCGCTCCGAGGACGGACGGGGTGCCGTTTGTCACGTCCTCCCCAAACTGTGCTTGTGTCGCGATAAGCCCCTTCCTCTTACGGAGCTTCTAGTGAAATGGCCGTGAAGAGTCTGCCTTATTCTAACGGTCCACATTAATGAGCCAGCGCTCAAACTCGCTTTGATGCAACCAACAGCACTTCCTTTTCTAGAGGGTTGTCCGGTGTACCGATCAGCAGGTCGATTTGTTAGCGAGGAGAGCATGCAAAAAAATGCATCTCCTCCAATATCTTTAAGGTGACACCAAAATGGTTTCATCCTAAGTTTAAGGAGTTGCACATGTAATGATGGCAGAGTGTACGTTTTTTTGGTATTTTAGAATAAGACTGTTAACACCACTGTTTTAAATGTGTCCAGCGCAGTCTAAGCAATACGGTGATTTTCATATCCACAGTATCCATTTTTTTAAAAAATGAACTCCATAACAGATAGTTTCATATTCTCTCTTCTTAGTCCTTGAACTTTAGCATTAGAATTTTATTCTAATGTAACATTTTTTTATGCCTGAAAGCTATTTATTGATTGCCCACCATACTTCTCTGAAATGAAAATATACATATAAACAGCAATTTAAAGAGATTTTCCTTTGACCGAAAGAGTCTAAGTGCATAAAAAATTTCTTCTGGATTACATGTTCATTTAATCAAAACAACATAAATGGATTGCATATTTTGAAAAATAATGATTAAACATTAAAAACTTAGAAAGGAAATGCATTTCTTAATGAGATGGAAGTGACTTTTTTTTTCCAATTACTTTACATTTCGTTGAATGGAAAGTTATTTACTATCAGAATGAACAGAATTAGATAGACATTGACAGCAGAAAGAAGAGAAGGTATTTGACCACATACTTGCAGACAGTTCATTTAAATCTAATGAATACATGGAAGAAATAAACAAGTAGAGAAGGGGTTGATGCATAGCAACAGCAAAAC
>NW_011888871.1:1172718-1175552 GCF_000151845.1 Pteropus vampyrus | reverse complement strand
TCGGCGTGAACAACATGATGTTTGAAACTCACTGGAATTCATTGCGCGGTTTAACCGTAGTACTAACAGCAAAGAAAATGCTATTTTTTTGTCAAAGCTGCGAAAAGGTGAATTTATATTCTTTGCTCCTTTACAGGGTTAGCATTTTCACGAGACACCAGAAGTGGGGGGTGGAAATAGGGATTCAACTTCAGGTAGGAAACAATTGCCATTTTCATACGGTATCCGTGTTTTTCAATTCGAGACTTAGAACAGTCTCAGGAAGGTTAATATATGGCAGCGGGAGGTGGTTATTGGAAGTAAGGACATGAAAGAGTAATTTGAAAAAATAGCATGAGATTTTTACACGGGCTTTACATCTTGAAAAAAAAAATGATGGCAAAATACAATGGGTCCTTGATCACCCATCTCAGTGCCTGCAGCGCTCCGAGGACGGACGGGGTGCCGTTTGTCACGTCCTCCCCAAACTGTGCTTGTGTCGCGATAAGCCCCTTCCTCTTACGGAGCTTCTAGTGAAATGGCCGTGAAGAGTCTGCCTTATTCTAACGGTCCACATTAATGAGCCAGCGCTCAAACTCGCTTTGATGCAACCAACAGCACTTCCTTTTCTAGAGGGTTGTCCGGTGTACCGATCAGCAGGTCGATTTGTTAGCGAGGAGAGCATGCAAAAAAATGCATCTCCTCCAATATCTTTAAGGTGACACCAAAATGGTTTCATCCTAAGTTTAAGGAGTTGCACATGTAATGATGGCAGAGTGTACGTTTTTTTGGTATTTTAGAATAAGACTGTTAACACCACTGTTTTAAATGTGTCCAGCGCAGTCTAAGCAATACGGTGATTTTCATATCCACAGTATCCATTTTTTTAAAAAATGAACTCCATAACAGATAGTTTCATATTCTCTCTTCTTAGTCCTTGAACTTTAGCATTAGAATTTTATTCTAATGTAACATTTTTTTATGCCTGAAAGCTATTTATTGATTGCCCACCATACTTCTCTGAAATGAAAATATACATATAAACAGCAATTTAAAGAGATTTTCCTTTGACCGAAAGAGTCTAAGTGCATAAAAAATTTCTTCTGGATTACATGTTCATTTAATCAAAACAACATAAATGGATTGCATATTTTGAAAAATAATGATTAAACATTAAAAACTTAGAAAGGAAATGCATTTCTTAATGAGATGGAAGTGACTTTTTTTTTCCAATTACTTTACATTTCGTTGAATGGAAAGTTATTTACTATCAGAATGAACAGAATTAGATAGACATTGACAGCAGAAAGAAGAGAAGGTATTTGACCACATACTTGCAGACAGTTCATTTAAATCTAATGAATACATGGAAGAAATAAACAAGTAGAGAAGGGGTTGATGCATAGCAACAGCAAAACCCGCTGAAGTAATAAAAACGGATGTGAATTTAGAATATCAAATAATCTTTTTTTGCCAAAGTTAATGAAAGCGTCTTCTGAGTGAATGTTCGGGAAAACATAAAGCACGAACCTTCCTACAGAACATGTGTCTTCTATAGCAAGAGAGAACATCGATCAGATGGATGTGAACAGAACCTTTTACCCCCTCCTCGGAATCTGCAGCTGAGGCTCGCCAAGTCCTTCTCGCCTCTGAACAGGGTGAAATGCGGGCAGGGCGTGCTTCGTCGGGTATTTCTCGACTTGTTTTTAATTTCAAACAAATCTTGAATATTCTAATTCTAATATATGGAAACAGATAAGCCGCAGAGCATGGCTGTAAGTTTGCTGCCTGGACAGAACACGCTGCGCTCACCTGGGGTATTTCCTGCGGACGTGGTCTTTGCTCTCACTAAACACTCTTTGAGGCACGACATGGCCATTGATGACAGCTGGGGACTGGAAAGGTGGGCGGCTAACCAAAAGTTGGCACAGCTCCTGCTGCACACCTATGCAACACACCTGAAGTAAGAAAACCCCGAGACTGGTCCAAACACCCCATTTCCAGTGTCAAACATTTTGACCTTAAAGGATGCAGAGTCGGAGGCCAGAAGCCCTGCTCCAGGTTGTCTGAAGGGGCCCGAGAATTTCCTGAAGCCAGGCGCTCTGAACGGCGTGTCTGCTCGGTGCCCACGGAGCCTCCCCCCAAGGCTGTAGCAGGAGGCGTGTTTTTCTCTTGTGACCTGGGAGGCACAAGGGACCAGAGCCTGGCCGGCGCCACGCAGAGGCTGGAGCTCGGCAGCTCAGTCTAAGAAGACGCACAGGCGGAAGTGAGGATCTAGAAAACATCTCTTTGCTGTCGCCCAAGCCGTGGACCCCGGCCAGATGGCCACCGTGAGACCATGCCCGTTACTACTTTTTTATTAGGATTCCTCTGAAACGTCATTCCTTTTCTCCTGGGGCACCGTTATGTCGATTAATTTTTCTGAGCCCCCTCCGAGGTGGTTCTGCCCCGCCCACTTTACACAGGAGAAAAGTAAGAGGTCCTGCTCCGATCACCTGTCCCAACTCCAGCCATCTGCCGCTAGAGCTCATGGCTCACACGGCTCTCGCGTCCAAGTTCACCTGTTTTTTTCCTTAATCCCTCCCAACACGTTACGAGAACATATAACGCTGCCTAGGATTTATTAACAGATTGCTTGCGGGCCAGAAAATATGCTGTTTACACACATCAGAGCCTTTCCGGCTCACAACGCCAGCAATGAGGTGTGACCGGCCCCCCTCCGCAGACGCTGAAAGCGGGGCCACCGGGCAGCCGGGCCTTGACGCTGACTGCTGCGGAGCGGGGTTCTGACGGGGTCCGTCTGAGGTCAACGCGCTCTTAACTGCTGTGACGAACCGCTCCGGCAACAGCCCGCA
>NW_011888871.1:1161819-1171678 GCF_000151845.1 Pteropus vampyrus | reverse complement strand
GTTCTCCCAGGGTCCCGCCTCCATCCAGCCCTGCGACTCAGCCAGGGGAGACCCCGCTGCCGGCTCAGAGCTGCAGGTGCTACTGGCCCAAGGACCTCCACTTACACGTGACGCCCCTCAGAGGAGAGCGACCCTGGGGCTGTTGTTTGCATCCCTCTGCAACGACAGCTTTTTTGGTCTGGAAATGTCATTAATGGGCTGTTTTGCAAATATAATGATAGACTTCCTAGGTGTGAATACGACCTGTAGCAGAACAGTAAATCCCATTCTAAGTACACGTTTGAAACTACTCCTTTAACCCCTGATGCGTTCGAAATTCAACCCAATATTTTCACCCCTTGTGCTACTGCGGTCAACAAAGCAAATACTCTAAACACACGGTCGGCCTGAAACGGAACCTCATTTGCGAGCGGTCACTTACGTGTACTCGCTGGCATAGGTGGTGAGCTCGCTGTCATTGTGCATCCACTTGAACTCCAGGGGCCAGCTCCCCTCCGCAAGGCAAGTGAGAACCAGGCGGTTCCCTTCCAGGTGAGTCTGTGGCAGACCTGGCTCCGTTTTGAAATACGGCACGACGTCATCTGAAACATTAAGAAAACACAACCGAATGGAGTACACGCGAAGATGGCATTCATCCAGTTAATCGCTAATTTAAACAGACCTGATTTTAAAAAGTAGAAATGATGGCTCTTTGGCGCAAGGAAGTAGCAAGTAACCCTTGAGCCCCTGGAAACGTACAATCCCCTCGATAATGTTTCAAAGGCGGAAAGCTCGCTGATGGCACCATTCAAAGGCATCTGCCAAGTTCAGCCAAGCTATTTCCACTTTCAAAACACTTCTTTACTGAAGGAGCATACTGGGCAACCTCTGCTCATGCGATCTGGGTTGCAGGCACTAGAGTCTCAAAGTGACGAGAATGCTCTATTCCTGGGCTCTGCACACGACCTTCGTTGCTTAGAAAAGGGAACCAGGATGAGCAAGGTCGACCCAGACGCGTAAACGACATGCTTCATGATCTGCTTTCATTTCCCATGCTCCGTCTCTTTCAGTGACTTTCCATGGGCCCCCAAACTGGAAAGCTGCGTGCGCTCCCACAAAGGAATACGATGTGGCGATGGGCGTGAACCAGCGGCCGCTGCATACACTCATGACAGCACCACCGAAGCTCACGCACGTCCGCGATTGAAAGAAACTGGACAGAAAGATGTCTACGGCACGTGCCTCCCCACGAAACTGCACGAGGTTCAAAGCCAAGCGAAACTCGTCTGCGGTTTAGAGGTCAGGCTGAGCGTTCCCTCCGGGGCTGGGGCGGGGTGGGGATGAAGAGTAACAGGGCCACTTAGGGAAGTCAGGTCAAGATCGATTTCTGTATGGTTACAGGGGGCATTTTGTGAAAACGCACAGAAAATCACTCTATGATTTTTAGTTTGTTTTAATTTGTATTATATGTAATTTGTGCAATTTTCATATGCTTGCTTTCGTAACTTAAAAAAGTAGATATAGGCAGGGCTTCTAGTTCTAGCTCTATCACTAATGAGCCACATGACTCTGATTCTATTTCTTCATCGGTAAAATAAACAGAATAATGAGATGACGTATTTTCCTAATAAAATCCCCACAGCACCCTGCATTGTGAGCTTCCTGCTATCCTTCAGGCCTCCTACTCTCTCGGGGCACACTAACCCTCAGCCACGCTCAGATTCTTAACCCTGAGGCCAGGCCCGGCCCTTCCCCACCTGGCCGCTCCTGCCCACCTGGTGCTGCTGACCGGTCCCGCCCTTCCAGTTACCGAAGCTCCTCCCCGACACGCCCTGACTGCACCTGTTGGACCTGGAAATTAAACGAACTCTGTGCATTCCCAGCACCTAGAACAATGCCATGAGATTCTGAATAGGTGAGTGGATAAGTACATTAACACAAGTAACAGCAACAGCGAGGATTCAGTGAGTACTTCCTTTGTGCTGGAAACTGTTCTAAGTGGTTTATATGTATTACTTTATTTAATTCTCACAAGTCCTACGAAATAGAGGCCATTGTCATACCCATTTTACAGATGGGAAAAGAGGCACAGGGAAACTAAGTGACTTGCTCAAGGCTGCCCAGAGTAAGTGGTAAACCTATGAGTTAAAACTTGGATGATCTGTTCCAGGACCTACCAATTCTGTATAACTCTAAATGTCACAGCTCTCTCACTAAGGGAACTCTCTGCTCAAGAGCCCATAACTTTACCACAAATTTTTGACAAATTTGTGGAATTACTTAACTGAACTTTTAGATTAAATTACTATATTTTTTAAAACAAATTAAGCCTCAAACAGCATATTAACACTGTTAAAACTGCAACTGTGTTTTTACCTTAAAGTATCATACGTACAGCTGGTTCCTTTTGGACTACACAGAATTCGGATAAGTGGAGTTGATTTCACCATTGTGGTCTTTACTGGTATAATGATAACGCGACATTACCAATGCCCTCCTAGCGTTTGTTCAGATAAATGAATGTTAGGTTGCGCCGGTGAGAGGCCGTGACGCCACGCAGGAGCTAAGAGCGGAAAGGTCGGTGGGATCAGACCCTCCGATCGCACCGTGTGCCGAGGCCCTGAGGCGCACGGACTCCGGCAAGCACGAACGGCAGCTCCGCGGGAGCGGGAGAGCGGGCGGGAGAAGCTGAGCCAGGCCTGGGCTGCGTCGGTTCCCACGCCACCCTGTGTGATTTTGAGTGTGAGTTTCGTTGCACTCACAAGTGTTCCCGTGTGAATCACAAATGACACGGCCATCCCAGTCACAGGCCTTCGTCCACAGTACTGCCGGTATTGTGGTGATGGTGACGGTGATGGCGAGCTCTTATTGAGAGGGGACAGCAGCAGGCCTCTGGCTGAGCCGTGTTGGTAGGAGCTGGTTCTGGCTGCTGTGTGAAGAGCAGACCAGTCAGGCCACCGCAGTGACCCGGGCAAATGCTCTACAAAGTGACACGGGCTCAGCCAGGTAACAAGAGTGATGGTGGCGGTGGAGAGAAACGGGTGGCTTCAGAACGATCCTTAGGTAGCCGAAGATTCAGGGACGGACTGAACACGGGGGAGGGGGAGGGAGGTGTCAAGGAGGGACCCCAGGTCGCTGAATGACACGATCTTCTGCTCAACGAACACGTCCTGTGATCAGCGACGGGAGCGAGCGAGCGCAAAGTACATTGCTGTCCCATAAGAGGCTGTGGTCTAGGCCGGACACAGGACTGGCAACGGCAAAGTGTTGTGACCGAAATACATGTAAGTCAAGGGCAGGGGCACTCAGCGCTTGTCCTGATCCAAGAGCTCCACCTGCCTCTGCCGCCCGTCACGTGCTCCAAGCTGCATCTCAAGTGCGTCTGTAGGTTTTGGTTATCAACGGTGTGTCCATTCCCTTTTGCTTTGTACTTTGGCTAAGCCATCCACTCTCACGACCCAGGTGGTCCGATAAAGCTGAATCGCGATGGCTGTAGCTTTGCCACCTCGGGACTGACTGAGCTGCGGGCTTTATTAATGTCCTGCCTGCCATTTGGACTATGCTCAACAATAGAAAAAGAAATGCCACTTCATATGGTTTCAGTGTCCTACAAGAATAAATCATAAGAAATACACATTTTCGAAAGAAAAATACTTTGAGATACTCAAGAATTTGAATTTGGTTTTACAACTGACAGCCTCATCAATTTAATATATTATATGATGGCTTCGAATGTAAACAAAGCCATAACTCATTTTTTCACAGACTTCACCGTTTGCTAAACGTGCCTGCACGATGCAGGAATGACGCTGGGCCCTGCGATCTAGCAGGAGAAATCTTCATAAAGAATGGCGTCGCCTAGCCGGCAAGCAAACATCTCGTGACGCGGATGACGGCGGAATTATGTTAGCGCAGACGCCAACGTTCACATCGGCAGGAAGGGCGGGCAGAAACGGCAGTGCTCAGTAATCTCGAGCATCTACGTTGACATTGTGACCACAGAGTTTTAACAGAGGTGGGTCAGTGTGCAGAGTCACAGCTACCTCTCCGAGCCCAGCACTGTTCGCCACTGACTGACGCACACACAGGAGGTCGTGAAATTGAAAGAGGCATAAAAGTAGGAAAAGGCAAAAGCTTCGCGGAGAGAGAGCCGGAAGGATGAGTATTCAGGTTGCCACGGGCCCCGCGGAGGCGTGAGGTCTTCACGAGCCTTAAATGGGACAGACGGAGGTTTGAAAAGATCCACAGAGACACGATGACTGAGTTACATCTGGGGTAAGAGTGCCCACTCTGACCCGGGGGAGAGCCAGCGTCCGCCTGACGCTCTGAGAGGTGTGCGCACGTGTGCGTGTTTTCCCAAATAATAACTAACAGATTTCCCCTCCCTTAAGAAAAGCAGGTAGAGATTAAATATGCGTCTGTAGTCTCACTATGAACATTATAAGACCCTGGAATGAATGACTAAGGAAAACTGAAATTTCCATTTTCATATACTTTTAAACAGAACATCAGTCATTTACGAAGAAGAAAAGGCTCATCTGTCTGGATGGCACAGATTTAAGGTCCATCCAGAGGACAGGGATGGACTTAATGTTCTCTCTAGACGACATCGTAATTTTATGACATACAAGTCACTCCCCAAAATGGACTTTTAAGGTTTTTGACTATGACATAAATGCATTTCCCTTTACCGTATGTCCTAGGCGCAAGTAGCTTCTGCTCATGTAGGAAGGACCCGCGACCCACTCGCCACAGTAAGGATCACGGCTGGTGGGGCCGAGGATGCGACACCCTGAGGCAGAGCCGGCCCGCGGTTCCAAGCTTCTCCCAGGAGGAGAGGGACACGAGTGGGTTCTCGCTCTCTGCTCCGCAACAGGAATCGGAAACCCTTTCCTGGCAGGATGGGTAGGAATCAAGCATGAGCTGCCGAGAAAGTCAGACGCAGGCTGTCTCTGACTCTGCCAAGGAGAGCACTCCGGCGGGGCGCCCCCACGTGTTCGCTAGCTCCCCGCTTCTCCTCCACTGTGAAGTGCTGAGGGCTGAAGAAATCATCGCCTCTGCTTAGCAGAGGACGCAACTGTGCCACAGACAAGGGGGTCTAAAGCCACGAGCCCCAGCTGTTCTGGAAGGTGACGACGAAGTTTACTCCGCACCTGGCAGCAGGGGAGGCCTGCAGGAAGGAGCAGGGACCGCAGCGTGAATGGAGCCATCCGCCGGGGCAGGACGGGCGAGCGCGGGGCTCCGCCTTCCTGGGAGCGGGATTTCCCAGGCGACTCATCTCGTGGTCTAAACCACGAATCTTCCTTTCAAAACTTCTTTTATATCAAATTCAAACACTTTCATGCCCCAAGCTTATAAATTTACCACTGACAAAAAAGTTTCATTTTTCAAATCCCAGGGAGAAACAAAAGCACGAGGCATAACGTATCATTTGTGAACAGCCCTTAGGAAAAATATGGGGAGAAGATCCTCTTCGCGTCAACGCAGCTTTGAAATTTCAGGGGCCGGCGGGTCGGTGTGCACAGCTACGGAGCCAGGCATGAGTCTCGCGGCGTGTTCTGCTTTTTCCGTAATGGTAATATTAATCTTTTTAAAGAAAACAGTGGTCCATTTCAAGTAGATTTCCGAGGTAAGATTGAAATGTGATTAGAGACTTTCTATAGTAAAACGCACAGATGGGGCAAGGCGCCCCCGCAATGCTGCGGGGTGACCCTAGAAGACAGCAAAGCCCTCTGTGCCTGGGCCAGCCAGGCCGCTGGGAGCTGCACTTTCTGAGAGCACCGTGCGAGTTCTTCGGGGGTTAAAGCTCAAATGGAGGGGGAGGGGAGAAGAAGGGGCTCCTCTGTGAGGGCCACGAGCCCAGGAGCAGGTGTCCCCACGCGGTCCGGCTCCGGCTCTGTGCCGGGCACGGCGTGGGCCGGAGATCCGGTCGTGGCCACTCTGAGCGCGTTGTCCCCCCACCCCGCGGCCCTGACCTCCTCAGTCTTCGCGGGGCGCGCGGGGCTCCCGCTCCCCAGGCCTCCAGCACCGCGTCTCCCGCCCGGCTCGGGCACATGGGTCCCCGCCCTGAGCAGCCGCAGCCCCGGACGCCAGGGCCCTCCCCGGGGTTCGCGGGGTCCTCCGTGGCTGGGGTGTCCCGTACCGGCCCGAGGACGCTGAAGGGGCTCAGGGCCCAGGGCGCCTGACCCAGCGGGCTTCCCGGCCGAGGCTCCGGGGCCTCGCGGAGACCTGATGCCCGGGGCCACCTTCATGCTGCTTCTCCAAAGGCTTCTGGGGGCTTCCTAAAGAAAGGTCCCATCCTCTGTGACACTTGAGAAACTTTCAGATAAGCGCCCTCCTCCCTTCCAGGTACACGTGGACGGTCACGGGCCGGCCTGGCGAGCTGTGCCGCGGAAGCTGCGGGTGCTGCAGGAACCCCTGGCCCCCCGTGGGCCTCGGAGGGGGACCCCCGAGCACCCACTGCGCCGGCAGGTCGGGGACAGACCGGTCACCCTCCTCCGCCCGCAGCCGGGAGCGAGAACGCGCGAGGAAGCTTGCGCGGCCCCGCGCTGGACCTCGGCGGCGGCGTCCTGTTCCATCCGGGCCTGACCAGGGGTCCTGGGGTTTCCTGCGAGGGCGGCCAGGTCTGGACCCGGCACGCAGGAGGCCCCGAGAGTCCCACTCAGCAGCCCTGGGAACAGTCTGCGAGGCCCTCTGACCGCGGAGTCAAACTGATTATCTCTGTTTTCTCTGAAATCGATGCGAATTAACAGCATATTTAAGAGAACTCAGGGGGGGGACCTCCGCTTCCAGCATTTTCCCCTAAGAAACCACTCAGGCTTTCCGCGAGATTAATCTGCAGTGAGGCTGATTACCGTAGGGCCAGAAATGGTTGTATTTACGTACTGGTTTGATCCTGCTCTGTGCTAATCTACCTCAGCATATAAAATAATAATAAGAGGCAGTGGGATAAAAGCAATTCCCCTATTTCTCCGCTATTTTATTTCAAAGTAGCATCGCACTAAATTGTCATCTCTGTGGCGTGCAGTGAGAAAGTATGTCCAACCAAAATAAAACGACTGTTGTCAGAAATAACCAACGTTTTTATAGAATATGGCTCAATATTTCTTTCAAATATTGCTTCAGATAACCCTAAAAATCCAACTCAGATTAAATAAAAGTCCAAGGCATCCAAGAAATGAAACTCAGGTGAGACTGACCTTTCCCTGCTTAGATGTGTAGCGGCAAGTTTGTCACATATGTGCTGATATAAATCCCGGTACTCAAAAGAGACACAAATGGTGAATATTTCATTTTAGACCAAGAAAATCGCATTCGGAAAGAACTTAAGGATATTTAAGTTCATGCAGATAAAGCCTATTGATTTTAGCGGTTACGAACCACACAGGCTTCTCACAGAGAAGCTCTCACACATGATGGCAGCTCAGGGGAATGGCCTGGGTTCGAATCCCAGCGCCACCCTTGTGAGCGCTGTGCGCTCGGCTAACAGCTGCCCACGCTCCGGCTTCCCACTCAGCAGATCAGTGAGACCAGCTTCCTGGTGTCAAGACTTCCTTACCACTTAAAAAAAAATTATCGATCACCCCAAATTTCTTGTTGGTATGAGTTATGTCTTTATCATATTAGAGAGTAAAACTGAGAACTCTTGAAATATTTCTTAATTCATTGAAAAATAATAACATTAGAGTTATTACATGTTATCAGAAAATATGTACTTACGAAAAATAACTATCATGCTGAAAAAATATATTAAAAAGAGTGGCACGCATACATTTTTTCAAATTTCTTCAATGTCTGGCTTAATAAAAGACAACCAGATTTTCATATATGCTTTTGCATTTACTCTCTTGAAATTATGTTGTTTCAGTTGAAGGATATGAAATAATCCAGCCTCCCACAGACATGGAGTTGGAAAGGGAGGCATATTTCTACAGCCTTTTCAGGTAACTGTGACTATTCTTGAGGCTGCACTAAAGATCAGCGACAACGTAGAATCTGAAACTCTATGGTGAAATTTTGGTCCTTTTTTACATTCACGTTCTTTGGCCTGTCTCACGCTGTGGACGGACCTTTTACATACGCAGGACTTTGTGGGTTCACTGCCTCGTGCAGGTCTTCCAAATGTTGATGTGTTTCATCGCGCAATATAAAAATATCGCATGTGAACATCGTTACCGATCTCAGCGGAAAAGTCCTGAAATAATGGGAAACCGTCGAGCTCACAGCGGCACACAGATTTCCAAAATTCTAATTTGTACTTACAGCTCGATTTTTATTATTAGCAACAAATACTGTCAATTGTTTTCGATGTTGTAACATTATTTTGACTATTTTCAAGAAAATGCTGCCAAATACCCAAGTCTGAATACCCATGTTTGTCTGTTAGTCACTACCTCAAGTAAAAACGGAGAACCACGACAAAAGCAGCTGTTCAGCTCACAGTTCGAACAACCTCACAAAGACTTGGCCTCGAGACAACTGTCATATTTCAATATGCTGCCAGGAGGGTTTTATGTAACTCGCATTTTCAATACGGAACATTAAAAAGGCATGCAGTAGAGTCAACATTCAGTAACATTAATTATTTTGCCGACTTCATCGAGGATAGTAAGGGTATTGAATTTCTTTTACTCGCAGGTGTGTACCACGCCAACCAGCACAGTCCGGCACCACTGCCAACAGTACACCTGCTCGAGGCCCAGGAGTCTCCTCATGATTGCTTTTAAATTATCAACACAGGGAAAAAGCAAAAACGTCTTAGTATTATTATAAAATACGTTAGACCTCTTGGGCCCCCTGACAGGGTCTCAGTGTCAAGAACTACAAGGGACCCTTGGAACACACTTTGAGAACTGCCACCTAGGGCGCTGTCACGGGATTAAACTGGCTAATGTATTCGAAGTGCTCGGCACAGCCCCAGGCACAGAAGCTCAGCCTGCGCATCGGGTTTTCTTAAAGCGTGCTGTCCTAGAATAAAATTGCGTCTTCCCACAGAATGGTGAATCTTGAACTTCATTCAAAACACATTTACTTTTGGCTTTCTAAATAATACGCACGAATCAGGTTACAGTCTTAAACGTGACTATTAAGCCAAAGAAGTCGTTCAATTTAAAGAAAAACAGGTGTTCGCATTTTCCATTGTTTCAGAATTCCAGAGAAGTCTAAATATTGATTTAATTATTTGTGCTTTCGTTCAATAACTATTTATTACATGGCACCCCATCTATGAGCTAGGAATACAGATGTGGATTAAAAAACAATATAAATCACATCTTAATGGAGTTTATATTCTAGTTAAGGGGGATAAACAGTAAACAAAGAAAATATATAGAACAGTGTGTTTTGCTAAAGCTCTTGTTTCTTTTATCTGAATTATGTCATTTGTGGTTGACAAGTCAGAAACTAATACTGGTATGACAGGAAAGTCACATGATTTTTCCCCAGCATATTAATATTATAATGTGATCAGAGGCAATCTTTAACATTTGTTCAAGTCAGCCTGAAAACTAAAAGAAAACAATTATCGGCAACAACCATAACAACAAACAAAACTACCCTAAACTTAAAGACGTAGCGTCCTGAGTTCGGTGCAAGTGCCGCCTGGTTTAGGGGCTTCGAGAGCCACTGCACTTCCCAGGACCGACGCCACTGAGAAGCTACGAGCGCCGAGGAATGAGCTGCCCGTTACCAGGACAGAAAATCGATGGAGAAAGTTACTGGGAGGATTAAGTATCCAGTGTCCTGGTTGCAAAGTTCCACGGGTTTTGGGTGGTCTCCCCTAACATGAGTTCCCCCATGAGCTCTATTATTTGAGTGTATGATTTTTAGGAAGAAGAATAAGAAAAACGCCTGTGTGTAAGACAGCAAAAATTGTTACAGA
>NW_011888871.1:1159766-1160980 GCF_000151845.1 Pteropus vampyrus | reverse complement strand
CAAAATGCATCACGGGTTTAGGTGTAAAACTGAAATTTTTAGAGAAAAAAAATAGGAGAAAACCTTTGGCATCTAGAGCTAGGCAGAGCAACTCAGACCCGACAGGAAACGCACAGCGCCTGACAGAAGCAAAAGGACAAGCTGAACCTTATCAAAAAGCTCGAGTTCCTACGAAGAGGACAGAAAGACAAGCAGAGATCAGGAGCTGACACATGCAAACCACGCATCTGAAGGACTAGACTCCAAAACGGTAAAGAACCCTCAACAGTCATCAGTACAAAACAAGCAATCCGAGCAGAAAACGGGCAAAAGATGTAAACAGAGATTTCGCTGACGAGCGTGTGCAGACGGAAAGCCACACATGAGAAGGTGTTCAACACCCGTGAGCACTGGAGAGCCGCAGAGACAAGACAAGCCCAGACTCACCGGCGCACCTGTCGAGATGGCCAGATTAGAAAACAGTGGCCATGCCGAGCGCTGACAACATAAAAACGTGAACACTGGATCACGCGGGCACTGGACTGCAAAGTGACACAGCCGCTCTGGGAAACGGTTGGTAGTTTCTGATAAAAGTGAGCACAGAAGTACCACCGGGCCCAGCAAGCCCAGCGACGGCGTTTCTCCCAGAGACATGAAGACAGGTACACACAGAAACCGGGACAGGTGTTAGCAGAGGCTGTAGGCCCCGCGGCCGAAAACGGGACACGGCCAGCTGTCCTTCCCGAGGGGACCCTTTCCACGAACTGTGGGTCACCAAGGTCCCTGAGTAAAGAAAAACTCGAGGACAGGCGGGGGTGGCCGGTGGCCCAGACGCAGGCGGAGCAGGACCGTTCCCAGTCGTCCGGGGGAGGTGGGGGAAGCAGGAGGTGGCAGGTGGGGCCATGCTCCCCAGAAGTCCCCTCCGCACTGGGGAGGGAGACCAGGCCGCCGCTGGGGGGTCGGAAGGAGAAGGCCACGTGCCTTCCAAGACGCCTGAGGTCTCGGAGCACAGACGCATCACCTCCCCCGCGTGCTCTTGTTTGTGTCAGGACGTGAGCCGTCAGGTGGACGAGGCTCTACAGTCGCACCCGACCCCGAGCTTTGGTCACAGACGTCAGGCAACGCGCCATCTCCCCAGCAGCGCGACAGGGGCGGGTCTCTGTGCTGCGCCCCCCGGAAGAGCCAGCGCAGCCCCACCTGGCACGCGTCTCGACATTTTTACAGATATCCGTCTT
>NW_011888871.1:1153795-1159716 GCF_000151845.1 Pteropus vampyrus | reverse complement strand
GCGACGGCGTTTCTCCCAGAGACATGAAGACAGGTACACACAGAAACCGGGACAGGTGTTAGCAGAGGCTGTAGGCCCCGCGGCCGAAAACGGGATACGGCCAGCTGTCCTTCCCGAGGGGACCCTTTCCACGAACTGTGGGGCGCCGCACCGCGGGGTGCTTTCCCATCATAAAAAGGAGCAAACGGCCAACACACACACGACGAACTGGGTGAATCGCCACAGAAAACCGCCGAGTGAGATCTAATGCCAAGGGGCACACGGAGTGCTATTCCATTTACATCAATAACATTCTCACAACGACAAAATCATCGAAATGGAGAACAGTAGCGGTGGCCATGCCAGGGACGGGGGCAGGGGCACGGCGGGTGTGGTGATGACAGGGCCCCGCGAGGGACCGCCGTGGTGACGTAAATGACCTGCATGTTGACTGCGCTGAAGTCAGTATCCTGGTTGCAACAGCGCACGATAATTTTGCAAGATATTACTGTTAACGCAATAACGCTCCTGGCTGAAAGCTCTCGTGACGGAAGGGTCTGCTGAGCACACCTGGCCAGGAGGGGAACAGGCCCCGGCGCCCCAGCCTGACCAGCAGCAGCGGGGCAGAGGGGGCCGGCAACGCCCGGCGCATGTGTCTGCGATGTTCAAAGTTAGAACGTGGTGATGGCTGCTCAACTCTGTAAATATTCGAAACCCTGAATTTATACTCCAAGCAGGAGGACTTCACGTCGATAAATTCTATCTCAGTAAAATTGTTAAAGCAGTTTATTTAGGAAATAATAATAGTAGCTACTCGTGCTAAGCATGAAAGGACTATTATTTTTACTCTTTGACAGATGAGGAAACTGAGGCAGAAACGGGTCAAGGCATCTGCCCAGGGGCACACAGCCGGGAAGTGGCAGAACCAGGACCTGCGCCCAGGGAACCCGTCTGCGAAGTGTGCGCGTTTACCCACGTGCCACGTGTCCTCTTGCAAAGAGCCGGCCTTTTGTCTACGGGCGTCACAGTGGCCCGTGAGCAGGAGGAAGGGGCGGGACACCAGGGGGACACAGAGGAGGACGAGGGAAGGGTGGAGGACCACGGGCTTTGGCTTGGGCACCAGTTTTCAGAGCTGCAAGGGCACCTCCTCCCGCTGGCCCGGGGCCCCAGGTGAGGGTGACCGGCGCTACTTGAGAATGGGAAGGAAAAGCATCACGAGAAGACGTCTTCAAAATAATCATGTTCCAAACAAGCAGAATTATCCAAAGATGAGCTGGGTCCTTTCGGAGTCACCAAGGTCCCTGAGTAAAGAAAAACTCGAGGACAGGCGGGGGTGGCCGGTGGCCCAGACGCAGGCGGAACAGGACCGTCCCCAGTCATCCGGGGGAGGTGGGGGAAGCAGGAGGTGGCAGGTGGGGCCATGCTCCCCAGCAGTCCCCTCCGCACTGGGGAGGGAGACCAGGCCGCTGCTGGGGGGTTGGAAGGAGAAGGCCACGTGCCTTCCAAGACGTCTGAGGTCTCGGAGCACAGACGCATCACCTCCCCCGCGTGCTCTTGTTTGTGTCAGGACGTGAGCCATCAGGTGGACGGGACTCTAAAGTCGCACCCGACCCCGAGCTTTGGTCACAGACGCCAGGTGACGCGCCATCTCCCCAGCCGCGCGACAGGGGCGGGTCTCTGTGCTGCGCCCCCCGGAAGAGCCAGCGCAGCCCCACCTGGCACGCGTCTCGACATTTTTACAGATATCCGTCTTCCCAGGGACGCGTCTCAGCTCCCCTACTCCCAGACTCCAGATCACTCGTCCCCATCAGCCACTTCCCACCTTCACCCCAAGGATATCCGTAAGGGATGCACTGAAAGCCCTACGCCGAAGCAGTGAGTGCTTCGAAGCCGCACGGCCAACGTACTTTCCAGCTGTCAGATAACATGTTTAAGATGTGGCAATCTAAGCTATTTCGGGAGTTGCAATTTAGCCACGTTCTTTGCGGAAAGCGGTGACATTTACCCGAACGGGGCTCCCACAGCGGGAGTCCCCAGGCTCGTCAGCCTGCTGTGCGTGGTACGATGGCATGCAGAGGATCGTCTGGTAGCGGTTCCGAAGGAAACACAACAGCAAGATCAGAAAACAGAGGACGAAATCCAGCCCAGGGAGAAATAAACAACCTTCACTGGGCAGGATTCAGCAGCGGCGAGACACACACGGCATCATTAAAATGTCACAAGAATGACCAGGAGGTAGAGAGGAAGCAAAGGGCGGGAGATGGAATTATAATTACCTGGACTGTTATTAAAAGACGCAAAACAGAAGGCAGTTTCTCAAACGTGCCAGGCTTCAACCTTGAACGCTCCTTCTGGTTCTGCAAGGGCTCTGTTATTCTCAAATGTCTGAGTGTAAGGGGGAGGACAGCAATTATAGTTTTAAATGGCATGTAATATTTTTACGATAGCTGACATTTTATAGTAAGACATCATTTTGATTTCAAACTGTTGGGTGATTCTTATAATGACTTGAGAAGCTCTAAGGAAATAAAGTACCAGCAGGTGGTCAGTCAACTACTAAGAAATTCCTCACTCCACAGGCAGTAATCAGGTTGAAATACTTCCTCCATTACTTCCAAAAATAGAGCAGATAGTGATACATAGGCCTTTCCAATTTCAACACTGTAATATCTACATATGGTAAAAATACCTTCGTTTGTTTCTACGTAGAGCTATCGATAGCCTTGTTTGTAATCTGTATCAGGGCCTCTACGAAGAGTAGCTTTTGGGGGAAATTTATTTAAATCAGTACCCCTCAAACTTTGGACCCCATATTCCAGGCTCGCTAAATCTGATCCTTATATGTCTACAAAAATTTGAGAATCACCGATTTAAAGATTTTCCTCCCTTGGGACAAATTTTGCAAACATTTTTAAAGTGAGCTTCGTGTCTGAAATACAAAAGCGACAATGTATGTACGCCCTATTGTGTGCGCACACGCACACACACGCACGCCAAGATGGTGGATAGCTTCCAGCAGCTGCAGCCCCATCAGGCACAATAACCCCTTTCCACCCTCAGTGCACAGTAGGCCCACCACAAATTCTACCCAGAAAAACACCGAAAAGCCACCTGGCGCACGTTCTTCCAAAGGAGGAAGCTCAGCCATTACTGCGATTTGTTTTTCTGAATGTCAGTATGAGCAGCCAGTGCAAAATATTTCTTTAATTTTATGACTTTCACAACGTACCCAATGCCAAGGCCTCTGGGCAGACACATAAAGGACATCCAGAAAGGAATTAATAACGTAAGGCCTCCCCTAGGTGGCCAGCGATCCTCCCCACGTCCATCGGATGAAAGTACTGAATTATCGGCGAGGTCCTGCCATACCCCGCAGGCTCAGAACAGTTTTAAAAGGGTCTGTCGGGAGGTTTCAGAAACCGAGGTCCTGGCACTCGGTATTATGATGCTGCGGAAGGAATAGGGTAATCTGCTCAGTAACTGCCGTCTGAAACATAAAACCTTAAAGATAAAGGTCAACACTGTGAATTACCTGGAAGTTGATCGGAGCTGTCTCCCTCAGCACAGTACAACCCTACAGTCAAAATGCTAAAACACGGAAATCTGCCTATAAAAAATCCCCAAATATAATTAAAGAGCTAGCGTAATTCAAAAAAAAAAAAGTGGCTCTTAACTTTAGATGCATATCGGGGTCCCCCGGGGAGTTTTTAGAATGCTGATATGCAGGCCACCCCCAGGGCAAGGCCCAGGCATCAGCCGCTTCCGTTTCCCTTGGGGGTCCCATGTGTGCCTAAGGGTGACAGCCACCGAAACTCCCCCAAAATACGTTTAGACCGTCGATTCTAATCAATAGAGTTTGGCTGCATAAAGCAAGAAGTTACTGTGATTTAGTGATTTCAAACTTATTAGTATTCATTTTTTAGATGTCACACAGAATATTCTCAGTTGTCAACTCACTTTTTGGTATAATTTACTTCATTACTTTTATTACCTAATTTGAAAATAATAAATCTTTCTTCTGGAGTTTGATTATCCAATTTATCCGTAATCTGCTTTCTCTGTTGGTTATTTTGTCAATGGCATTATTTATTCACACTTCAGTCAAAAGAAAGGCCGAGGAGAGGAGGTCTTTAGTTCTTTACTTTGAACCAACTCGAACTCAAGAAAGACTATATATGTTTCTACTTCCAATCCACTAAAATCCACCTTTTCCTCGGGAGCGCCCACAGAAGAACAAGCGACACGCGTGCCCTCAGAGGTCTGGAGAACAACCCGCAGCCACCTGCCACAGGCTGTGCGTTGCGATGTCAGTTTTCAATATTGTGACTCCTTGCACAGTTTACCCTCGACCCCGTGTTTATATTTACACTAACATGAAAACAAAATTTCTACTGTCTGTGACTGTCGTGCACCTCCTGACTCAGCACCAGCCAACGAGCTCAGGAGGCATCCGGTTCTGGTTGAGGGGGGCTGTGATGAGCGCAAAGCTTGAGAGTTTGGGTCGCTGAAGGTTCCATTTACGCGCACTTTCCATACTGCCCGGACGGCACGGCTATTCGAGGCGCTATTATGTAAGTAACACCACGTTGGGTTCGAGACTAACGGCCACGGCAGCCGACACTAACGACACGCGTGCGAAGCGAAAGACGACGCGCGGGGACACTGGGCTGTGGAGACGGTGCTGGTGATGGACCACGCAACTGTGGGATCGAGTTCCTTATCCTTCCGAGTCCGCTTCCACAGCTGTAGAATGGGGTCATGACTTCTGCCCCCCGCCCCCAGAGTTGCAAGAATTAAATGCGTTAGTATCTGTGTGACGGCCCTTGGCTAACGGCGATACACATTTACCCCTGGCCCTCACGTCCGACTTGACTGTTCCATGGCAAGAAACTAAAATCTCAAAGGAGAAGGAAGCTTCTTTTGTAGCAAAAGACAATTTTGCAATCGTCTTTGATGAGCAGAAGCCACGTAAAAACGCCGATGAAGAGAAAGAGAGCGAATCAAATACACACTTTGATTCTTTAATTTCTTTTATTTGGATCATCCAAAACAGTGGTCCGAAGGAACGTCGCTTTTTTCTCAAGTTTCTCACATCTAATAAATGACTTGATTCTAGAACACAGCAGGAAGACACTGAACCAACCCCAAACAGATGCTGAGAAAACTTGATCAATCTAAAATGAATAATTCAGTCAGTGCGGTGTTCAAAAGGTTTCGCTAAATCTTTTTCAACATCCCTCTCACACTGAACAGGAAGCCTCTGACCGCGAAGGCTTTGTCAGCTCAGCAGTGAACCTGCGAACACACACTCAGTGCCCCAGGACTCGGCACCTGTCTAGCGCCTTTGTCGTCCTCGGTCACAGAAGAAAAACCAAAGGCTTTGAGCCTGGGGTTTTCACAAGTTCATCTCCTTCGCCAGAAGCTTTCTGTCTGCGTGTTGCTTTGCTTTTTGTTTTTGTTTAGTAAGCTGCCATAACCTGCAGAACTATTCACTGCGGTCCGGTGTCACTTCATTGCGGGGATACGTTTCGAGAAAGGCATCGCTAGGTGCTTCTGTCGTCGTAAGAGCATCAGAGGACGCGCGTTCAAAACCCCAGACGGGACGGCCCGGCGCGCACCCAGACAGCGTGGGAAGCCCGCCCCTCCTGGGCCGCAGACCCCTGCAGCACGTCACCGACAGAACGACACAAGAGTAAGCGAAGGACGAGGGAACAGGAGGCGGTCGAGAGACGCGGCAAACGCAGGACGTGGAGGCCGCCGCCGGCGGAACGGGACGCAGGGTCCCACGGCAAACTTCTTCACAAGCAGGAAGAGCGCAGCGCAGGATAAAGAGCGCCGTGAACGCGAGAGCCAGAGCCAGAGCCGCCGCCGCCTGCTCCCGTCATCAAGTAGTGAGCACCGTGCGCGACCGCAGCGCCACACTTTCACAGGACGGCAGTGCG
>NW_011888871.1:1149595-1152785 GCF_000151845.1 Pteropus vampyrus | reverse complement strand
CAAATGCTGAAAATCTCTAACCGTCTAAGCACCCTCGGACTGCCACTCCTGGCCATCTTCTCCCCGACCCTGTACCTGTCCTGTCTCTGGCTCGTCCCCCTTGCCTCTTGCAGAGCTGGACTTAGAACTCAGCTATCGTCTGGACCTGTAACCAGCCCTTTCAACGTGATGTCACATCTGCCGAAGAACTCGTCCGGACGGACCCTCAGCCGGCGCCCACCGTGCCAGCCTGGCCTTGGCACTGTGCCCGCCGTCCTTGCCCTGCTCCTGTGCCTCGGTCCACGCGGCCAGCAGTCACGCAGGCGGCAGCGCTAGGATGCCCACTAGCCCTGTCTGGACCCTCACTGCTGAAAGGAGGGACGCTTAGGGAATCCTGGCCACAGTGGCTCTGCACAACTTCCCCAGCGCCTGTCACCTCCCCCCGTGCCTGCACAAACATCGAGTCCCCCATGACGCCCAGGCGACAGCTAAGGTTACTCTGTCCTTGGACACTGTACTAGAATTGCTGCCGTCGCCCTTCCCCGCATGCCATGGGAAGTCCAAGGCCACCTCAATGCTGCAGCTAATCCCTAAGAGACACGTTGTCACGGCCACATCAGCTAGGCATGCTTGCTCCCGCTCACGGCTGCTGGCCCACGACTGGGCTTGTCTGCAGCCCGTGCAGACCCCGCAGAACTTAGCGCTTCTTTCTTAGGAAGATGTAAATTCCTCCTCTCCCCGACTTCCACCCCCGGCCCCGCCCAAGTCGCCCGTGCGCCCGCGTCTGTGCGGGCCACACCACGCCGCGAGTTAGGGCGGCGGGCGGCCTCTCTGCCCTCTCTGCCGAGTAACTCCGCACTCCACTCCGCCTCTCCACGCGGACCCCTCTCCCGGGCCAATGCCCCAGTTTGGCTGTCTGCACCCCGTCAGCTCTGGACCCACATTTCCATATCCAAAAGCTCACTGGAGTTTCGACTTTAAAAAAGAGCCACGAACTGTCTCCTTCAGCAACGAAGAAATGGCAGAGGCCCTGACACGTCGGTCTCTCTCCTGATCCCTCCGCCGCTCGTCTGCGGGGAGAGGAGAGACCCAGATTCACCTGCCCGCGATCACTCCACGTCCTCAGAGGCGACGCGGCTACAGCCTGCGCCGTTTTCGGGCCGTGTCCCGTTTTGTCTGTTTTACCTTCCTCGACCCCGACGCAGCTTCTATCCTCTGCTCCACCGCACACCGGGCCTCAGTGCTGCCGCGGCAGCGCCCGCTGCACCGCCAGCAACGGTCCTGCCGCTCACCAGCGACCGGAGATCTGACCCGCGGCCCTCTTCCCGCCGGTGGCCCAGTGGCCCTGCACTCCACTGCTGCCTCGGGCACAGTCCCCTCTCTCCCATGCCCAGATGTATGTACTTCGACTCAGGCCCGCGTGCAGTCTACACCACCGCCGTCGGCCACCTCTGAGACCTTCGCCTCGAGCCCCTGCAGTGCCGGCTGACGCACCTCACAAAGCCCCTGAACAGCGCTCGGTGCTCGGTGTAAACAGGACTCTGCCCTCGCCTGCTCCTCCGGAAAGCAGAGCCTGAGGCAAGGATGACATGCTGACACTGAACTTGGGAAGCGTGAGCCGGGGCCGAGGATGCAGAGGAACAGAGGCTCGAGGCAAGGAGAGACGTGAAGCGACGGGCCATCGGCTGCTGCGCCGGCACAGACGCAGAGACGCATCGGCAGACGTGCCCGGGCACGCGCGACGTCTCTGCAACGCTCTCGGGCGAAAGCACACACCTTGGAGCAGCCCCTGGAAGGAGAAGGAACGGGAACCTCACTGGCCCGGCTCCTCCCGCTGCCCCTCAGTCGAGACCCCCTCCCCTCCGGAGGAGCTAACTCCCCCAGGACCACCAGCCCGTGTCACCAGCCCTTCACCGCCACTCAGGAGACGGCGTGGCTGTGGCATTTTATCCAAGTCCAGGGGTGCAGACGCAATGGAATCAGAACAGAGCCCCGAGTGCGGCCGAGCATGGGGAGGGGGCCGGGCAAGCAGCACCTGAGACAGGAGACGGGGAGAGGCTGCGGGACCCCAATGTGGTGTACGCGCTCCATGTCCCACTCAAGTTCTGTGGTCAAACACCTTTGAAAGGGCACACAGTGTATCCCTGCGGAGGGCCACAGAGCATGTCACAGGCTCTAAGGAGTCTTACAATAAAGACCCGTTGACGTCCCAAACTTAATTAAGATCCCTTTTTGCTCACAACATCCCAGGCTAGGTCTGTAAAATCGCACTTTGGAAAAATTATTCAAATCAATTGACTTTCCTCGCCTCACAAACTGCAGAAGCTTCTCTGTCATCAACCACCTCACACTGGCATTTGGCTCTGAGAGGGTGAGGAGCGGGGTGCTATCTGACAGCGAACCGGGGTTTCCCCTTTATCTCGTACCCTTCACTCCAGCCAGACAAGAGCTCCCGGGGCTCCGCAGGCCCCGACGCCTTCCTCTGCCACCAGCTCCCTCCACCTGAAGCGTCCGCCACCTGCTCTACACTGCAGACGCCGCCCTCTCTGTGCTGCCCCCCTGGGCTGGCAGGTGGCCGGCCCTGCACGCCACACCTGTCTGGGGCACTGAGGCCTCCTGCCCCTCACTTGTCTGACTTCCGCCTTCGGCGAGCAGAGGCTCAGAGGCCAGAGCCAGGCTGCACGGTGTCTGTTTCTGCACCTCAAGGGGACCCGGGTGCCGGGTCTGGCACGAACAGCTGTGCGATGGACGGTTCAGAAATGGGGTCTCCGCGCCGGCAGAAGCGGTCGCTCTCAGATGTGGCCACGGGGCCGACTCCACGTGTGGCGTCCACTCCACGTGTGGCGTCCACTCCACGTGTTTCCAGCGCTGGACCGCTGACTCGCCTCACGTTTTAGAACTGCTCCCAGCAGAACTCGATTTCAAGGTAAACAAAAAGTTCTTTATCAGTCACCTTTAAGAGAAATTTGGCACTAGAGGAGGAAGGTTTCTAAATGGTACCGTCAGCAACTGAAGGTTTGTTTATAAGAAAACAGCTGACCTCCAGAAAGAGGGAGAACGTCATTTTGGTGCAAGAACGGCCAGATTCACAGCCGCCCAGGCATGGACGTAGCCCTGGTGGGCATCCGCGAGGCGTGGCCGCTGGCGCCCTGGGCGGGCCATGGCCAGGGCCTGAGGGCAGGAAACCCTCAGAGGCTTGGACAGCGCTGAC
>NW_011888871.1:1143193-1149545 GCF_000151845.1 Pteropus vampyrus | reverse complement strand
GGCCCTGCACGCCACACCTGTCTGGGGCACTGAGGCCTCCTGCCCCTCACTTGTCTGACTTCCGCCTTCGGCGAGCAGAGGCTCAGAGGCCAGAGCCGGGCTGCACGGTGTCTGTTTCTGCACCTCAAGGGGACCCGGGTGCCGGGTCTGGCACGAACAGCTGTGCGATGGACGGTTCAGAAATGGGGTCTCCGCGCCGGCAGAAGCGGTCGCTCTCAGATGTGGCCACGGGGCCGACTCCACGTGTGGCGTCCACTCCACGTGTGGCGTCCACTCCACGTGTTTCCAGCGCTGGACCGCTGACTCGCCTCACGTTTTAGAACTGCTCCCAGCAGAACTCGATTTCAAGGTAAACAAAAAGTTCTTTATCAGTCACCTTTAAGAGAAATTTGGCACTAGAGGAGGAAGGTTTCTAAATGGTACCGTCAGCAACTGAAGGTTTGTTTATAAGAAAACAGCTGACCTCCAGAAAGAGGGAGACCGTCATTTTGGTGCAAGGACGGCCAGATTCACAGCCGCCCAGGCATGGACGTAGCCCTGGTGGGCATCCGCGAGGCGTGGCCGCTGGCGCCCTGGGCGGGCCATGGCCAGGGCCTGAGGGCAGGAAACCCTCAGAGGCTTGGACAGCGCTGACGCGATCCGTCTGCCGTCTGCAGTTTCAGCGACCGGATCGAGTGCTCTCGCTGCCCCCGCCCCCACCGTCCTTCAGGTCTGGGCCTGAGTTATACATAGTAAATGGCAGAAGACCTTGGGGACACAGCCCGCCTCAGGCAGCGAGTTCCTGGATGGGCCTCCGTCACCCACAGCAGTTCCTTCATCATCTGCCAAAGCCCCCCCGGGGGTTCTCTTCCAGGCCCCGCTGAAGTCCTTCCTGATAAAGTCACGGCCACACGGGCCCCTGAGCTGGCTGGCGATCAGGAGCTAGAGACCAAGGGCTGGCTGGGGGACACTGCGGGGAGCTCCGGGCCGTCACTGGCCAAACCAGGAGGGCTGGAACTGAAGTCGGATTCCCAGACGCACTGATGCTGCGTTCACAAAGCGCCTTGCTGTGGGAAAAACGATGCAGACACGGGGAAATCCCCACGGAGAATCCAGACGGCGGGGCGGGGAGGGAAAGCAGCGGCCCGCCTCTCCCGTGGGTCCAGGTCCCGCAGCAGGGTCCGCCCGGCCCGTCGCAGCTTTCGTCTTCCGGTCATTTCTGTAACAGCTTCAGATTTCCCTTCCATGGGCTCATCAAGCCATCTACTGCCTGCCTCTCTGGTGGCGGACATACTAGGGGTCACTGAGGATACAGGAAATGAGGAAATTACAGTCTCTGCCCTTGAGAAGCTAATAACATGGTTGGGGGACAATACACCAAACAAAACGTAATGCCAGCCACCCCTCGCTTGTAAATCAGAGACCGCTTTCCTCCAGGGCTGCTGCCAGGATGAACGGCCATCACGTCCCTGACACACACGGAGGCTCCCGCACAGGTCTGGCACAGGCAGGGTTCCGTAAACGGCAGGAGCTGCAGCGTCCCCGGGGCCACGCGAGGGCGGACGCTTGCGTTCAGGGCCTCCTGCACCGGTTACGCCGGACACGGCGCGCTGCTTCAGGAGCGGGAGCCCACGGAGGCCGAGGCAGCGGGAGCGGCTGTCTGTGCACAGGCCACTCGACGGCCTGGCCCGGGCTGGCGGCACGGCGACCTCTGCAGCCTCCCGGTCCTCGTCTGTGAGTAGGGGAGAGCCAGCGCCAGCCCTGGAGTGCACTCCTGCTGCTGCTGCTGCTGCTCCTGCGGGGCGCCAGGGAACGACGCGCGAGCGCGGGCTGTGCTGGGGGTGGTGAGGGCCTGGGACCCTGGAGACAGAGCACGGATTTTGTCTGCAATGGGACCGAAGGCGGGGGAAGCGCCCCAGTATGGCCGAGCTCCAGGGAGCTGGGTGTGAGGCCCCTGCTCTGCGAGGTGGACCGGACACACGGAGTCGCACCAAGAGGAGGCTGCGAAGGCACCAAGACGATGAAGTCTTTGCAACGGTGGACGTGCAGACAGACGCCCACCGAAAGCCTAGCCTCCCTCAGACGCCCCAGCCCCTGGGGAAATGACACTGCCGGTCCCCAAGGCCAAGGGTGGGCGGTCCCAGCAGCACAGCTGGCTTCTGCTTTGCAGCAACTAGGTGTATAATTTACAAGTACTCACCTGCCACCTGAATCAAAAAAGCATCAGGAGCAAAATGCAACATAAAAGCTCTCGTTTCTGGGGCAATAAAGAAACACTATTTTGTGTCTGTGCACATGGGCTTAACACAGGCAAAACTCCGCCACATACATGGCTGCGTGTGTTTCACAGAGGGACTGGTGACGTCTCCTCCGCTGGACAAAAATGGTGGCACTGATTATGACTTGCTTTTTTCTGGCAGCTTTACTGTAGTGCAAGCGAAATACTCAAGTGAAGACGTTAGCTCAGGACAGCGGAGGGCCGGGCCCCATGCACTGGACCAGTTACACAAAAGACCCACAGACAAGGCACCAGGGACCTCCAATCGTCACCACTGCCATCCGACTGACTGCACACTGGACTCCTGTGCTCAGTGCGTTCTGTCCTTGCTCCCCAGTCCCCGGAGGACGGGCCAGGCTTTCTCCAAACAGGAAATGCACATCTCATCTTGCTTTCAGATGCCCCTCAGCTAGTTCACAGGCAACCTGAGATGTCGGGTGAAATTTCAGAAGCCTTGACCTGCAGCAGGCCACTGTCAACTCTGTAAACAATGGTGACCCCAAGGGACCTACTTGGGGGTGAGGGCCACAAAAAAGATGTCCGAATGATTCCACGTTATTTATAATGACCCATAAGAGATCCAACGCACGAGGGGTTTGAGGAAAGATTTTTGTCGAGAGCTGGAAATGAGAATATATTACCTTTGTCTAATTACTGTTTTAAATCTGTTCTGCCACGTGAAGTCAGATTTGTAATTTTCTTCATTTTTCCCTTTCTTTTCTTCTTTACCTTGGAACACAGTCTAGATAAATAAACACGCTCACAAGAGTGGCGGGAACACTGACTCGCTGCTGACCTGGGTCACGCGGGGAGAACTGAGCAGAGGCGAAAGGCTCCATCTCCTGTTTCCCGTGGCTACTCATGGGCCTCACTCTGAACTCACGCCTTTAATAAAGAATAAATAATAGATGTACAGCCTCCTGCTTTGTAACAAGACAAACGCTATTGTGTTTGGGGTTTTAGTGATACACGATAGACTGGGAAGCTTGTTTCTAATTCATTCCCGTAGCTTTAAAAAGAGCAAGGAAAACCTGACGGGTTTGAATGTCAAGGAGTTGATCCCCCAAACTCTCTCTAAACAGATTTACTAAGAAGATCTCTTTGAAGCTCTTAGTTAATGGAATTTTATTATTTCTAGATTTATTTTTCTTGATCTAGAAAAATTAAGAGCCAGCCGAAACCACTATTACAGCCAATGCGTTTTTTTTTTTCCCTTTCCAGAAAATGTATAAATGTACTCCTCGGTTAAAGAAAATCATCAGATGAGATGCTGTTGTGGGCTGAACGTTCCTGTCCCCCCAAGATTCACATGTGGAACCCCAACCCCCGGCGTGATGCTGTTGGGAGAGGAGGCCTTTGGGGGCGCCGAGGCCTGGGGCAGGTGGGGAGGGCAGGGCCCTCGCCCTGAGATTCGTGCCCTCAGAGGAGACATGAGAGAGCCCCTTCCCGGAGCTGAGACAGACCTCCACCCAGGGCCAGGGTCTGTCTCCTGAGAGGCACGCTCTGGGGTCCTTGTGCGCGTTCAGCAGTGAGGACCCACACAGCGTGAAGGGGCTGGAAGGAGCCAGTCACCGCTCCCTGTGTGCTGAGCGAGAGCGCACGCTCACACGTCTCCCCTGACTCAGAGGAAGTGACCTTGTTCGTCTGCGAGCCTGTCAACGACTTCCTAGTCCGAGAACTCCAACTCACTCGTGTCACCGGACGTTCTTTCCCCTTTGTCACCTGTTCCCTTACTCCTTTATCTGGGCTGCGCCCGGTTTGCTTCCTCACTTTCGATGGAACGTGTCCCTTGTGACTGCACGAAGCCACGACGCACAGAGCTGCACTGGCAGCCTCTGCGCCGCTCCCCCCGTGTGGACGGCGGCTGAGGGCGGCTGAGTGCAGCGGGCAGTGAGGTCGCCCGCTTGGCCAACAGCAGGCACCCAGCACCGGCGGCACCCACCAGGGCGCAGGGCGCGGGAGGCCGGGCCCTTCCCCCGCCCCCGGGGTCAGGTGTGACTGCAGACACCACGGGGCTGCACTTCCTCCCTGCCGTGTACTTGGGGACACCAAGCACCTCTGTCCCCTGGGGACGGCCACAGCTCCTGCTATCCCTAAGCCAGCTCCTCCCTGGGCCCTCCGGCAAAGGGAGCCACCCTAGAGACGACGTGGAACCCCGCACCGGCCCGACAGAGCGGGGCCCTCCACTCAGCCCCTTCCACTCCCCACTTCGCCCTGCCCAGGCCTCCGTGGGGCTACTGGCGTTCTCCAGCGCCTCCGGGTGACAGCTGCTCCATGTCAGCCCCGTGCCCAGTCCCGGCCCTGGTCCTTCCACTGCCCCCGCTCTGCATCAGCTCCTCCGGCAATCCAACCTGCGTCCCCTGCTCGGGGGTCACCCGGCCACGGCCTCTGCCAGAACACTGCTCCCCTCACCTGCTCACCGACCCCCACCTGCCCTTCAGCTCAAACACCCCTCGCCGCAGGAGCCCCCCCGCAGCTCTCCTTCAGGGGGTCCATGCCACTGCTCCCTGCACCCCACCTCGACACGCCGACACGCCATTCGGCTTCTGCACTTGTCCGAAGCCCTTATGGAGCTAAAGGGTCACGGGGCGAGGAGCGGGTGTGTCTGGCTCACAGCCAAATCCTCTGCGCTGAGTACCAAGTACCGTTTCCATCAGATGAACGGCCACCGATGGCAGGCGGTCCACCAGCGCCGAGGAGAGTCTATCAGGATGGAAGACTAATAGGAGGGAACTACTGGCGGCTGCCGTTTCTCGAGCCCATGCCCTGTCAGTCAGTTCGCTGGGCCCTCCTATGTCTGGCTTACGTAACCTGTGCTCTTTCTGGCACATTCCAGCTGTCTCCCGGTGGTCACTCGGTGGCCTGCACACTTTCTAGAGCACGTGGGCAGATATCACCCCAGTGGACAGGTTGCCTGCGCAGAGCCCAGGACTTGACCCCCTTACGAACACGAACTCCGAACTCTCATCCCCAGAGCCCAGCCGATCTTAATCCCCAAGAGGCCCCACGTCCCCTCCAAGGGGCATCTTGGCCTAAGCTTGCCGTTAACTAAAGATACCTTACATTACAAAATTCATGAAATACCATTAAACAAATGAAAGGTCTAGCAAAATGACAGAAAAAAGTGGGAACGTAACTTCCTTAAAACGAGAAGCTATGAGTTATTAGAACTCCTGTCATCCACAGTATTGTGAACATAGTAAGCACCCAGCAGACACTTGTCGAATTGAATTAAAAAGTAGTAGTCGCTTCTGGGTGATCCATCCGTAAGCGCCCTTTGCTGGGCCGGGTGCTCGTCCCTGGATGGTTGGGCACCGGCAGGCAGTCAGTTACCCTGCGCGCTTAGATGTTCGAGGACTAGATTTTGAAGATGTTCCTAATAGGGTAGCAGGTGACTAACAGGTAAGAGAAGGGAGTAAGAGGCGAGAAGAGCAGGACTGACGGCTAAGGGCTGGGCAGAGGTTCACCAGTTACCTCAGAAAAATGCCGACAGCCCATCTAACCATTTTACACTTCCTCATAACTCACGCTAGAACGGCTCAGCCGAATTAAAGAATTGATCCTATTCTCTGAATACCAAGAATGTCGTATTCAGTGAGGTCCTCACATTTCTCAAAGCTGGTTATTTTTTTTTTTTTTGAAGTTTTAGATGAGCTAATAATTATTTTTAGAAGACTGAACTTAGGAATCTGCTCATGACAAACTCTAAAATAAAAAGCTACTTCGTTAACCACAAAGATAACTTACAATAACAACATCGTCAAAAGCAAGATTTTGTAGACTGGTTATCTAAAATAAGTTTATAGATACATACATATAACTATCTATCTGTCCATGCAGAGAGATGTAGATGTTGCAGATATTATATCATTTGATAATCGACCTCAATAATCCAACTCTAAATTCAATTAAATAATATAGGATACTTAAGTGGAACTTTAAAAATAAACGTTTCAACAGGAAGATCCGAAATTCATTAAATAAATGTTGTGTATTGGTTGGATTTCAAATCCACTTGTTTATGACGAAAATGAAGTTGTTTTTAAGAGTAAAGTTGCTTTGATATGAGTGAGGTGACTGTGTCAGGATGTCACC
>NW_011888871.1:1133758-1140863 GCF_000151845.1 Pteropus vampyrus | reverse complement strand
GAGGATCTGTGACCCGGATGCACTCTCGTGAGATTTGGAAGGGAAAGGTAAAGGAGAGGTCATTTTCCTGCTCCAGGGGACAGCGAGGCTGGAGAGAGGTGTTTGCGAGCCTGCATTCTGGCGTCTACTTACCAGCTCCAAGGGGTAGAAAGCAGACGGTAATGACAGTGGCGGCGGTGGCAAACTTCCTGTCCTTGGTCTTTGATGATAACACAGCGCTGCGGCCTTGCAGCCGGCCCCAGCCGGCCCCTCCGCCCTGACAACAGCTCTGCAGCATCTGGTCCACTGGACGATGCCTCTTCCCACAGACAACCTGGAATGACTTGCTGTTTCCCGCACTAGCCTGTGACTGACGTCAGTATACTGGCTTCCAATTTTAGAGGAAATGTACCTAAAATTTCTTCATTAAGTATAACCTTTAATGTAGTTTTGGTACGTAACCTTAAGGAAGGTCCCTTCCATCCCTAAATGTTACGTGTGTGTTTAAAATCAGAAATTAGGTGTTGAACCCTAGCAAATGCTTTTGCTACACTGTTCGAGACAATATTTTTTCCTTCATGCTTTTAATGTGTGGTATTACATTCATACATTTCTGATAATAGTTTCAGTAGCTTTCTAAAAGGAGCAGGACATCTTCCTCTCTACTTTCTATTTTCTGGACGAACTTGGAAAAGATAAGAAATGATTGTTTCTTAACAATTTTCCAGAAATCACCCATAAAATTCTCCCTGGAGATTTTGGAAGGAACGGTCTTGGGCTAATTCTACGTGGTGGTCTAATCATATATTGGTCTAGCCGTGTTCTCTATTTCATCTTGTGACAGTTTTAACATTTTATATCTTTCTCTGAACATCTACTCATTTTATTTAGTTTCCCCTAAAATTTATTAGTGCATATTTATTCCAATATTCTTTTATCATTTGAAAATTTATTTGATACGCAGCTATTCCTTCATTTTTTGTTCATATTTTTTCTTTTCTTCTTGTTCAGTCTGTCAGGTCTATCGTACTTATCTTTCGAAGAACCAGCTTTTGATTTTCTTAACTTTCTCTACCATTTAGAGTCATTATAATTCTGTACTTTATTGCTTTCATTTGTTTCATTTATTGCTTTACTTTTATTATTTCCTTCCTTCTTGTTTCCTTGGTTTGTTCTTTTACATCGACTTCTGAGTTGAATGCTTGGCTTGCTTATTTTTTAATCTTTCCTGTTTACTGATAAATGTGTTTAAGACTACAAATCCCTTAAAGCACTGCTTGAACTACGTCCCACAATTCCGACACTTAATGTCTTATCTTTCAGTTCTAAATATATAATTTCGTTTTTTAATTTTTTTAACCCAAGGGCTATTTAGAAAGATAATATTTAATTTGTAAACATGAGGGATTGGGGGGGGCGGGGTATTATCTATTGTTAGTAATTTCTTATTATATTGCACTCTATTGAGGAAACCTAATTTGTATGATTTTCATTCTTGGGATGTTATCGAGGCTTCCTTTATGGCATGATACATGGTTTATTTTTATAACCATTCCGTATAAACACAAAAAAATGTACATTTTCTGTTTGTTGAGTATACAGTTTAAGGCACATTTCTAATAGCTCAGGTCTTCGCATCTGCTTCTTTTTTGACTGCAGGATTTATCAGCGTCTGAAAGCAGCGTGAGAAACATCTTCAAATGCAGTCGTGGACTTTCTCCCACTTGCTCGCTCTCTGCAGCTCTGTGGATTGCTGCGGGGACAGTGCAGGCTGTACTGTTAGAGACCTGTGGTTCTGATGTTCCTCTGCTCCTTTTATCAGTGTATATCACCCCTCTTTCTCTCCAATATTTACTTTGTTACCACTACTTTCTCTTGGTTCATATTTCAGTAGCGCGTATCTTTTTTTATCCTCTTATTTTCAACTTATTTTTTAAGAATATTTATTCTAGATAACTCATTTTTACCTACTGTTTTTCCATCCCGTCTGAGATTTTTCTCTTTATAATGGATAACTCGGTAACATATACTGTAATTACTGTCACATTCGATTTTGGTCACTTTTTTCACATTTTCACTTAATGTGCTTTCTTGTGGTTTTCTTCCCCCATCCGACCCCTTTT
This sequence comes from Pteropus vampyrus, assembly GCF_000151845.1. Classification (NCBI taxonomy): domain Eukaryota; kingdom Metazoa; phylum Chordata; class Mammalia; order Chiroptera; family Pteropodidae; genus Pteropus; species Pteropus vampyrus. The sequence goes on along the minus strand of NW_011888871.1, from coordinate 1,138,761 downwards.
CCCATTCTGGATTAGATGGATCAAGTTGTCCTCTACTGGTTTAAAAGCTGCCGCTCTGTTCTTTGCACTCGTAGCGTTGCCTTTAAGGTCCAGTCCTCTGTTTATTCACCCTGCTATCAAGTCCTTTGGTCCCCCCTGCCCCAATAACGCAAATAATGTGCCCCCGCCCCAATAATGCAAATTCCAGTCCTGCGTTATTTTGCCTGAGGAGTCTCTCTTTTTTTGGGTGGGGGGGTGTCCTTCACTTTTCTTAAAGGCACTGATACAATTAATTCCTACGTGGGGACCCACGGAATTGAGATCCCCCCGTGGCCCAGCCTGCTTCACAAGTCAGAGCGTGGTCAGCCTGCAGTTACAGAAACACCTGCCAAGGAAGGGGCCCTAACGTTACCCCTCGCAATCCTGCAACTCGGCCTTCTCCAGCTCGCCTTGCCCTGGAAAACAGGGCCCGCTCCCACAGGAAACCCCGAGCTCCTGGCCAGCCAGGCCCCGTCTGCAGTGCCTCTTCCGGCTCCCTGCATCACCCACCCTCGGCCCGCATCCCTGGGGGACGGTGCTCCACGGCTGCGAGGCCCTGCGTTCACCCACCCCACGGACGGTTTTCCCTTGACTGAAGGACATCGGACGGGTTCCTAACCTGCATTGCTTTTGTCATTCGACAAGATCGGTCAGCTTCCCTCGGCGTGGGGGCGGGTCCCCCTTCCTTCCCCCAGCTCCTGGAGCTGCTCGTGTGTTACCCCTGCGCTTTAGCGCGTGCTCCCATGTTTCAGCGAGCGTCCTCGTACGAGAGCGTGACCAGGCCTTCAGCAGCCGGAGGTGCTGGGGCCTGACACTCACGCGACAGCTCGGCTGGAAATAAAATTCACGGACTAGGAAAGGTGAGGGGAGACCTTAGTGCCACGAACTGTACGCTGAAAAATGCTTAAAATGGTAAACTTTATGGTAAGTATGTTTTACCACAATTAAAAAAATAATTAAAAAAAAAAGCTTTCCTCCAGACTCTCATGGCGCCCCTGGCTGCCCACCTCCCCAGAGGGCACGGCCACCTCCTGCCTAGCTGGGCCACAGTTCAGGCAGTCTTCCACCTCCACAGGGGACCCCTCGGGCTCCGACGCGAGTTCTCGGCGCCCGTGTCTCTCTTGAGCTTTTATCCGTTTCCTCAGGGGTAGGAAGCCAGCCATCTACGATAGCATGCTATCTTGGCTGGGATTTAAAGCCTGCAGAAGAATATGCCAACATATTTTCTCCAATAAGCATGTTTTACTTGAATAAACAGAAAATGTTATTTTAAAGGTAACAGTCAAAGCTCATAATGGCAAGTCATTTTTGGAAACTGTACAATACGGTCTGAGACCCTTAGTGATGGGATCTGCCTTGCGTTTGGTGGCATTCCTCACTAGGGGACCGTGCAGTGTCCCAAACACCTGCCTGACGTCCCCCAGGCAAACGCTAGTTCCGAGACAGGGCACTGCACTCTGTCCTAGATCAACCATGAGACGTAGCTGTGGGTTGGTAACAAACAGAGACCTAAAATATTTATTATGATTGTATATTTCCTCTGTATTCCCCCTCCCCACTGGCATTTTTGTTAATCTTTCTCAATCCGTTTTAACAAGAAAATCAAATGTGAATTTAAAAACAAAACTTTGAAAAGAAAGTGAAATATTCATAACTTACAGGTACCTTATAAAAACATGTCTCAGACGCAGGGCCAGGCCTATAATGAATCTTGCTGGAATCCATATTCAGAAAAACTTATTTAGCTTGTTAGAAACCGTGTATTCTGTAAGCTGCTCTTGGCAGCTAGGCTTCTGATACTACCTCCCACAGCTTTAGAACGTGAAAATGTGAAGGCCACGTGTAAGCCATGCAGAGAGAAACTGGCAAGTGATCAAAACAAATTTAGGGGCCTCACCTTGATTCATAAATGATTTACGGAGCACTTATTATGTGCCAGGTATTATGCCTGGCCAATAACTACCCTTAAAAAAGCACACACAAACATACCGATTAGCCAGTCTCTTAGGAATAGTCCGCTGCGGGGCCGCAGGGAGGGAGAGATAATAAATACCTTCAACGCATAAAACATGCAGTAAGTTAGAAATGATAAGTGCCAAGAGGAAGAAATAAAGTGGGAAAAGGTAGGTGTAGACTCTGAGGCAGGATGAACGGGAAGACCTCACTGTGAACGTGACGTCCGGGTGACGACGGGCACGGATGCGGGCACGAGCGTGCCACCCGGGCCTCTGGGGGAAGGGCAGGTCTGGACACACGCAGCCCTGGGGCCAGCGACTCTGGCACGCCGGCAGAATGGCACGGATGCAGAGCGGCTGCCACAGACATCGAGGAGGAGAGAGCAACAGGAGGCGCGGGGAAACGGGGGGACACGCGGGGACACGGGGGGACACGCGGGGACATGGGGGGACACGCGGCGCTGCCTGGCCAGGGAGGACTCGGGACCCAGAGGGGACTCAGGGCCCAGGGAGGACTTGGGCCTTCACTCTGGCTGGATGGGTGGCGTCTGGAGGGTGCAGAGTATCACCACAGCCTGACGTGTGTTTACAGGGTTACGCTGCTGCCACATGGGGACTGGGCCATGGGGGCGAGAGCAGACATGGGGGGGGGCAACAGCACCCATCCAAGTGAGAGATGGAGAAAGATAAACTGAGGCACCTTAGAAATGCTAAGAGTTTATCTGAGCAAAAACCGATGTGAATCGGGCGGCACCAAACTGGAAGGGGTTAGGTGCGCTCCGAGGACAGGACCCTGGGGACAGACTTATACCGTGAAAGCGGGGAGGCGAAGGAGGACAGTCACTGGACTGGCTGCAGCTCACAGCCTCACTGGCCATTTGTGCCTGGTCGACCTTAGCCTTCTGACATTGTAACGCCGAGGCCGTCACAGGCTGAGATGGGGGCCGCATCAGAGGTGGCATCAGAGCCACCTCTGGCTAGTGGCCTCCTTGTTTAATTCATTGAACAGAGGTGATGGTGCCAGCAGTGGTAAGGTGGTCAGAGATGATCAAACCAGGATATACTCTCAAGATCCAGAGACAAGGTACAGCATTTCCATAAGGCGGGGTGTAAGCTGAGGGAAACGAGTCAAGGAGGACAAAACTTGTTTTGCCCAATCGACTGGAAATAGAGTTGTCATGAACTAAGATGATGAATTCAGGGGCGAGATACAGACAGAAGATATAAAATTGGACGTCATCAGCATATAGATAGTACTTAAGCAGAATGTAATCAACTGGGCATTTGTAGTTCTCAAAAGCAATACAAATACCCTAGAGATACGCTAGTTAGGGTCATTCGCAATATACACAGAACAGTTTCAAGAAATGTATTACTTTATGACAAATAACATTTAAGATAACGTTTGTAATAAGACAAACATTCCTAATATGAAGCTGAATCCGAAATTTGTCTGAGTTTTTCAGATGAAACACCAGACTTCAAAGAACTGTACTGGAGACAGGTGGCTTTGAGCTACAGCCTGGTCTCCCGGGGCTGTGCGTTTCTCTCTTCTGCCAAGACAAGTTTCTCCGTGTTCTTCCAAGTTCTGAGGAGCCCGGTACTTTTTAAATGAATTCAACATCAATCGCCTTGGAACGTTTATCGAGTGTCAAGCACTATACTGGGAGCTGGGGACAGAGCATGAACAAACAGTCCCTGTCCTTGTGACGTCTACGGGCTGTGTCGATGAGATTAAGTTCATCTGTGCTTGTTTTTGTTTATTTAGGTGGGTTTTTAAAGAAAAAAAATCGTGTCATCTCCATTTATACTCTGCAGGGTGACTGAGGTTCAAATATTTATGACTGCGGAAGTGGTTTAGGAATCGTAAACGGGTACGACACGCAGGTGAGCTGAATTAGCACTGCTTTTCTGCAAGGCTTCAGACAGGTGATAGAATAGCAGTGCAGGCCACTCAGGGGTGAGTCAGGGCCACAGACGAGTGTGCGGCTGAGGGTGCCACTGGCTACACCTGGGCACTGAGTTGGATTCTGAAGTGTCCTGGCACTAAAGAAAAACTTAAAACTTTTTTTGTTTGTTTTCTGGCAAAGAAACACAAAAATTCATTGGCAGAGAAAATATTTTTCCTAGAAATGGACCCAAGCAGGGTTCACAGGGTCGTGTAACCACGCTGGCAGCAGTGGCCGGGCTGCCCACCACCATTTACAAGGAGACAGCTGTGTTGTTCAAACTGGCGCTTCCTATGCCGACGAGCTATAAAGTCAGAACGCGTAACAGCAAATTACTCAATTACCGAACCTTGAAAGAGTCGTTCCTCTGTACTGTTTGAGATTTTATTTCCAAGCGTATGTCTGCCTTTTGTATTAACAGCATAAACAATTATTTATATGTCATAGTTAGGTTCGGCATCTGAGTTATAGACCAAAAGCTTCAAGAAAATACCTTCAGTTGGAGATGGCATGTTTGCTTCCTGTTCTCATTCTCAAGTTTTCAAAAAATCTTGTATGTAACAGGAAGATGGGAAGCGTTCCGCCATTGTTTCTAACACCCATTCGTCAAAAGTCCGCTTTTAAGCAAGTCTTAGATATGTGAGCCCAAGTGCAGCAGGAAAAGGTGACTGAATTTGTAACTGAATACACATTTGCCTAAAAGTGCATATTAAAAGTATACGAATATTATTCGTTATTTAAATGCTACTTTAGAATATTTGTGATAGTCTCTAATACAGACAGGCTTTTCATTAACAAAGGGGAAAAATCCTACTGAACTCAAAAGTGACAACAATTAGGTGAACTTTCAAAACTACTTTTATATTCATGATTTAACTACCGTTTAGAGATCTTGCCCTGATAACTACGGACACGGACCACAGCAGCTCCTGGTCCCCAGGGGTCACTCTGACGGCCGTGTCGCCCCTCCTTCACCCTCCCGTCACCCCTTCACTCAGCAACAACCTCCGCCTCCTGTCCACACCGCTCACGCTGTGCAACCGCCCCTTGCCGAGGGATACACAGGGTCAGGCATGCTACC
>NW_011888871.1:1126647-1129078 GCF_000151845.1 Pteropus vampyrus | reverse complement strand
CTTGGCTGACTTACGCCAGAATACCAGCACTTACTTTTCTCAGTTAAGAGTTCTTGAAAGCTTGATAACATGATTCATAATGTCTAGGTCTAAATAATGCCCTTACGAAAACTTTTCTTTGAAAAACTTTTCAAGTTGTCTGTTATATAAAACTACTAAATTTAAGGGGAAAGTGAGGTCAGCTAAACCGATGCTTCTGGTTTTATCTGTGGATAGCTTCAATTCCACACAAAAACGTCTGAAGAGGCACTGAAGCGAGCTCTAAGTTTGCCTGATTCGAAAACGATTAACGTAAGGGTGTGTAAACGTTTACACGATTACTCCATTTTAAAGCAGAAAAGCGTCACTGAAGGTTGTGTCCAGCTTTAGGCCTGATCTATAAAGTGATAAAGAAATGGCAGCTGATTCCCCATTTGGATTTGAAAACTTTGCCCAGGATAAGCTTGGCAGATCGTGTTACATATGAACATTAAAAATTCATTTTATTTCAAATACCATAAAATAGTACACAGATGCTCACTTTAAATAATTCACATTCCCATCAGGTACTGATATATTAAAGTAATATGACCTATATTAATAAATATTGCATAATAAACACAGATGTACTTTTTTTGGCCGGTTGTAACTCCTGAAAACATCTACTTCTGGCAAACAACTGTTCCAATAAATAAAATACAAAAGAACAAAAAGGAAAAGAGATTGTAAAACAAAAACCATTTAATTTGTATGATTTAAGTCCTTAACTAGGTCGTTCTTTCTCTTACTCTGCCAAAAAATTCGTAAAAGCTGGTTGAGTTAACTCAACACTTATAAAATTTTAACCTTTACTTCTTATAACAATAACGAATGAAAATACAAGGTTTAAATTTGGCTACCACTTTCATTTCAGCGAGGCTCCAGAGCTGTACGGAAAAAATAAAATTATAAATGGCTTATCTTTAATAGAGTAAAACATTTCCTAAAAATATCAAAGTATGAAATGGAAGGAGTATGATAGTTCTTACAAGAAATCCTTTCTTTCTTAAGTCATCAGTTGCCATAATAGTACTAGTAATACCACAAAGCATTTCAAATTTTACTTTGTTTTAATGACTACAAGAAAGTTTTCTGAACACAGCTGTCAAATGGATGTAATCGGCACAAGAGATTCCCTCACTTGTTCTGCATGTTTTGAAAGTTCGCTTTTAGTAGCTAGCCATCAAGTATTAAGGATGAAGAAAAACCAAAGTAATATATGATAGATAGGGAAAGAAGTATTCCAACGAACACCATTCCAATAAAATCAGAGAAGGAATAACGAGTATCCAGCACCAGCCAAGGAGAGGTTTTGAAGGCGGAGGGACGTGAGACACATGCTTTGGCCAAGGGGTCGTGAGGACTGCTCAGACCTCGTCGCTGGTAACGGTGCACTACCCGTCACTGTCTTTCGCCATAATGTGTTGATTTGAGTATATTCATTCATCTGAAGACCATATTAGAAAAGGGAAGAAAATGCTAACTACTAAAATATAAAGCAAAAAATTCCAGGCGCCGAAGTATCGAGGATTTATTTACACGTTACGTAATATCTAAAATGTGTGTGGCCTCTTTGACAGGTCATTCGTAATCTGTTACTGCTCTATGCACACACATATGCATGTAGACAGATACATACACGTATACAAATATGTTGAGACATATGTGTGCACGTATGTACGTAAAGCTAAAAGTTCACATGACTTGACAAACATCATTACCGTTGTGCTAACTGTGCTGATGTCTAAAAACACTATATGCACATTTTGCATAATAAATCTATCTAAATATATATTTTAGGTGCAGATTTAAGGAGACTGTCAATGAAGCTGCCTTGCTTGGTTTTAGTGGGACATACACCAAAATAGGATCTTTCCTTTCTGGCTACGTTTGGCCTGAGGAAAGAACTGGCCTATGTTAAAAACAAGTAAACAAACAAGTCGTAACCCAGACTGCTGTTCAGCATCAGCTGGCTCGCAGCAGGCCGGGGACAGCAGCGAGGAGCTCTGCTGTCACTGTGGTCACACAGCCACTCGCGGCAGGAGCGCCGGTGCTGCTGCGGGGGGCCAACTGAAGCAACGTTCATTTTCCCCTTATTTGCAGTGTGAGTCTTCGAGTTCTTGCTAAAAAGGAAAAACGAAACCAAACCCCCACTGCACGGACCCCGGGGAACGGGTCACAGGATGCGAGCGCTCCGAATTCAGTCTGGGATGCGCTGTCCTCGGTGACACATCTCCACCCGATTTCACACCGAGTATGATAAGATACAACTCTCCCTGCTCGGAAAAGAACTTTCTTTTCTTTTCCTTTGGCACAGGGATGATATTTAGCACAATACGTGATTTAAAAATTTTAAGTAAAATGGCAACTCACAAGGAATTCTATGTTCAAATAAGTAGTAAGATGTCATTAT
>NW_011888871.1:1122257-1126382 GCF_000151845.1 Pteropus vampyrus | reverse complement strand
CTTTCTGAAGAGCAAGCTTGAAATTCATTTCAAATTCCTTCAAAAATGTGAGTATTCTCTGACCCATTGCTAGGAACGTGTTCTAAGAACGTAATCATGGATCCACTTATCAATTCGGCCATAAGGATGTTCATGACAGTGTTCTTTATAATGACAAAAACTAAGACGAAATGGAGACGATCAAATGCTGAGCAACAGAAAACGTTTTTTCCCCTCTGCCTCTCCTTCCAGAAATGTAAAATGAAAACGGCTCTCGATATTTAAAATGCAGCCTGTAGCTTGGGGAGTGAAACAGACCTGGACTCAAATCTTGCCTCTATCACTTGTATGTTTAGAATGACAATTTATCTGCAATCGATTTTTGTGCATAGTGTGAGACAGGTGCCTAAAATTATTTTCATCCAGAAGTGTGGTCAGTTATAGCAATGACGTTATTACATAAGCCATCTTTTCAGAATGGATTTCTGCAGCTTTATCACATATCAGATCTTCCTATGTACTTGGATCTCTAGTCTAGTCCACTGATCTAATTCAGCATTAACTCAGACTGATTAAATTGTGGAAAATTTATAGCAAGCACATAGTAGACGGTTTACAGCTGTCCCACTCTAAAATGTTTAAGAATCTGGAGGACAAGTTCTTGGATTTATTGTCCCATCGGTAATTTAGAAATCATAAAAGTTCTCTCTCAATGGATACAAGGGAAGATGTCGGTGGGAGACACTGGTTACGCTTTCTAACACGTTCTGCAGCGAGAGAATGCGGTGGACACCTTTGGAGAGGGCTCCCAGGAGACAGCGGGCCGAGAGGGAGGAGGAAGCACAGCGCCCCCGCCCAGGGCCGAGGCGCGTCTGAGTCTGAGGAGTGCGGTCTGCGCGTATCTTACATGAATTAATACTCCTGGTTGTCCACCCTCGCTTCAGGTAGAAAGCCGTGGTTCCAGCCGAAAGAGTGAGAAATATGGAGACACGTATGCTCCAAGGGGGTCCAAAGAGCCAGTCGAGACAAAAGGCCAGATGACAGCATGGACTGGTCGGGACTCCCAATCGTTTTTCAGCATGAGGACCTCGTTTTGAATCTAAGCATAACCTATATGGTGGTTACTGACCTCTAAGTATTCACTGGTTGAAAAAATTAATTATTAAAAACCATTACAATCGCAGTAAGGCTTCCATATAAACACACGTGACAATAATCGCAACGGTGGCTGGTTTATACAGTTACACTTCACCGTCCAGAGCTCAGTCTATGACCCAGATAGCCTCTGCCCAAGAGAACTTTAAAAAATCTCAATTTTATGGTCAAAAATACCTTTCATTTACCAGATAAAGAGCTTGGGTCTATAAAATGACCCACATTTCCCGCTTATTTGGTGCATCTCTGTTTTCTAACCCTTTCATCGACCTCGGGACACTTCCCTGCTTTCCCATGTCTTTCCCCGTCGCTCACGGCTCTGATGCCAGCTGCCGCTGCCTTTCTGCCACACATGGAAACGGCCCAAGCAGAGATCTGTCACCTATCAACTCAAATGCTGCCCCGAAGTTGGCTTTGGTCGGAAGACCTCTGATGTAACGTGTAGCTTCAACGCTTCTGCCCTCCAAACGGTCCCCGTTCCCCTCCCGGGCCGTGGTGACACAGCACTTCCCTGCCCACTCGATTAGGGATGGCATCCTGCTGCAGCCAGCAAAACGCAAACCCACACCAGGGGCTCACTTCCAGCCAGTGAACTACGTGCCCGTCGCGCTTCCCCTGTGACAGCAGCGTTTGAGATCATGGCTCTGCTATCGGACTAGGTCCCCGAGGGACTGCGCTGGACAGAAATCCCCCTGCCGACCCACACTGGATATGTAGCCTACGAACAAAACGAACCTACATTTTAAAAGCCAGACTCCCTGCCCACCTCTGAGGGCACCGTGAGCCGTGCCACTTCCTGCGCCGCCGCTGCCGCTGCCGACAGGGTGGGCTCTGCTCTAAATTAAGTTGCAAAGGAAAAATGTCTTTTAAATTATTCTGGCAGTTATAAACTGTTGGGAACCAAGACAAATACATATAGTCCTTGGAAAGTGAAGAATTCTTACAGAACTATACTGGAAAATTTATAAGCAGTCGAGCATGTCTCTGCAGGCATTTAAAAATGCGATTGATGCTGTAAAGGCCACATAGTCAAGAGCATTTACTAAGCGAAAAGCCTTTAGCCAAGGATAACATAATTTACGAGGAAAATAATTCAAATATAAAAACTACATAACTGTTACGGTTGAGGAAGGAATTAAACAAGTTGAACAGCAGATGGCTAGCGATAACAATCTATGAGTAAAGAAGTGCTCGTTTTTCAAAAATAAAGCCCATCTTGATAAAAACAAAAACTTTATAAAACTCAAATTGTTACTGGTGTTTTTACTGTCAGTTAACCGACACACGGATACTTGGGGGTAATTTACAAGTTAATATTCATTAAAGGCTCTGAAGAGATCGTCTTTTTTGTACAGAGTATAACAAAAATGAAATTCCAACCACACGAGCATCGACAGAAGTTAAAGCACATGACAGCAACGGAGCGCTGTAGGCCCTGCCCGCGTCTGCAAGCGTAACGCAGTCTGAGCCGAAGCCTGACTGCCGCGTGGCACTTCTCAGAAGGGAGCGAAAGCCACCTTCCGCGTTTCCAGATCCGCCTCTATGCGGCTCTGTGTCGTCTTTGTCACCCATTATTAGAAGTGGCCATTGACAGATGGCTGGATGAAGAAGATGTGGTACATGCGCACAATGGAATATTACTCTGCCACAAAAAAGCATGAAATCTTGCTATGTGCAACAGCGTGGATGTGCCTGGGGGCGGGGATTATGCTAAGTGAAATAAGTCAAAACAGAAGAGACAAAACCCACATGATTTCACTTGTACGTAGACTCTAAAGAGCTAAACAAATGAACGAACAAAACAAAACAGAAACAGAAACAGTCTCAGAAATACAGAAAACAAAACAAACTGCTAGTGGGGGGTGGGTGATGGGTGAAACAGGTGAAGGGGATTAAGAGGTACGAACTTCTGGTTATCAGATGAACAAGTCCCAGGGATGTAATGTACAAGACGGGTAGTGCAGTCAATAATATTGTAATAACTTCGTATGGTAACAGATGGTTACTAGACTTAATGTCTGATCATTTTGTAAGGTATTTAAATGTCAAATCGCAACGTTGTACATCTGAAACTAATATAATATTATCAACTATAGTTCAAAAGAAAGGAAGTAATTAAATGAGACAGACTTTAGGAAGCTGGCATTCTTGTGGAAGAGAAAAATGAACACCACAAATATTATTTGAAAGTGCTGAATGCCCACAAGGGGTTATGGGAAAAATGCCAGGCGGTGTGAAGGACAGCCACAGAAGGCTGACGTCTGGAGCTGCCCCTGAAGCATAAGTAGGCGTTCGTGAGGAAGACCAGAAGAAAAAGAGATTGGACATGGACGGAACATTCCAGGCAGAGGCAAAACGTGAGAAAGGCATGGAAACGTGTCGGCTAGATTACAGGATGAGCAGTGTGCGGTGGATTATACCCTCTTTAGCATAATATAACAAATCGACCTGCATGGTTTTGAGCACACGGAAGTACGTGGAACTTAGTAAACGCATTGTTTGTTCACTAGACAATTTCTAACTTGTACAAAGAATTCATTACATTAATTTATAATTCATTACAAACTTTTAAAACAAACTTCTATTAGTCCAATAACTTGTATAGGATACATTTTGTTATACTCAAGGATATACTTTGTCTAATTTTGACTTAAAATTCATATGTCACTCGAAAAACATGGATCAAGGTTAGAAGATGGAAATGATAGTGTCAAATGTCTGAGAGACTTTGGAAAGTGTTCTTTGGTAGATAACATGACAGAAAATTAACAGTGCAACTTCAAGTGGCTTCCCTCCAATGAGACAAAACCTCCTGTGACAGGACCCACTGCCATAACTGCCCCAGACAGACGAGGCAAAGACCCATCCTATCACGGCCAAGACATAAAAAAAGGAGTTTCCTTGACAGTTTCATGTAAATTCCTTGAACTGTTTTAAACACTTCTTTACAGTACCATATCACAGATACATGAATAATGGTTTTCAAAATGT
>NW_011888871.1:1103595-1119702 GCF_000151845.1 Pteropus vampyrus | reverse complement strand
GTAACAAACTTAGTTTGTTGTACTTCAGACCCAGCCGCAAAGCATCATGGGACTGACAAGAAAAAGGAGTGACATACACGTGTCCGGCACGCCCAAGGCCCCGCCCACTCCAGCCCCGCCTCCTTTCCCACGCCGCCCGGGAAGCCGAGCTCAGGTCCTCCCCTGACCCGGGCCGGGCTCTGGTCCCCGCATGTCCCGGCTGCGCCACTTGGCCCAGGCGCTTAGACATGAAGAAAAAGAAGAGCAGACGGTGTTTTAAGTCGTGATGAAGATACTTAAATGTCGACGTGGTGCGTAATGGAACAGTCAGACACGAAAGAGCACAGAGCTGGATTCCCGCCATCTGATGCTCGGCAGAAGCCACTAAGCCAGGGTGATGGACACCAGGGCGGTGGAGGCCCCCGGGGGTGGGGGGATGGTGTTCAAAGGGATTTGAGAGACTTTCATGGGATTACTAGAATATTTTATCTTTTAAGTTGCAGAGGGTAAAAAACTCATCAAAGGGTATAGTTAAAATCTCTGCAATTTATTATATGTAAATTATACTTCAGTGAAAAACTAGACTGGAGAAAATAACAATAGAATATTTTAATAAGGTGTGATTTATTAGTCGATAAAGAATATGGTTTTATAATTCAATTAAACAACTCTTGATTGATAATTACTTCGTAATAACATAGCACTTTTTATTCAAATGAATTCCCCCAATAAAATGTCAATTATTAAAAATACACAATACACAAAAAAGCACAAAGGGAAAAAATCACTTCAAATTCACCCAATATATGCAGTTAAGATTAATTTTATTTACTTTTAGACATTTTCCTATGCGTAGATTTTTAGAAATTATTCTGATAATACAATTCAAACTTGCGGGGGGATTAAGATTTAAGAAAAAAGGCAAAAAAAATTAAATTCGTTATTAATTTTTAAATTATAGCTAGCAGATACTGACTAGACATGAACATGTTCGGGACCATGCTTGTGCACGATCATTCGTGAGATGTAAGCGGGGAGAAAAGCATGCCGCTCGACAGAGCCTGCGTTATACTTTACGTGGGTACACGGACACGCACGGGAAAAATTTCTGCGACAATGAACAGGGACCCTGAGCAGTTACTAGCTCTGTCCCTGAAGACAGTTGTTTTCTTGCAGTCTGCTTCATGTTTAGGGGGAGTGGGGCAGACCTTCATTTTTAGTTTTATACACTTTGATAATGTCTGAATTTTCCACCATGATTCACACAGATATATAATGTTTGCGTTAGTTAATTATACTTTTCTTAACTTAAAGGGACTCATGCAGGCATATTTTGTCACATGATAAGGGAATATTGCAAATAAAAAGAACCCAAGGGTTCTCATTTTGCAGCTAAGAAGCTTCTAAGCGGAAAGGCAGCCGCCTGGGGCAGGCGCCCAGCGCCGAGTCTGCAGGCCGGCTCTCTGCCCACACGGAGGCACAGGGTGCGAGAGTCAAACTGTTGTTAAAATTAAGAACGAGAGTCATAAATTTATGAACATGACATTCAACACTAATACACATAATTAGAATAACACACATTTTACTTTTAAATTAAACCAACAGGCAAACAAAGGACTCTTATTGCCTACCACGGTTTGTGTTAATGTAATAAAGAACCGCCCACACTCAACCCAATCACACTGATGAAAATTAATGTCCGAGCTTTTTCATTTTATTAGCTTCGATAGTTCTAAAATAAATTGGTGCATTTCATTGATTTAAACCGTAAGGCTAAATGCATTTTTCTCACTTTACAAGACCCTTCACATCTATTAGTAAAACGATTTTGAGAAAATATCTATCACTGCTTTCTGTGAAAACACTGACCTTTCTTTGCGATATCTGCTTTTTTTTATACCGATTTAAAACATTTAAATTATTTTTATATGAAATAACTTTTCAACAACTAAATATTTAAGAATGAAGAAAAGGACCCATTATCTCACGCTAATTAAGGATCACAGTAATAAAAATATCACTTAGAGGCGTTCTCAACCACATACGTGGCGAGCGATTTTACCAGAAGAGGCAGTCTGTTTTGTAAGCTGTCCCTCTAAACCCAGTTTTAGCCCCGAATTGTGGTGAACTTTGGGAAGCCAGACTGCAGTGCTCCAATACATCGCCCTCCTCGGCCAAAGAGACGAGGACTCTGCTCCCAATCCCCCAACCAAGCTCGCTGCAGACAGGGTACGTTAATATTCTGAAAACCAAAACATTAAGTTTTCAGAAGTTACAAAGCCTTCTGTAATAATTCAATGTGATATCTAATATCCCTAAAATTTCAGTTTGTCTTATGCTTAGTTTTCTAGTTTTGTAGTTAAATATGGAGAACTTAATACATAAGAAAAGAACTGTATACACTGACAGCTGTCAAAGACACATCACCTTACAAAAAACATTTGGGTCCCATCCATGTGATGGGAGTTTACGACCAGTAGATACCCAGGAAAAGCGTTTCACAGAAGGACAGAGACCAAAACAAACGAAAAAGGATTCCAGAAGCAGCAGGAGCAATAAAAAGGGACAAAAAGAAAAAATATATATCCTCAGATAAGATAATGAAGAAAAAAATACTAAGAAAAAGTACTGTGAGACAATGAATGGGGGGAAGCCTAAGAGAGAAACAACTCGAAAGAAAAAAGAATGAAAATCGGATCCATCCACCCAGCAAGGCCAACAAGAAACTAGCAAGAGTTCTAAAAAGAGACAAAAGACAGAAAGAAGAAAACTCTAGTGATCATTCAAAAAAAAAAAAAAAAAATCCAGAACATGAATTTCCACATTTTAAGGATAAACAGAAGATCCAGCACGGCTACTTTTCATTACACATTCACAGTGCTAATTCACTTTATAGAGCACACGTGTTAGGTTGATAAAGATATTTAAATTTAAAACCCTGCTTCCTGTCTGGAGAGTAAATACTATTTTGACATCATCCTCAGAATGAAATCTATATATTTAAGTCTGCGCTTCCTGCTCCGATCACCCAGGGGTTGGAAGTGAGGTTCCCATCAGAGTCTGATCAGCGGTTCCAGTCTCCCAGGATGCGACAGAGTCCGAGGCTCTGCAGTCCGGCTTTTCACTAAACCCTCCTCTGCGTCATCTCATGGTTTCGTTGGTGAAACGTTTGAATCGTTCTCACATCACTTTTCTGTATCCGCACAGGTCAGCTGTTCTCTGCCTGGACTTCGGTGTTTTCGTTTTTCTACCCACTGGCGCCCATGCTCCGCCCTCAGGCGTCCGTTTGTTCGCGGTCTCTCCGTCCCTCTCTCCCTCTCTCTTCCCATGTTTCCTCCGTTTACTGAGTGCTCGTCTGGGCCAAGTGGAGGGTGCTTCTGAGGGCGATGACTCCAGAGGCAGGGAGCAGCGCAGGAGGGGAGGATGGCAAAAGACGACAAGGACTCGAACCCGGGCCACGTACCGGATGGAGGGGACGGGAGCCGCCGGCGGAGCTGAGGCGTGAGCCAGACGCGGCTGCCCGCTCAGCACGGGCAGTGCGGGGAAGTCAAGGGCGCGCTCTGGCCTCTGTCTGGTCAGAGGGTAAGTAGCAAGAGTCCCACCAAGAAAGAAGACCGATGACAATGTTCCTAATAACTACCTGGCGTGGATGTCGTAGTCACAGTGGAAAAGCGCTGGGCGTGGAGACAGGGGACCGAGTCCTAAACCCACGTTTCTGCCACTAAGTGCGTAAGCTGGGGCGTGTCCCAGAAAGCTGAGAGCTCAATCTAGTCACCTGTGAAGGGAAGGTGACGGTACCGGGTAAGTCCAAGCATAGCACGAGTCAGCGACCTCTCCGCAACCAACCTTCCAGAACAAAGTTCCAAATCCAGGAGCAGTCTGGGGAAACGTGGGTGCCTGACACCCGGACCGAGGAGAAGCGCGCCGGAGCAGCGCCCTCGGCCCCTCCCTCCGATCCTCCTGGACTCTCAGCCGCCATCAAGTCTTTCCTAACAACTCTGGTTTCACAAACCACGGAGAAAAGCAAGACGCGGGAGAAAGCGTTGTCAGAGGTGGACACCGCGGCAGCAGAAACGGGAGCTCAGTAATAATCCGACCCAGAAGGAAAAAACCTTAAAAGCAGGCACGACACTCCACTACTCCATGTTAAAAAGTGGTCCTGCGTCATCGGAAACGAATGCTTCAATTACACTGAGTAGTCTCCGATTAAGGAAACACAGGAAAGTAAGAAGGTAAAAAAGTATGTATTTTATAAAATTTTTCATCGAAAATAGTTCAATTTAAAAAATTTTAGTCCTTGAAGGTGTGAGATTCAGTTACCTGGAAAACTAATTTATGATCAGTTACCTGGAAAATTCCATCTTAATCTGAAAAATGACCAACTAAATGGGGTGTTACTGAATGGGCTACTTTAGTACAAATAAATGAATCGAGCTTAAAATA
This sequence comes from Pteropus vampyrus, assembly GCF_000151845.1. Classification (NCBI taxonomy): domain Eukaryota; kingdom Metazoa; phylum Chordata; class Mammalia; order Chiroptera; family Pteropodidae; genus Pteropus; species Pteropus vampyrus. Next base: position 1,115,280 of record NW_011888871.1, on the reverse strand, counting down.
AAAGCCTACTTAATTTCTAGACAGCTCATTTTACCTGAACTGAAAAGTATCTCCTATGAATTCCTCGTATATCTAAAATATTAATGTGTAACACTTGACAATGTTCAGATAAGCACTGTAAACAGTAAACCAAAATCATTCCTTTTTCGAGAATAAACTCTCCTGTGTGTAACTTCTACAAATGTCAGTACCCAAGTTGAAGCAACAAAAATAAATAATGGAATTAACTTAATTATCTACACTGATGGTGGATCGAATAGGATGGATGATACCAAATAGTGAACATTTTTAAGTCACTATTTGACTATGAGTCTTTCTTAGACAGTGGCACAAATTTAATACTTATCCATAAGTATGTTCTAACTAACCTACATTCTCTGGTGGCTAGCCTCAGAATATGGCTAGGAAAATCTGGGTCTCTGAAAAAATCCGAAAGACAAATCAACTGCTCAAATTGCAGGTAGTTTAAATTTAGTTTGTTTGTTCTTTTTTTAATTTTAAGAAAGTAAAAAGTTAAATTTGTCCTTCATTTAGCCTTCCAAATACTCATTATTCAAATAAATTTAAACTTCTCTCACATTTCTCACTACCCTTAAGTGACTCAAGTCGAAGTAATCGCTAACATTTCAGTACAAAACGTAGGGTATATTAAGGACGAAGCACTAAGACAGGGCACAAATGAAAGCCGATCCAAATTGCGCCCCTGGATTAGGCAGGTCAAAGCGTGGGCTTAGCAGAAGATCCACGTTTAATAGCCGCAGAAAACTCCGTGTAGCGAGGGGTCAGTACTCCGGTCTGATAGGAACTGACCCAATATTCAGAGTAGGGTTCACAACAGTCAAATCTTGTTAGACTCTCAAATAAAAGATTCATTTCCTGGTACGTGAAGCAGAGCTATTTTCGGTAGAACGTTCTAACAGCGTAATTCCAAACGCCGGCCATATCAAGTCCAAACCAATGAAGAGTCAGCAGAGATGATCAACTGTACAATAAAGATTTTTCATCGAGAAACAAATTTTAGTAATATTTAGATTTGACCTTCCTGATAGTTGTCTATGTTTTTATACGTAAATAACGAGGGGAGCAATTCTTTCAGAAAACATGCCATCACGCAGACCGTCCACGGGTGTGCTTTCACAGGCTCACTGGCACTCCTCGTGAAGTAGATGAATGATGCTGCATGTGTGAATTTAGCTACTGTAGCTCGCATTTTTATTTCTCGTTCATGCACATGTGCTAACTTCATCTTCAAGGTAATTTTGAAATACATAATTTATGTGCCTATCTATTTGAAAATAAATATAACTATGTCAATAATACAAAATATAAACAACAAGAACACCAGTTTCGCTCTATCGTTCATTTTATCCATACGCTTTTCCTTCATAAATCGGGAGTGAGTCTCTAAGTCCTTCTAAGAACTGGTTATCAGTAGATGTCTCCCATAGGTCGTCACGTAGGGTAATAATACGATAAAAGACAAGTTTCCTTTAGTGTTTTAGAAAGGCCTACAGTTTTTATAAGCATTTAGCCACTAAGAGAAACAAAATCCATGAGCTTTCATCGCGAGTGTTAAGCAGTTGCTGACGAACGTCTGCAGATACGGCACAGCACGTTCTCACACCAGAAACATCTAATCCCTGCTCTTAGACAAGCAGAAATGGGTCTTTTCTGAGACTCTATCTTTTCTAAGACTGTATCATCATTTTTAAATGCATGCAAATAAACTCATTGCCTTTTTCAGCTGATATAATGGGTACATACGTATCACTAGCATGAGTATAAACTGGTGCTAGCTCTGCGGAGTATAATTTAATAATATCTTCCAGAGTCTTTAAAAGTTTTTTTTTATTTGATCTAGTTATTACATTCTTAGAGCTTTATCCCAAGGAATACTCTTCAGGTAGAGAATTTTATCCACAAAGGTGTCTGTCTCATAATAGAGAAAACCGAAACTACACAATGTTGAATTATGACTTATTTATATGATGGAATGCTATTTTTTGACATTAAATGGCTATCTATATATAATGTTAAAAAGAAGGAAATAGTTATGAGGGATATATTTAAAGGTTATGAAGCATATATATTTTAAAAAGCAAGACATAAAATTACATAAACGGCATGATTTCGGCTACGTAAAACTACATCAAATAAGTAGTAAAGAAGTATGCCAAAATGGAATGCTGATAATTTGAGTGAATAATTTCGGTTTTCCTCTTTGTATGTTACTATAATCTCTACAATGAATACGTTTCTTTTAAAGTTAGGGGGAAAAGGAAGATAACTTAAAGAGGGAGCGGGTTTTATTTTCTGTTTCTGGTGTAACAGAGCACCTGGGGGTAGGAGAGATGCAGCTGCTCCACTCTGGCTTCGGGAAAGAGTCTTCCTGCGCCTGCATGACGGCTGAAGTGCCCCCCAGGTCCGTAAGGAGAAGGCCCTAGGTCCCAGCAGAGGAAGCGCTTGTATGGAAGACTTGCTGCCCGCCACAGGCCATGTCTCCATGGTCACCACTACGCACTGCCTCGCAGAGGATCCCTATAAAGGGCCAAAATGGGAATTGACACCGTCTTTCCCAGGGGCGATCCCATTATGTCTCAAGTTACTGCATTTTGCTGGTTTGCCTGTTTGGCTTTAAACTTCAGCCACAACAAGGTCGCCCAACGTCATGAAGATTCTTAACCCTATCATATAACTGTCCACACAGTAAATGGATTCAAATTCGACCTCCCCTGACGTCCACACCCCAGCCCCACGCCTTCCGAACGCACCGTCTACGACGCCCCATGCCCTTAACTCTTCTCTGCATAGCACCGTCCCTGTCTCTCTTTAACTGAACCCGCGCCGTTCCCTGAAGCCCTTGCAGGTGGCAGTTGCTTTCCCCCCACGCCCATGCGCCACTGTCCTAAGCATGGTATGCCATGGCTGGCTCCAGGTCTTTTTCCCCCACTCAAAACTTCCTCAAACTTTAGGAATTAGCCTTAAACCATTTATATTATTTTCCTATTGATGCTATAACCAATTACCACAAACTCGGTGGCTTAAAATGACACAAATATATTAGCTCACAATATGGAGGTCAGAAGTCTGCAATGGGTTTCATGGGGCTAAAGTCAAGCTGTTGGCAAGGCTGCCTTCCTTCCGCTCCCTTCCTTTCCCGGCTTCTGGAAGCTTCCTGTGCTCCCTGGCCTGTGGTTCCTCCCTCTGTCTTTGAAGCCAGAGGCACAGATCTTCAACCCCTGACTTAGTCTCCGTCCTCGCACCCCCATCTCTGACTGCACCCCCTACCCCTCCTCATCGGGACCCTCGCGATGGCGTTTGGCCCATCCTAATGATCCCGAATGACCGCCCCATCTCAAAAACCCTAGTGTAATGACCTTTTTCCATATATGGGAACATCTATGGGATCCAGGGATTAGCACTTGGATATTTTTAGGGGGCCATTATTCTGCTTACCAGACCGTTCCACCCTATTTGCTTCTGCTAAAACCAGCGCTTACCTGCTGGTCACCCCTCCCTTCCGCGATGACAATGTCAGCGTCCATCATTCAGCGTCCATCACGTGCACACGCGTGGCCCCTCCCTGTGCGGATCCCCCATCCTCTGCCGTTACCATCCCGAAGGACTTCCCCTCCCTGCAACTTGGTCACCTCCTTCCGTGATGGCGCGCGCGAGAGCTTGACGAAATCTCAACAGCACGATCCTGCTGTTTCCCTGGCCAGTGGCCCAACTCCCAGACCCTCCACTCACACGCCGAGCCGCGCGGTAAGGCCGTCCTGCCAATGCGCCTCCAAGCAAGGACGGGCCTCCATCCAGGCCTCCGATCCAAGCTGGCTGGGGCGTCTGGACCTGCCGTCCCCCTCCGTGTCCTGCCCTCCATCCCTACCCATTCAGAGTCCCCGGCTCATCGCTGTGACCATGCCCTGACAGCGCCCGACCCCGCAGCCCTCTCTCCCACTGGCACAGACACCTGGAAAACTCCGACGCCGACCAAACGCAGTGCTCCGCCCCCACCTCACCTGCACACAAATAAATGAAAGTGGCTCCCGAAAAACACAAAACCGGGCTGACTTTAAAGGCATCTTTACAATGGTGAATCCTCGAGTCCGGTCCAGCCATAACTCCCCTTGGAAATCTAGACTGCTCTGTGCAGTGAACAGACCAGGGGCCCCTCCGCCAAAAGGGAGCAGGATCTGGGAAGGAATAGTTAATCCCAGCACCACCGCGAGCCAAGCCTGGAAAACGTACTTGTGTCAGAAGGTAAGGAAGAACGCAGAATGACGGAGCGCGTCACCGGCTTGAGGGACATCCAGGAGAACGAAAGGCCTGAACTCTTTGGAAGTGTGTGGACAGGAAAAGACAAAGAAACTGGCAAAGGCTAGAAGAAGAGAGACACAGCAACGTGTGGATCCCGGAGCGGAAAGCAGGAGTCGCTAGGACGGGTGGTGACAGGTGGACAGGACCTGTGGACAGATGGCCAGCATTATATTAACCGTGGCTTCCGACTCAGGTGGCCATACTGTGGTTACGTAGGGGAGTGTTCTTGCTTTTTTGGTTTTCACAAATGCGCACAAGCTCACAGCCCTCCCTCGCTGCTGAAAATCCTCCGTTTTAAGGACAAGTCCTCCACTTAAATAAAATCCGAACTCCTAACTATGCTCCTAAGGCCCTTACGCCCCCGCTGCCTCCCCAACCTCACCTCCTGCTGCTCGCCCCCTAACTGACCGCCGTCAGCCCGACCTCCGTGCTGTCCCTCAGACGCTCCGAGCTCATTCCGCCCCAGGAGCTCTCCACCTGCCGTTCCCTTCCCTGGGCTGCCCCCCATCTCATCAGTCAGGTCTCTGCGGGAATGTCACCCCTCCCGAGAGACCTTCCTGACCTCATCCCACATCTTCGGCTCCGTCCTCGCAGCCTGCTTCCTTTCCTGGTTAGCAGTTAACACCATTTGTAGTCTGTAACGCGCTGTATGTGCCTGCTTAATGTCTGCCTCCCACACTACAGTGCGAGTCTCACAGGGACGTCATATTCACCGCGGTATTCCCATTACTTACGTATTGATACGCGGTGGGCATTTCACGACTGTTTGCTAAACTGACACATTAACAGAAATGTATGTAGAACGAACTGTTATAAAAGAAAATATAATCACCTGAAGACGCGGATCCACTATAAATGGCACAATAAAAGGCTTAGTGACCATTAGCAACGCCAAGAACGGACCACCAAACCAGAGGTGTGCCGCTACTAATGGAATTTATATAATTCTGGAATGCTGAAATCGAGGGGAGATTTACAGCAATTTAACTGACAACCTGCCATGTGAACATTAGAAAAAGCGAGCAGAGTCTCCAGGAAAAAGCCTTTCGGAGCTGCCCAAATGACAAATACCTTCGAACAGCATAAAGCTAAATCTGGAAGACACATATAGGATTCAAAAACGCAGGCTCTGGTGGTTCGTACATGCATCGAGAATGAAAATCAAGCAAATGAAAGGCCATCTCTGGCTCTGTGCAGCCACGAAAAGACAAAAGGAAACAGAACAGGTACGCGAGTGACACAGACCGATGGCATGAAGGACCTGACGAAGGTAAATGGGACCGCAGGAAAGAGTTGTGACGGTGGAGGAGAGATGAAAGTAACCACTTAATCCAGCGTTCCCGAGTGAAGTGATCGCGGAAAAGTGGCGACTGAAAATAAAAGTGTCACCAAACGGCTATCTGCAGAAATGAGAACAGTGCGCACTTACATATGTGGCATGTACCCACGTTACTATACAGAGAGAGAACATGGGCTATGAAGGGAGGTTGATAAATGTCCATCTGAAAGCAATGATTATTAAATGGAAGTCAGATTAAATCATAGGGCGCAACAATTTTTCGCCGTTCTCATCACAAGGAAATTTTTTTCCTTTTTTCCTTTCCTTTTTATAGTATCTATATGAGAAGATGGATGTTAACTGAATCTGCTGTAATCATTTCACAACATATGTAAATCAAACCATCATGCTATATGCCTTAAACTTATATAGTGATGTATGCCAATTATTTCTCAATAAAACTAGAAAATAAAAATAAAAATTTCCTCCAGTATATGAAAAATATTGCCAATTTATAGTGTGATAGATATCATAATCAAATTCATGGTAAATCTTACCACGTAAAATTGGACGGTAAAAATAACAAATCCTAGAAAGGCCAAACTACGAGTTATTTGACAGCAGAGATATATTATTAACTTGTTAATCTCTATCTCAACCCCATGTTAAGTCCTTGGTAAAATCTGAATTTTACTGAAGTGAACAAAATTACATAGGACAAGTTATTACATTAAATTTGATAGCTTTTTATTGGTCAGAGAATAGGGGATTTGGGGATTCCAGGCAGAAGAAATCTTCTGCTGAGACAGGGAATAACAGGGCACGTGGACGGAAGCCATTTGAAAGACCAACTCTAACTATCGCTTCCACGTTTATATCACCTGTCCAGAAGCTAGTCGTCCACCAGAAAGGGGACTCTAAGAGAAAAAAGAGGTGACAGGAACTAATCGTGACCCAGTACAAGGGTAGAGGACTTTGCAATCAGTTTAATAGCTGCACATAACAGCTACGAAACCATTCTCCAGGTGCTGGTACTGGGGACCCTACTGAAATAATTCTGCTTTCTCAGCGACCGGCCGCTCAGACTGCACCTGGGGAGTCAATGTGCTGTCCATCGACCTCCCAGGAGGTGGGAAAAGGGAGGTGCTGCATCCAAACAGCCTTCGGGCTGAGAGGCTGTCCCCAGGTGCAAACCGCCCAGGACAGACCCGCCCAGTAGAGAAAGGGCAGGGACAGGAGATGACGAGCTGCGCCCAGAGCCCAGTTCTGGCATCTTGAGTGCAAGGGAGACTCACCCAGGCCTGTTTGCGGACCTACCCCAGCCTCGTGGGTGTGGACCCCACCTCTACTCCCAGGTGGCCGTGGGGAGAGAGACGGACAGTCATCCTGCCCAGGCTCCTTTCAAATGCACAGTCCCAAACCTCAGAGGGGCCCTTCTGGCTGCCTGGCAATCCCATGGTCTGGTCTGTCCCCGCTCCCGGGCCACGATGTGACAACTTTACCGCCCCTTCTTCAGAACTCCCGCATCGCCTCCCCCTTCCTCATCGTCAGCTCGCTCCTGTGTCTCTGAGAAGACAAATGTGACCAGAAACCCCCTGCACCAGGACCCTCCACCGCCCCTACCGCCGCCATCTCCGCAGCCGTCGTCTGTCCCTTCTCCTGTGACTGCAAACAAACGGGCCACGCTCCCGCCAAGGCCAAGACGTGCATCTGCGCACGAGACCAGCATGCAGCCCCAGCGACTCCGCCCTCTGTCCCCTTAATCGCTAGCTGTGCCTTTACCCCGTAACTCGAACAGCTCCTGGTTTATAACAGCTGTTCGAGAAACACCCACCCACTGAACAAGGGCGTAAATGAGCGAACGCATCTGGTACAGGTAACTGAACCACAGTGAAAACGGGGAGACCGTCCACTGCCCAAGGAAGGAGTTTCCTAAACAAGGGGGCGCACGACACCGTCTGATGCTCAGTCAGTCATGCAGGTGAATGAGCTTTATTCCAGAAACCCCCATGCCTGTCGTCAGACAAAGCCAGTGGAACGGAAGTGGAAATTTGCAGGGAATGTAAAAAAGTAAACAAAAGCATTAGAAATCCAATAATTTATGACAACAACAAGTTTCCTTCAAACTAGAACGCTTTCCCCGCGGTTCTGCTGAACGCTGACCGGGCAGCAGCGAAGGCAAAGCACACGGCGAGGGCGGGGGAGCCGGACGAGGAGGCACATTTGTTATCGTCCCAGTGGAACTGACTTTCCTGTGACCTAAAGGCTTCTAGCTTTATTTTGTTTTTATTTTCTAGCTGGCGGAAAGAAAAATGTTTCACATTGCTGCAGATCGAGTTTTCGTCCTGTTCCGGGAGGCCAGGCGCCCCAGGCTCCCCTGTCCTGTACTCGTTTCAGGATGCTACATCCACTGGGGTATCTATCACAGACGCTGCAGCAGGAGCATGCGCCTCACACTGTCGGGGACAAAGGTCACCGCGAAGCGTCAAAAAAGACCATCTGCACGACTCCGACGGGTCTCGGTCACACCTCGAAAGGTTAGGAGCCATGCAACAGGCAGGGCCAGTTTCATCCACCGATCCAAGACTCGGTGCTAACCTACTGTGTGCTGCGTACTCACTGCAGCCACAACAGCTGCCCTGAATCTGTGTGCCCTATGTCTGTGTGTCACGCCGCCCTGGGTCAGAAGCCAGACTACCTCCCCAGGGTCCAGCACCTAGCAGTCTCCCGCCTATGGAGGACATTCGTAACTATTAACTGAGAACAAAAGATGCTGTTTCTTTTATGATTTACAAATGCTTTTGCACTGTTTGGTGGCTTTTTAACAATTATGTCGTTCGGGTCAATTGCATATGGTATTTTTCAGGAGATTTTGCTCCTTCGAGTTTTCTTAAAAATATACAAATGTTGTCATTTCTAATTCAAATGTGATGCCCCCAATTTTCTCCCTTATTTAATCCTGATCTGCACCACCTGCCTCACGACGTAAATGTTAAAGGTATACCAACTCGCCACTTCGTATTAAATTACAAACTCGCCCTGCAGAGGGTTTTTGTAAAACTATTACCCAAGTCCTATACGGTGTAATTAAATAAGTCAAACTAGCCCTTAGGGACCTCTTAGTTTGAAATGAAATTTTAGAGCCAAAGACTGCCTGTAACCTTTACTGAAGTCATGTCTAAAATGCTAGTCTGAATTCAGCAAACTAATTGGATCTCCTTAGAAAAGGCTTGTCACACTCTCTGATGTGAAAACTTGTGCATCTCGCTCCCCCGCGAAGGATCGATATGGAAATTATTTTAAAACAAGATCATGTTTTCCAGGGTGCTGGGAACCTGAAAGCTGGAGCTCCATCCATCGGCGGTTCAGGGTTGGGATCTTCCCGGTCCATTGCCTGGCCACCGGGCCTCTGGCAGTTTGGGAGAGGATGGAAAAGAAGAAGCCTTTCCAAGGTCCGCCGAGGTGAGCCAACCATCAAGCACGGATTTGTAATGAGCATCTCCTACGAGCCAGACCCGTAAGAAGGTCTGAGGCTCCAAGAGGACCAAGTGCTGGCAGCCGGGCGGCCGAGAGCATGCACCGTATGCCCACAGGTGAGTTACCTCCTTAGAGACTAGCACATGTATACACACACCTGCTCAGAGCAGGCTATGCCGTGTGCCTGAAAAGTCGCTCAGCTTCTAAGAACAGCTGCGGGGCTGGGCCTGGGTGGGAGCCAAAGCCCAGACTGATTTCTACTTCTGACACGAGCATGCTGGATGATCTCGATACAATCCCTTCAGACTCCCGGATTTCAGCTCTTCATATTCAAACAGAAAAGGCAATTCTTTCTATCCTGAATGCGTTCTGAAGACGGTGATTTCTGGAAAAGTATATGAAGCACGAAGAGTCTGACACAGCAGAAAAGTCGATCACTGTCACTGACATCGCAGCCTCGAAAAGAAGAGACCTACTGTACACAATAAAACCAAAAGACGGCGCCATTAACGAAGGGGTTAACGAAGCAGCCACTTAAAGTTTGTCTTAAAATCATAAAAGCCTCAAGATATCAATGTTTAAGATGACCGAAGTAAGAAAGTGCTTGACGATGACGGTCTAGCGCCTGTACCCCACGCCCAGGTGACAGTAGCACCCGCTCCCCTGTCGTGACGCTACCTTCTCCACCTTCGGTCCACCCTGCCCTCCTCTGCCAGGCTAACCTGCACTAAACGCTCATCTCCTTGCTACTCTCTTGAGCCAAAACTGCGTGGTTCCCTGTCGCAGAGGATCGCGCCCACACCCCTGGGGGGACTCTAAAGCTACGATGTGCCCCTTGTCTCCTGCTCCTTCCAACCGCGGCCACGACACCTCTTCGCCGCCACCGCACTGCGGCCTGCCCAATTCTGCGCCGACTGCGCCAGCCGATCCAGTACTTCCCGCCTTCCCCAGCTCCGCGGGCCTGAGAAAATCCGAATCCAAAAGAGCCTTACAGGGCCCGCTCAGGGCTCCCCCTCCTGGAGGCCTCATTTCCCAGCTTTGCCGCTGTCGCCTGGTTTTTACCAATCCCTGGGGCGCACCCACACCCGGACGGCGCGCTGCCCAGCACGTGGAAGGAAGGTGCTACATGCACGAGAACCGCTGCTTCTGAAACAAAATGAGGCATGGAAACCAAACGTCCGAAACGTTCATGCAAAACACACCATTCGGGTCCAGTGAGTTTTCCGTGACCGGATGGGTGGTGCGGGCTGCACCACGCAACACAGCAGGCCAAACGGCTGACAGAGGCCTTGCTGGCACTGGGGCCGCTCCAGCGGGGGGCTGCCCCCCGGGCTCAGTGGAGCCACAGCGCAGGTGTCCTAACGCACGGGACAGACCGGCTGCGGAGAAATCAGCGGGACCAGACAGCAGTCACCCAGGAGCCTGGGAGGAAGAGGGCGAAGCTCTGAACTTGCTCAGAGCCTGACACCGTGTCGCCTCCGGGATCGGTGCGCCGAAAGGCTGCGGATGTGACCCCCACAAAGAGCGCTCAGAGAAGCTTCCAGAAAGGCTGCGAGGCTGCGGACGTGACCCCCACAAGGAGCGCTCAGAGAAGGTTCCAGGAACTTGCTCTCTAGCACTTTTCCTTACCTAACTGGCACAATGGCAAAAATATAATTAAAGGTAGTAGCTTAGAGTCTAATTAAAGCGATTTTAAATAACTTTTTTTCCAAATGCGGAATGTAGTCAACGGAAAAAACCTGAGAAACAGGAAAATACATGCACAAATAAAATCACCCATAATCCTACCATCCAGAGGTAGTCAATACTATTAACATTCTGTCACATGGTTTCCTGGCTTATTTATATAATATTTATATTTCGACATATGTATTAATGCTCTTTTTATTAAAATACCATCCTACTTTTAAGGTCTGCTATTATGGAAGGCATTTTTCCACCACTTGAATTTTTAATCTCCTCAAAGAGTTCTATTATACGATCCTCCTCTTAATTAATAATAGCCTCTTCTGCAGAAATATTAGTGGATTCAACTTTAAATCTTTTACATATATTTTTATGCACATATCTGGGTATAAGAGAGAAAAAGTAAAATCCCGGCTTCCCCATTCACTAGCTATGTGATACTGGATGAGTTACTTAGCTTTCTGTACCTCACGGTCTTAATCTAAAAATGAATATAACAACAAACCTACCTCATAAGATTATGGCAAGTTCGATAAGTAAATATATGTGAAAGGCTTAAAACAGTGCCCACGACATAACAGCAATACAGCAACGTTAGCCATTATTGTTGTCATTTCCTATAAATTCCAAGAAGTGTGATTATTGGGTAGAAAGGCTCACACTCTAAGAATTTTTGATATGTATTACTAATTATTTTTCCATAAAAGATAGTACGAAATAAATTATTCACCCATAAGAAATGTATTTTCCTGCTCCGTATCAACACTGGGTAGGCTACTAAATAAACTCAGCCTACCTTCTAGGCAAAAACAATTACTACAAACATAAATATCATAAATATCTTACTAAAACATTTTGAAAGATTAATTATGCTTTGACAAGAAAGAGCCAGTTAAAACCGCAACTTAATTTGGCTCTTTAAATAC
>NW_011888871.1:1097015-1102675 GCF_000151845.1 Pteropus vampyrus | reverse complement strand
TTAATGATTTCTTAAGAAGGTGCTTTTCTTTGAATGATTTTGTATCAATCTCTTTTAAAGTAAAAATGTATAATACTGGCTATATTTCAATTTGTAAATTGTCAGAAAATAACCAGAGTTCTTCACACTAGACTGCCATGAACTTTTCCAAATCATCGTTTATACAAACCCACAGTAATCCATTCGAAAAGCTATTATACCCTAATTAATATAGTTTTACAATATTTTGCAAAACCGTTGTTAGTAGGACCCCAGAAAATGAATTTCTTAAGAGGTCATGGAAGCTCTAAAAATACTTCATTTAGAAATCAAGGAAACGTTTTCATAAAAGGCTTGCGAATGACTTTAATAATTGCATAAAATATAAAACACACCTTTTAAGTAAAATACTTAAAATTTTCTTATTGCACTTTCAATTATTAGCCTGTGGCAAACAAATTCAAAACATAAAAGTTAGATTTTGATTAAAAGAATATGAAATAAGTATCATCCAGCAGGACGGTGTGACATAAGTAACTTCCAAACAGAGGTGATGTGTGTGTGTGTGTGCACATACACACGCACGCATATGATAAATTATGTACAGCTGCGTGTATGTATAAACATAGTATATATGTATAATACATAATATATAGTATACACATGTGTATATGTAATATATAATCTACATAATTATATGTCATATAGGTACATAAAATATATTAGTTTGAATAGATATCTTTTATATTATACACACACATGCCTATTTTGAAAGACCAGAAACCAAAAAAAGTCTCTTGAGTTAAAGTATAAGAACAAAGGAGAGTTCTAAAATTTTCTTACATTTTTTCAACTTCATGCATTAAAGACGTAAAACACTTTAACTAGTTCTCATCTGATGGATTATACGTATAAAATAACAATGACATCATTACATGTGCAGAAAGCCCGTCTAATGATACCACATGAATATTTTCAAAGGTCAAAATGAAAAACCTCGGCTAAGTCTCTTAGACATAGTAAAGAGAATTTTTCATTAGTTACATTTTGGTCTTCAAAAATTGATTAAAATAAGGTGATTTATATCTTTGAGACTAGTGCAGGGATTTTTTAATAATGTATTTGTAATTTCAAGTAATTTGTTAAATCAAGTGAGCTGAAAAACAGTGCAAAATGTACAAAGCAAAATTTATATCAATATTTCTCTTTGGCTAATTCTCAAATGACCTCCAAATACTAAAATAAGAAAGACGCTAGTTCTTTCAGTTCTAAATCGTGGAGGTCAATAAAAGTCTCTGCATTTAAGAGTACGTTCTCTGTTACAGGGGACACTTGAAGATGTTATCAAAATACAACCCTGAGCATAAATTACTGAGCACTTAACCGCACAGCTATGTTCTTAAACAAAATCATTCATGGAGTTAGAAGTCGAGTTGAAAGTTATGAGTCATACGTAGTTTCAGAACTGCCATTATTGTATCACTGCCATTAAAAACATGATTTTTATTAAAAAAATTATTGGAGTGATATTAACGAAATCGAATGTTTCAAGTGTATCATTGAATAGAAAGTCATATATATAGTGCATTGTGTGTTCATCACCCAGAGTTAATTTCCTTCCGTCACCAAATATTTGACTTTTCATCCCTATCTACCTCTCCCCACCCCTCTTCCCCCTGGTCACTTCTAATCCACTGTCCTTGTCCTTGAGTCTCCATTTGTTTGTCACGTCTGTTGCTTTCGGTTTTATATCCCAAATATGAGTGATATCATGTGGTTTTCGATGTTTTCTGTCTGGCTTATTTCGCTTAGCATGATTATCTCAAGATCCATCCATGTTTTCGCAAATGGCAGTATTTCATCTCTTATGGCTGAGTAATATTCCATTGTATATATAATATTCCATCGCATGTGTGTATGTATGTAGATATATACATGTACCTACACACACACACGCACACACACACACATTCCGCATCAGCTTTTATGAAGGGCCTTCGCACATGAACCCGTGCTAAGGCAAGCCCTTAGCCCCACCGGGATGCATTTTGCCTTCTACAATCTTGCCGGTCAGAGGTACCTCTCTTTCTGAATTCAATTGAGACACAAAAAAAATGAATTTTCTTCTTTTCCTGAAATACAAAACTCTTCCCTCCTAAGGGCCTGTTTCTAAGGACAGTCCCAAGTGGTTAAGGGTCAGCTGTCGTCCGACACGCACACCTGCCCGCAGCTGCAGCAGGAGTCCGTGCACCTCCCGGCCGGGTCTCCCCCTCTTCACCCGCAAAGCACGACAAGTGCCGCGGAGGGAACACCACTGCCAAAGGCACTGCCAAGCCTCGTAACGCCTCATTGTGAAAATTTTATATTCAGCGACGAAAGGGGCCTAAGGGATTATTTTTCTAATTAATGTTAAAAATGTTTCCTTTGCTCTTATTACTTATTACACATATAACAAATGCTTGTATGCGTGTAAAGATAAATGTAAATAAAGCAAGCCCAACCCGATATCCATCTCCCATCTCTCTGTAGTAAAGGAACTCCTGATTTTTAGTTTCAGGCCATGAGGTGGAGCGTGAGAACCACGACACAGCTTCCGGACGTCGCCTTAAAAGGAAGCTAAGCACAGGCCGTTTGCCCCGTTTCCCTCTGTTCTCGTCCGCCCTGCACACTAAAGTGCATGACGGTGGACAAGAGCATACGTCTAGGACAAGGAAGAGACACGCCATGGGTGGCAGAGTGGTGGTCACACGGAGCCCGAGTTTGATAACTGCGGACCCGCCATACCAGCCTTGGACTACCCAGCTCTCAATTTCAGGGAGAAATAAGCCTCTCTCTCATTTCAGCCACACGCATTTCTATTGAAATCAACTGAAGCTAATCTGATATGTAAATTATCTACAAATACTTTTGTGAATTTAACTACATATTTTTTCTTTATTTTATTAAGAGAAACAAAAGATTGTACTACATATTTATGAAATGCTGATTGTGAATCTCTTACAGCAGTGGTCCCCAACCTTTGTGGTACCAAGGACCGGGGCTCCGATGAGCATCTAATGCCTGATGACCTGAGGCGGAGCTGAGGCGGTGATGCCGGCGCTGGGAGCGGCTGCAGACACAGACGAAGCTTCGGTCGCTCGCCCACCGCTCACCTCCTGCTGTGCCGCCCGGTTCCTAACAGGCCAAGGACCGGTACCGGTCCACCACCCGGGGGTTGGGGACCCCTGTCTTACAGCCAGACGCACACACACACACAAATCAGTTGGGATTTAGACAAAAAACATACAAACTCTATCAGACAGTGAGTGTGTAGACATTTGCTCTGAAACACTGATAACCTATCGTACCCTTCTGCTCTTTCCTTATTTCTGGAATACTAATGTTTTCCTTATATTGACTGCCATAGCTTTTTTAGCCCTATGAGCCTTAAGTCTTCATTAAGAGACACTAAAAATGACGAAGATTTGAATAAAGAGATTTGCAATGTATCGAAAGACTATTTTTTAAATGTCAATTATTCCTAAGTTGATTTATAAGGTTAACACAGTTCTAAAAGAAATCTGTAATTAAGAGAAAATGTAGATGTAAAGATCAACTTTCTGGATGATATTTCTAAGTTTCAAAGCAATAAAAGAAATAAGAGAAACAAATGAATCTGCTCAGCCCGTATTTAAAACTCAAAGTTTGCAATCAAAGTTTAAAAACTTAAAATTAAAAATCAAACCACAAACCTGGACCAAATATTTGTAACCAATAAGACACAATATAAATAGGTCAAATCTCCTTATGAATAAAGAGCTCACGGCTAGTTAAAAACAATTTAAGGACAAGAAAAGGCAATGCACTAAACAAGAAATACAAATAGCTAACACATATTTAAATAACTTGTCACTAATTTTCAAAGATAAGTAAACCAAAACAGGAAAGCACGTCTCAAACTTAGCGAGATATTTTAAACTTCACAATAGCAGCTACCTAGGATGGAACAAGGGACACAGTGCTTTCTCGCCACACAAAGCAGCTCAGCCAAGCGCGTCCAGAAGTGGGGCTCTGGAGGAGACGGACCAGAGTGTGAATCCTGACTCGGCTCTTACCATCTGCGCTTCAGCTTTTCTCCAACTCAGTAAGACAAGGCACTCACGCGTCCCACCGCACAGGATTGCTGGGAGTTAAAACATCGGAAGGACTAGGAAGAGTGCCTGGCACCGAGTAAGAATTCAACCATGGTAACTGCTATTATTTTTATTAGTATAATTACTGGAAAGCAACCTCTTCTTGTGTATAAAAGACTCTCAAAAAGGTTTCTACTCTCCAAACTAATCATTTAACTTCTGGGAATGCAAGACAATAATTCAAAATACAGGAAAGGTTTTTATACAAAATTATTTTAATAGCGATGCTATTTATAACTTTTAAAAGGTGAATACCAAAATTCCTAAGACTAGGCGAATGTTAAATCTCATTGCAATCACAGCTCTTACAAGGACATGACGGATTTTAACACAACAGGAGAAAAAGCTTTCATTGTGATGTTAAGTGGGGGAAAGCCATGAAATTGTATTTACCGCAAATCTCAACTAGTCATACAAATAAGCATAGAAATAAAAACACTGGAAGGAAATACCATTTAGAGTGGTTGACTCAAAATGGTAAAATTATGATTGATTTTTTTGTCTTTATTTTTGCTCCTTTAAACTTTTATGCTTTACTTGTTTTCTACGAGTTTATTTTTAGAATAAAGATTTTTAAAATAATGTCTAACTACTGCCATTTATCACAATTACCAGGAAAACTGAATTATATTCCCAATATTAAGAAGACAGGAGTAACTGCTAAGTAAACACGCTGACCAGCCATTTAACAGTCTGACAATTCAATTAGCAAATTTTACTTATTAGTTAAATGTTCATTAAACAGGAAAATTTAAATGTAAAGCACTACGGTAAGTAAAATGACCTAAATAATCTACTTATTGAACTTTAAATAATTTACACTTAAAGAATCGAAGTTATTTTTGAACTAGAGATGTACTTAAAATCTTTAGCCTTGACATCAAATGTGAAATCTCAGAACACATAAATAGGTGAGGATATTATCATTTTGTACATGAGAATGACAACGTAAGTAAAGTATAGTTCTCGGAATGCACTGCATTACATTGCACATGCCCAACAAGGAATCGCCTGATTAACTTAACGGTGCAGCCTGCAGTGACCAACCCGACTCCTCGTCCTCACACACGTCCTGTCCGTCATGGGAGCCCGTGGGCTCCACCCTCAAAGACATCCCTGCCACCGCGGCCCGACCCGCCTTTTGCCTGGATTGCTGCGACGGCCCAGGCTGGTCTCTCTGGTGTCACCCTTGTCCTCACGTTCCTCAGCACAGCAGCCAGAGGAGCCCTTCTCTGCCGGATCCTGTCACGTCTTGTTCGGATGGCCTTCCATCTTACACACAGTAAAAACCAAGACGCTCACGCGGGCACTGATGGTGAAGCCCATTCGTTACCTTGCTAGCCTACCTTCTTCTGCTGACCCCTGCCGTCTCCACCCCAGGCCCTCCCGGCCGCTCATCGGACCCGCTGGGCCGCTCTCCCTTCTGAATTTGCACTCACAAAAACACTATCTGCAGACATAAGTGCACTATTCACTCCTTCATTTCTCAAGTCTTTGTTTAAATGTCAT
>NW_011888871.1:1087459-1095805 GCF_000151845.1 Pteropus vampyrus | reverse complement strand
GCAGGTGCGTTAGCCTGCCTGGGACCTAGAGGGAGAGTCACGTGCTGAGTGAAGAGCCAATATGCTCTGCGTGTCACTGGAGTTCTGGAAAAGGGCGAATTACTTGAGGATACAATGTTTAAATTTTGGCAAATTAGTTAAAAATATAAATGTATATATTCAAAGGGCCAGTAAACCCCAAAGAGAATAAAAACTGAGATAACGCACCAAGATACAACATAATGAAATTCCTGAAAACTAATAACAAATAGAAATGCTTAGAAAGCAGCCAAAGAGGAAAAAAAGATAAAGTACTGACAGGAAACAGATAAGACTTATTACTGACTTTTCATTAGAAACAATACAAGTCAGAAGGCAATGGAAGAAACACCCTTATCTTTCAGAAAAAAAATAAGACTGTCACCTTGGAATTCGATAGCCAATCAAAATGTCATGTAAAAATAGAACCAAAATTGGTTTCCAACCACAGAATGTGTAGGGAATTTTTCAAAAGACCCGAACTGCAAGAAAAACTAAGAAAGGGTTTTCAGGCCAAAGGAAATTTTACGAGATGAAAACCTGTATCTACAAAAAGGAATAGAAAGCATCACAAATTATAAACATGGTTACATACAAACTAATCTTTTCTTACTTTTTAAGTTCTTTAAAAGATAATCGAGAGTTAAAAGCAAAATTAAAAGTATTGTAGAGCTTATACACAAAAAGTATGTGATGAGGGTACACAAAGGACAGGAAGAGGGAGATAAAAGAACACTGCTTAAGTGTATTAACTTTTACACGAAGGGATATAATACTGTTTTAAAATAGACAAAAATACATTAAATATATGTATCGTAAACTCCAGAGCAACCAGTAAAAATTAAAGAGGTTTAGTTAATAAGACGAAACAGAAGATAACAGGTTATACTTGAAAATATTCGATCCAGAGAAAATTAGAAAAAGAGGAAAATTTCTACTTTATTTTCAAATACATACAATCTGTATTTTAAAAGGAAAATTATTATAATAGCAAAAGGGGCTTACCATATAGAAAAATAGCCAAATAAAACATCTAAACTTATATCAGCTCTTGAAATTTTATATTATGTATTTATTTTTATTATGCAAGTTACATAAGAGGGGCTCAATAAATATTAGTTGAATGAATAAACTAAGGTTATATATACAAATATATATAATATTATAAATAAATAATATATGTGATGAACTAACTCCTTATAAATAGCAGTTCACGCTTTGATTATCTACTTCTCGTTATTTGATTTTTAAAAGTAGTACAACCAGTTTCCAAAACAAAATCTTATGTAGAACTACAACCTATATAATGAATCAAAGAAGAGGGGCTTTAACATTAGAGGGGCTTTAACGTTAAGGAGGCCAGGGCACCTGAAACCCTGCCACTTGGCTTCTCTCTCACTTGGCAGCCCCAGATCCACCTGTGGAACAAAAGGGTCCACGAAGCACAGCCCAAGACTTCTGCCATTCCACTGACAACTACAGAACAGCCGTCTGTTTAGAGAGTTTTGCTGAGATATAGCACGCACCATGGAATTGACCTAATGCACACAATGGATTTTAGTATAGTCACATAAATGTGCCACCATCACAATCTAACATTAGAATATCTCGTCACCCCTAAAAGAAACTCCATACCCATTAGCAACTCATCCCTATTCCTCACCTCACTCCCAGCCCTAAGCGACTACATAGAGAGAGTTGCCTATTCAGGACATTTTGTGTCAATGAAATACAGTATGTGGTCTTCATGTTGCTTAGTATAATGTTTTCAAAGTTCTCCCATGTCACAGAATGTATCAGCATTTCATTCCTTCGTATTGCTGAATAATATTCGAGCGAATGGACACGCCACCTTTATTTACCAGTTCATCATCTGATGGACATTTGAACTGATTGCACTTTGGGGCTATTGTGAATAGTGCTGCTAGGAACATTCACGTACATATTTTTGAACGGATGTCCATTTTCACTTTTCTTGGGTACACGTATAGGAGTTGAATGGCTGGGCCTTATGGTAACTGCATCTTTGACATTTTGAGGAACTGCCAAACTGCTTTGGAATGTGGCCCTACCATGGTCCGTTCCCACCAGTGATGCATGAAAGAGTGTTGTTCTCCTTCTGCTGCTTGTGCTCTTAGTGTAATCTCTAAGGAACAATTACCTAACCAAGGCCTCAGGTTCTATGTTTTCTTCTAAGAGCTTTATAGCTTTAGCTATATAAACACACGCACACACAAACACCAGTTAAATTTTGTACAGGCATGAAGCCATCTTTTCACACGGCTATCCAATTAATTATCTTGGCAACTGGTTCAAAATAAATGAACTATAAATGTAAGCGTTTATTCCTGGAGTTTCAGCTCTGATCCCTTCCTCTGCATGTCTGTCTTTACGCCGGTACTGCACTGTCTTGACCACTGAAGCTTTGGAGGGCTTGAAATTGGCAAGTGTGAAACCTCCAACGTTGATTTTCTTTTTCAATAGTGTTTGGTTATTCTGGGTGCCTTGTATTTCCACGTGGTTTTGGGATGAGCTTGTTGAATTCTGCAACAATGACAAAAATTTCAGCTGGGATTTTTGTATGAATTGTGCTAATCTGTATACCAATTTGAGGAATAATGCCACTTTAACAATTTAAGTCTTCTGATCTATAAACGTATCATGTCTTTTCCATTTATTTAGATCTTCTTCAATTTATTTTAACAATGTTCTGTAATTTTCAGTGTACTAGTCTTGCATTTTATTTTTACTCTTAAGTATTTCACTCTTTTTCATGCTATTATAAATGTAGTTGTTTTCTTAATTTCATTTATGGCTGCTCGCTGCTGTGTACTATGCTTGATAAGATTCAGTCATCACTGGCTGAAAATGAATATTTTGAAATATTATGAACAACATAACCCAAGTAATCTCATTCTTCGAAATACAATGGCTGCAACTCCCAAGTCTAAATGAGTATTTTCTTACTCCCTCTTTTTCCCTAAAGCTGATAAATTCTTAAGAACCTTGTAATTATGTATAATTTAAACATTTCATGTTAATATTCACTTGCGATTCTGGAGGGAGGACAAGATTGCAGTGAGCATGCCACTATCTCCATGTAATTTTAATTAAAAGAAATCCAAAACACTAGCTGACACAATGGCGGCATTATCTAGTCCGAGGTGCTGAGCAGGATACACGGCCTCGATGATAATATCATCTGTTCGGTAATTCCAGTCTCAGAAGAACAAAATATTTTACCAACATTAGTTCATTAATCCCGACAACACCACAATGGCTTGGGCGGATCAGGATTAACGGCTTCATCTCAGCTTTACAGCCTGGGAAACTGTGTTACAGAACAAGCAAACAATTTGCTCAAGGTCATTCGGAAAATCAGAGGCTGGAGCTGATTTCTAATAAAAGGCCCTCTCATTTGTCAAGAAATATAGGTGTGTGCTTATGCAAAATAGGTAGTTCTGAAATGCAGGTGAATCCAAATTTTGTATATGTGATCGCGCTTTCAATGTATTCGAGGTGCTATTAAAAGTAAATCATCTTATGAAACAGCTTTGAAACAAAAACTTTTTAAAAATTCTCTAAAGAAGCAATCCCCAATTAATCATTCTTGTGTACATCTGAATTTTTATCTGATAGGTTTGTTTTTATGGCAATGACTACGGAAACCCTAATTATGACATTAATATGTTTAATCATAGTAACCAAATGACAGTGAGCTTATGTATAAAGGGAATTTTATTAAAGGTTGACCTCTCTCTAGAAATTCAGTTGTTATAAGAAAACAAATATAGCTATAAAGAATAAACACCTCTGGTCAGGGAGGCAAAACAACAAGCCAAAATAAGGGGAAGTTAAAATTGTTGCAAAATACTTTAAATTTCAGAATGTTTTTAAATCAACAGAAACTCATAATATGAACCTTGGAAAACATCGAAAGTAAGAAATATTTCTCAAACACAGTCTTCCATTACTTTTATGAACTTGTGGATAGTCTATAATATTTGGGAAAAGTCCAAATGACTGCTCTGCCTCAACAAAAAAAATAAATAAAAGGAAAATTATTATAATAGTGGATCAGTAGTATTTACTTCAGCAACCAGGAAGATTAGAGAACAAATAATGAATAAATCACTTCACGATCAACTAGAAAAGTACACATATCGGCTCATGTAAAATGACTAAGAAAAAACAAATTGATCCAGAGCAATCTGCATTAAGACCTCATCTATTTAGAATTCAGTTACATGAATACATCATGTTTCCAGAATACATCCAAGATGCAAAATAAACAAAAACATATTTCCGCATCACCAAAATAGATGCCATAAAATCCACACATTTAGAGCATTTTATGCACAAGCCAGTCCCTTAGGCTGTCACTCAGAATCTAACTGTTCTAATTTGAAACAATTCTAATTGGGTCATTTGCCTCCAGTTCCCTAGCCTGCAGCAAACCAGAAATGGCAAATGGGAGAAAAGTAAAGGGAGGAAAAGCTCCAAAAGCCAAGCAAGGGACAGAAGGCCCTGGGGAATCTGGTCAGTCCAAGAAGAGTTCTCTAAAGAAACTAACAACACAGGTGATCCCAAAAAGGGCTCAAGCAGAACGCCCTGCAGCGAAACTCACAGTTAACATGTCCCGCCCACAAGCTCAGCACTTTCCATGGACTTGCTGGCCTGCCATTGTGCATCATAAGCACATATTTAGGATCGACGGTCATCTAAGGAAAGACTTCAACAGAGAAGTTAGAAACCAAAACAGTCAAAGAAAATCAAAGCAACTTGGGGAAAACAAAGATTATGCAGAGAGAAGAAAACTTCAAAAAAAAACTATCATTGAAATTCTCAGAGATGTGAAAAAAATATTGCATCTGCTAAACAAGAACAGGAGACTATAAAGAGTAAAAAACAACAAAAGAACTCTTAAAAATTAACATAATAGGAAAAACGAAAAGAACTGGAGAATGAACTTAAAGAAATCTCTCAGAAAGTAGAGCAAAAAAAAAAATCAAAGAAATACAAAATGAAAAAAAAGAAATAGAGGGTCAGTGCAGGAAATGCAACATCTAAATATAGAAATCCCAGGAAAAAAAAAACAAAAACAAAAACAAAAACAAAAAAACAGACCACAGGAATAAATGGAGAGAACATCATTAAAATTAGAACTACGGAAATCAGTTTCTGGGTTTCCAAGGACCCATTGAGTACCCGGCACGCTAGAAGAAAATTGCATATCTTCGCAAAACTTCCAAACATTGAGGAAAAGAGGAGTTCTTAGAAACGGCAGAGGGAAAGCCATAAGATCGCATCAAAGAATTAGGAATCAGAATGACCTTTACCTTCTTAAGGGCAACACTGGATCAAGACAACAACGGAGCAATACCTTCAAATTACAGATGCAAATGATTTCCAACCCAGAACTCTCTATCCTGTCATGCTAAGAATGAGAGTAGAATGAAGACATTTTTAGCTATATGAGATCTCAAAAACTTCATCTCCCATGCAGCCTGATCCCGGAGGACGTGTCCCACCAACAAATGGGGGAACGTGGGCAACGGACAGTGTGCGGTCCGGCACAGATGAGTGGGTGGAGTCCCCAGAACACAGTGAAGAATGACCTTCGGGTCGGAGCTGTGCGGCAAACGCGGACGGAGTTGACCCGAATGGCAGCAGCGTGGCTCAGGAGAGACACGCTGAGGACCATCACCACAAACTGCCTTTTTAAGCATCTTTTATATCTAAACACAAAATGCCCAGGGGAGTGTGACCCAGACTCTCATCTGTGCCACAAGTCAATGGAGTTCCCCTCAACTTCCAACGCCACCTCGGTGCCTTCGTCCCCTGAAGGTGTCCCTTTCACGCTATCGTGGCCACGCTGGTCTACTGTGGAGAGCCAGGGCGGGCGCGGTGAACTCAGAAGCAGAGAAGAGAGAAGCGCTCACCCCCTCTGACCGTTTTTTCGCAGGCATCTCACACACGACCCATGACGGCCCTGCCAGGCCTTCTGACCACGGTAGGCCCTGTGTGACCCTTGCCCGCCAGCGCCCCCAGACCAGGCTCTGCAGACTCCCCAGGAAAACGCAGCCCAGCTCTGATGCAGACTCGGCGCAGTGTCCCCGGTGACAGGAACCCGCAGCGGCATCACTGGCCTTCCCGCACACAGCCGGGTGGCGGTAAGTTACCCACTTTCCCAAAACCATCAGTTGTTTTAGGCGAAATGACAGTGTGGTGGCTAGCCTGAAAGGCGAGCAAGGGGACATGCCGGGCTTTCTTCTGGAGGCGAGAGGGAGGGGACACGCAGAGGGCTCCTACCACACTGATGTTGGTCTCTCAATCTGGAAGTTGACTACTTAGGTGTTCATTTTATTGTTATTCTTTAAACCATAATACACATTTTACAGACTCTTGCTCATGTAGTATACATCTCACGATTTTTAAAAATGATAACAAAAGTAGCAAAGAAACGGCCGGCTGATAAAGCCAGTCCTGCCAGAGCTCGGCGCTCCGGGGAGACGACGGGGGGCTGCCGCGCTGTTGCGGTGGTGTGGAGACCGCGGTGTGGCGGCGTCTGTAGCAGAGGGCCACAGGAAGAGTCAGAAACACAAGTACCGAAAGTCCAAAAATAAAATGTAAAAAGCGCAGGTAGCGTGACAAGACACTGATGCAAGCCTGAGCGGCATCGATGGCTGTCCATTGTTGAATAAATCAAAGGATAAAATAAATTTGGAAAGACGTCCATAGTAAAGAAACCATTTAATGCTGTACTGGGCACGATGTCAGCAATTCGGAAAACGAGCTATTCCAAGACCGATAATTCCAGAGCCGTCATCAAACCAGGAGCTGTACAAGGGAACACCTGACTGAATTCATCTTACAGTGTGCTAGGCTGCATCGGATTCTCAGAAACAGATGGTATAAAACACCTACATGGTAATTTCACTTTGGACTTGTACATACTCTTATCAATTTGCCAATAAGAGTTGTCTCCAGATCAATGGTCTTCATTCCCAAATTGATCTCTACCTGCCCTTGTGCCCCTGGGTCCCCTGATCTGTCACAGGGCAGGACAAGAAGTGTCTTTCAGAGGAGCCCAAGAGAGATCCGGCGAAGAGATAACCATACAGCAGTCATCGGCACACAAGTGAGAGCTGGTATCTTGCCGGTGGATGAGATTGTCAACAGAGTGCAAAGTAAGCAGAGGGAGACAAGAAGAAGTAACTGCTATAAATAGCAGCCAGGCTTAGAAATAGTAATCAGTAGTAAAATAAACCTTCATTTCTTACACACAATGTGCTAGGCCACATGCTAAGCACTTGACGTGTACGATTTCACATAATCCTCTCAACGATGCGATGAGGAGACTACTATCGTCACCCCATCGTATAGGCTGGAGACCCAGGCAGATTAAGTAATGAGCTCAAATCTAGAAAGCTGGTCAATAAGGAAACCAGTCCCAAACCCCCAAGTTCGCTCGATTTTCAACTCTTGCAAAATCTAAAAAGATATATAGATTCAATATGAGTACACGTTCATATACAGTCCTTAAAGTATAAAATATTCTTCATGAAAGTTGTTGTTTTTCAAGGCAGGCCACAAGTTTCTTTACCCCAAAATCTCACACACACAAGAAACTGGGCTTAATTTTACAAATCAGTCCAAAACAAGTTTCAAGATTAAAGGTTTAAAACTTCGAATTAAATGTAGGCCAATTTAGCCTAAGGGTTTTAAATGACCAACTTTCGTAGAGCTGGTTTCTTTAAATCAATTATGATCGATATAAGCCAGATGGCTGGACTGTCAAACTGGATAGAGCTGTCTGCATGATAAGGTCACTGCATCTGTCACTGGGAGACTGTGGAAAAAGTGTCACATCCAGAAACTCCCTAACCTCATAGCCCATATATCTGAGAAAAGCCCATCGGGGATTAAGATGCGCACTGAGGGGATCAGATGGCTTTACAGAGTTTGACAGTGTCTGTCTGTCAAACTGGGTTTGCATTTTTATTTTGCGGAGTAAAAAAAAAAAATTGAAAGCTCTCCACAATCGAAATAGCATCTAAAGGGTTTATCAAGGTATGTGATTTTATTCCTCCATCTTTAAACCACTTTTTAGTCCACCTTACTAGAAACAATATAATCCTAACAGGCGCCATACTGTGTCTGATATCAGGAAGGATATTACCATAATTAACTGTTATCACTGTGAAGATGTGTGTGTTACAGGTTGGGACAAGATCGTATATGGTATTAGATTCCAATTTGCAAAATCATCTCACTCCTGCTGCTCCAGAAGCTCCCCCTGGAATAGCAAAGACTGGAAAGCCAGTG
>NW_011888871.1:1055341-1087409 GCF_000151845.1 Pteropus vampyrus | reverse complement strand
TGGAAAAAGTGTCACATCCAGAAACTCCCTAACCTCATAGCCCATATATCTGAGAAAAGCCCATCGGGGATTAAGATGCGCACTGAGGGGATCAGATGGCTTTACAGAATTTGACAGTGTCTGTCTGTCAAACTGGGTTTGCATTTTTATTTTGCGGAGTAAAAAAAGAAAAAATTGAAAGCTCTCCACAATCGAAATAGCATCTAAAGGGTTTATCAAGGTATGTGATTTTATTCCTCCATCTTTAAACCACTTTTTAGTCCACCTTACTAGAAACAATATAATCCTAACAGGCGCCATACTGTGTCTGATATCAGGAAGGATATTACCATAATTAACTGTTATCACTGTGAAGATGTGTGTGTTACAGGTTGGGACAAGATCGTATATGGTATTAGATTCCAATTTGCAAAATCATCTCACTCCTGCTGCTCCAGAAGCTCCCCCTGGAATAGCAAAGACTGGAAAGCCAGTGCGCTCCTAATGAAGGTGCAGTGGGGTCTGCAGAAAGCTACATAAAGACTGATAATCATCAGTTATCGAAAAATAAGAAATAGAACATGAAGGAGAGTAGGTAGCTTGACATCTCGCACAAACACCATCTATTCACACAAATCGACGAGCGCCAGTTCCCTGTGCACACGTCCGTCTCACAGTCTCCGCGCTGGGACCTGCCATCAGGGCAAAGCGACCTGAAAAACTGCAGAGTAGCCACTGCACTAACCTGCAGGCGATGTCCTTGCAGAAGCATGGCGGGGGGGGCGCGGTTCTCTCTTTTTAGTTAAGTCGGTCACAGACTAAAACGCAGCCTCAGGGATGAGCACTGTCCTGCCCGTGAATAAGCATCTCTGCTGGGGGAGTTTAACCCTCACGTATTTGTTGTGGACATTTGTCAATGGAAAAATGACATGACCAACAACAATTAGTTATTTCATGCTGAGAATGTAAAGGGATAGAAACACAAATACGGGGACTCAGGTTGTTAGGCTGCTTCATAACCACAATTAAATCAGATGAGCTCTGAAGAAGAGTCTGGTCACACACTACTACCCCAACTGTGGGAGGTGAAAGGATTTGTTTGTCCTAGCCTGTAGGAGAAATCAGGCGCATTTAGCCTGAATTGGTTACCTTCGCCACACTGACTGAATTAACCGATGGGCCATTCTTTATGCTTTCCGAATGTGACAAATGAAACTGAATTCAGAAGCAAGACATTCAGAATACAGACGATCTTCAGAAAACAGAAATTCAACATGTAAAATTCATTGATCTGAAATGTTTTAAGCATAAACCAGTGTATCATACTTGACAGATTCCTGCTTTAAATTTTCACCTTCATCACGCAATCCGTTCCAATTAAGTCATTTGTTAAAGCACAATGATACGCTTTTCCCTATATTTTATAATCAGGAAGCAAAACAAGATAAAGTAGGTACAGAGAACCTCTTTCTATAATGCTAAAAACAATGTTAAGAATGGGGCTTGATACTCTGACAAGTTATAGAAACTTCAAAATATATGTATACGCGTACATGCATACATATATTTGAAAGCGGAATGGTTTTATTCAGAATCCCTTAAAGAAACTGTGAAAATTACAAACACCACTACAAACATGTGGTCGAAAATAATAATGACAATAGCAAAAACACGCAGCACCCGATTCCACCTCAGGCCCTGAACTCAGAGATCCAGCTCGTAAACTCCGGCTCCCGCAGCGAGGGATGAGGCAGGTACCAGCGCTCCACGCGGGGCAGGCGGTGGGGCGGGCAGAGGGCTTCAGGCCACGGAGACCTACTCTTGCTGGAGCGGGTCGGCAAGCCAAGCTGTCCACCGCTGTGGTACTGTCTCTATTCCTTGGGGTCAGTTTATCAATCATTTCATTTTAATATTAACAATTTATTTAATTTACAGTGCCAGGCCACCGAGAAAAACATGATAACTATATTCCAATTATGTACAAAATTTTTCCGAAATCGATGCACTGAGATTTCGAGCCGTGTAGGTAAACGGATCAACGCTGGAATGTCAGCTCCGGACACAGTGGAGCCCCATGTCCCCGGCTCCCGAAGTCCAAGAGCATCCAGGCCGGGGACACCGGGCTGCGGTGCAGGGCAGCCCTGCCCTGCCGTGCCCGGAGCGGCGGCCGCGGGGGTTGCGGGAGGCGGGCAGACGCCCAGGTCTCGCTGGGCAGGGGGGCTGCATCGCCATGGCTGTCAGAGGGGGCGACCTCGTCGACGTCGCGGAGCAAGCAGCGGGCACCGCTGCTCGCCTGGCGCTGGCCGGGCCTCGGCACCAGCAGGCGGGGAGCTCTCCCGGAGCCGACGCTCGGAGGGCGAGGGCGGCGGGCCGAGCAGTGCTGAGACCCCGGGAAAGCTTCACCTGGACGGCAGGTGGCGGCGGCCTCACGAACCACAACGGGGCAAGCCCAGGGCCAGAGTACTGGAGGCAGACGGGGCGGGGAGTCCCCAACGCTTTTATCACAAATTTAAATCCTGGGGACGATCCTTTTGCCCATCCAAAGAGTTCGCGCATAGACGGCGGGGCAAGGTCTTCATTTACATGGACGGCTCCTGAACAGGTAAGAGACGGGACGCGTCCCGCCCCTAGGGGGCGGCGCAGTCCGCGTGGAGTTGCCGCGCCGAGGGCGGGAAGGGGACCTCGCCATCCAGGATGTATGGCTTGATTCCTGCCCTAAGCAGGAAAGGGTAACACTTATCGGGTTCGACGGAAAAGATGATTCCCCAGAGACACTCCCGTATAGGTCCCCAAGTTTTCCACATGAGGTAATGGGGACTAGTTCTGCCCACGGGCCTTTCGGATGTTCCCCACTGGAATTATTATTCTCCATCTCTTTTTGCACTGATGTGTTAAAGTCACCTTAGGAGAAGGATAGTACTATAAGCATTAACCCATGAGAAAGAAGTGCAAACTGGCAGTTTCAAAACAGTCTGGGGGATATAGAACACAGCACAGTACTGTTGTAATAACCATGGATGGTGCCAGGTGGGGACTTAACGGGGAATCCCTTCATAAATTATACAAATGTCTAACCACGATGCTATACACCCGAAACTAATATAATACTGACTATGACAGTCATGATAGACTATGACTGTAATTGATAGATCGATAGGTAGACAGACAGGACATTAAAAAGAGAAACGATGGTCTGGTACCCAAGCAAGTGGTTAACTGGCAGACAGAGAGACAGAGACATGCGTGAAACCATGTGACCAAGGAGAAGTCCCCATATCGCTCCTTGCGCATGATGAATGCTTCCAGATACAGTTCATGCAACAATCTCTCAACTATGCAGCTGGCGATCCGTGAATGAGGTGATCCAAACAGGCGAACCTTATAGATGTTTGCCCTTAACATTTTAACATTAGATTACAATTACAATAACTTTGGTGGTTCTCCCAATATATTCTTTCTTCTTTACTGAAGTATATAAAACATAACCCTTTTTCATAAGTTTATAACTTCTAACACTAATTTTCGTACTATAACATAATGTTATGATACCTTTAGTAGTTCTATAGACTCCAAATTATTCACTACCACTCTAAATCTCCCCAGACTATTATAATGCCTCCCCTCTCTTCCAGGTATGATGCCCCTTATCATTTCTCATTGCTCCACGTAGCACTACTCATAACCCCCACCTTTAAACTGGACAAAGCTCATTAAAATCATATATAAAGTTAAAAAAAAAGCTGATTTGAGATAAAAAAGCAAAAATGTAATCCCTATGCAATAAGAAAAAAGGACTTTAAAATAGCTGTTTTGAATGCTTGAGGGAGGAAAAAGTGTTTGCTTTCTCCTAGGTTCTTGAACATATTTGACTTCTAAATAAATGGAATGAAAGTTTACTAAAAAAATGTCACTTTTCAAAACTCAACTAAACATAATACAGAAGTGAACTCTTTCAGTGAACTGTCTATACCAGAACTTCTTATGCCTGCCCAGGCTATGTCAAACCTGAAGCATCTGATGACTTGTGAGCTGCCTGAATTGCTATTTCCAATTCAAACTGCAAGGCTGGGTGAAGGATTTGTAATGGAACTTAGGTGCCAAAGAAATCAGGCCATTCCATGTAGAGACAGATTCGGACTGATCTACTATAGCAAATCCAGTGTTCTCTAAGTCACAGGTCTATGTCATCAGTGAGAAAGGGTGATCAAATGCAGTATTTGTGACCTAACGGGAGAATAATTCTTTTAACCTTGCAAGAAAGAAATCGGAACTGAAAAGTCCTAGCATTGCAAAAGCCCCAGCTCATGAAGACAGGATTCATACAATTCTTTCTATCGTTCTCCTTTTCTTTAGCTGCTTAAAGAATTGTCCAAGAAAATAAAGTTTATTGATTGTGACTATTAGTGTGGGCACTTGTAAATATGTAGAAATTAGGAATAAAGGAAATACTACTCTGTAGTAAGAACAGTACCACTGCACCAAAAGTAATATTTTTAATTTTTGAGAACAAAATCTATGAGCATCATTAAAATCTGATTAATACAATAACTCAACGGACTGAGCTCTAGACTTAAAGATTAAAAACTCAGGTAGAGTTTTAGCTCTCAAGTAATGCCAAGAAGAGATAAATAAATCATAGGTAGGTGGATGGGTAGGCAGAAAGACAGACAGACACATTTTAACCTTCCCTTGGAACACAGTACATGCATAAGCTACTTATTATTTGAATCTCATTTAAATTCCCAGTGTTTCCTCAGCTCACCTTTAAATATAAAAATTTTAGTCATAAGTCAACTAAGGGCCGAATTACATTGTACGTTTAATCAAGAAGAGCAAGCTACACAGCTACACGTTCCATCTGCCGTTATTGTCAATGAGTTGGGACTTCGTTTTATAATTACAGTCTTAATAGGGTGTCAGGGTGTTAAGTAACAAGCAGAACGTCAGTCAGCCAGAAAGCAACAAGGGCACTTGTTCGACGCGAACTACGGATGCAGGATCGGGTCTGCTGGTTACGGGGGAGGAACCCCGATGAAGGACTACTCGTCACCGAGCCTGCTGTCCACGCATTCTTTTGGCAAGGTCGCCCAATTTCACAGACACATCTGTCAGGCGCCAGCTTCTTAATTAGAGACATTACTCTTTAACTCACGAATCTGCCCTCACACACATAACAAACAATTTCAGCAGGGAAGGAAGTCTACGGTGAAAAGACTTTTAGAAAAACTCTAGATTTAAGCGGTTATTACTGTTTCCTCACGTTTTAAGCCCCTAAAAAGCATCTATTATAGGCAACTGAAGTTATATCCTGCCAAATGTCCAAATCACATCTGGCTTTGAAAATTAAATCAACACCTTGAGTTGTATCCAGAAACCAACAGGAAGTCAATGTAAATTGGAACAAAAGGTAATGTGTTCCATATGGACAGAGGATTTTAAATGCCTATAATGTGTTACATAAGTGCTCCTGTATTCACTGTATCGACTAAATGGTGGTCAACAGATACTTTTACCCATGCTAATTACTGCTTCTAATTCTTCAATTCTGTTCGAGAGTAAGGAATCTCTAAACGAATACTTTCTACCTTGAGTACATAATGGTTGACATATGAGAAAAGGTGTCTGGCTTGCAAGCCGAGTCAGATTTATTGCTCTGGTTCCCTTCAAAAGCCAGAACACTCAGGTCACTTGCAGTGGGGCGAAGAGGCGACATTTAAAGTTCTGCCTCAACTAAGAACACGTGCTCTGCCTTAATTAGTAGCTGCAAAAAGACCTCCGCAGAGGTGTAGCTGCTGCTCTTTCTTTTTCTAAGTAAATGTTGTCGGGTAACTTGGGTAATCCTATAGAAGTCAAGACTGCTATCACAACGGAATGACTGGGGGAAAAAGAAATATTTTAATCTATAATTCGTTGTACAGGCGATTCGACAGTTTTCTCTAACGCCTATCATAAAACAGCAACGACTGCAAAGTTCGAAGCTCTAAACCGGTGGTTCCCAAATCTGGCTGCTGATGGAAGCGGCTGGGGAACCTTACAGAAGACTGAGGCGGGGTCCACCCGCAGAGGCTCGTTTAACCGGCCGGAGGAGGCAGGGAGAGTACCAGTACTCTTAAAAGCTCCAGGGGACTTCAGGACCCAGAGACACTGGCTGCCCTTAGCCAGAGACGGGCTCCTCGGCAGGCCCCGTCCCCTCCGACACCGCATGGGCCTCCGTCTGCAGCACACCATGCTGTGCCATCACGACGTGAAGGTACACTGAGTCGGCTGCGGAGGCTCACTGTACGGTGCCAGCGTAAGAAACGTCTGAACGAGGCCAAAGTGGCCCCTGGGTGACCAGACGTGGATGAGCAGCCCACCTAGGCCACGGACGCCCGTGATGAATTTCTATGAGCAGTGCCTGAACCTCCACCAGGCACCCCAGACGAGATCTTTGTCCTTTGTCCTCTGTGATCTGTAATGAGGGGGGAGGGGACCGACCTGATGGTGGTGGCCGTTTCACACTGGCAATTTGGGGCCCCAGGATGAATGCTACACAGCCCTGAGTGCCAAACGGAAGCGACCTGGCCTGCGGGATCAGGGCACAGGGAGAGTCCACTCCCCTCCTGGTCTCCCGGACTTCCAAGAACGTGCCGAGAAATGGGGGAGAGCACGCTTCGTGAAGACCTGAGGAAGTTCCCGCCTTGGAGAAGCTGGGAGGCTGCCCGAATGTGGGGGCGGGGACTCGGCGGACATCCCCCCCAGCGGAGCTCCTGGCTGGGGGGCGGGCTCGGCGGCGTTTTGCCACTCACTGGCCAGTGTCTGGGCACCGTCTTCATTCACGTGTGTGCAGAGTTCTGTCCCTGACGGTGGTAAACAGAGGTGACGGGAAATACAGCGTTCCACGCGGCAAATTCTTAACACGAAATGAGACCTCTAAAGAAATAGCCAAAGAAAAGAAATGGCAATCTTTAATATAGCGCGTAGAACGCACGAGTCGCTGGCAATCACAGACTCTGAATAAGTACTTGCTGAATTCGTGACTCTTCTGTGCCAGGTGTGACTACCTGGCCAAGTTTCACGTGCCCTCCCCAAGGGTACAAAACAGTCCTGAAAGAGCTGGTAAGAAATATCACTCCTGGACACCATTTCTCTTCTGCTAAATTGGTGTCAGTGATGAAGACTATTAGCTTAAAATATGTTTATTTTTATGAAAAGAATCTAATAATCAATCATTCATATTAATTTACCTGGATGGAATGTAAAGGACCTAGCAGTTACAAGATGAGACAGTTACAAGATACACTATGCTAACTGTAATTATTTTACTTAAGACAGACTTCGCACTTAATTGGTATCTACGTTGAAACATCAAGACAAAGAATTCCAGTTTGAAGGCAAGTGACAATGTCTCATTAGTGTGTAGTCTCTCAATAAAAATGAAAATAAACAAATGACCAGTAAGCACACAGGGGATAAAAACACTCATGACAATCGGTTACCCAAATATGTTAGCCGTTGACTATTCTCTGTATAATTGGCAGTATCATTTCTTCATGACAGGACTCATTTAGTGACACTACGACTTCCCATTAATTCAGCATTTTACAACAAACTCAGACCAGTGCTTAGTCGGCATGATCTGGCTGCGGCGCCACATACGTTGTGACCAGATTTTAATAGGATCATCTCATCTGTATTCTCACAATGCTGTTAAACCAATTAATTTTATAGGTTGCCTTAAAATAAATCCACTTTATTTTTTATACTAGCAGCTTTCCCTAGATTGCAAATATGCAGGAAAAAATAACATTTTAATAAGAATAAACTAGGTGGCTAATCACATCTGGAGTTACACTTCAACCTCCAGATACGCGCCTTGATTACTACTAATAATTAGTTTCTGGAAATCCAGCGCTCAGTGCTGGATGAACAATAAAGAAGACACAGTGTCTGTTCAAAATCCTAAGATTCTAAATTATAAATATAGCAAAATATATATATGTGATATACTCAAAGTAATAAAAAGAGAATTTTATAGTAATCATTTTTCCGTGGGGCAGTAATTATTTATTAAAGACAAAAATTATACTGAACTTGCCATGATAAAGTCAATTATCTATACCCAAAAAGATGCTTGTGTAGTTACACCTAAAGGAATAAATACTCCAAATGAAGTGTGTGGATTGTTTGTGCAAAGCTGTAGCTGAATACGTAATCCACTGTGGGGACAGTAATACTGGTTTCCTGCCCAGTCACCATCCCCGCACAGCCTGCCCCGCCCAGCCTCTGCACGTACTGAGAACCCTGCTTATGTCCCCTGGCCCAGGGCCTATGTTCATTAGGAGAGGCTACTGCCCCTTCTGCACCCCCAGCCCTGACTCACCCTGAAGCAGCGAATCATCACTGCACTTGCCACCTTTGGTGGTCTTGTTCCCAATGAGCCTCTAACACAATTCAGGCCACTGAAAGAGCTTGTCAGATCTAGAGGAAGTTTCTGAAAAGGCCTAACACACACACACACACACACACACACACACACACACTAACGTGGGGACAGTTACTCTTTTTAGCTTCTGGCCATTACCTGTGGGAACCATCCTGAAACCCTGAGAGTCAGCCTTAGAGGACAAGCCCAAGCTGAGATGAGGACAATGGAAAAACAGAAGAAACCGAGGTTTCTGATGATGCCACCGAGGCCCCCAATTAAGAATCCCTAGTGTTCCCCTTTCAGGGCTTCTCACTATGGGAGCAGTGCGTTCCCCCACTGCTTAGGCCGCCACAGCTGCTTTGCCATCTCCTGCTGCTGAGAGCTTCCTCGCTGACGATGGCTGTGATGGACTACAGAAATGATTCTGCGATCCTAGGACGCTCACAAAACCTGATGACATAGCCTGCCACAAACCAAGCCTTAATTCAAAAGAACATAAGTTATAGAAATCATATCCTCTGAAGATAATGTCATAAAAATAAATTTGCAACGAGTATAAACCAAAAACAGCTAAATAAGGTTTAAAAAGGTTAATTCTCCTCAAACACTAAATCACTCCTCAAAGAAGCTAAAGAAGCAATTACAAAATCTTTAGAAAATGATGACAGTAAGAACATTACATACCGAAAGAGAAAGGAAAGATAGGAAAAGAAAAGGAAAAAGAAATATAGCCAGATTTGTAATGAGAAGAAAAGATGTCGCATAAAACTGGGGAAACGGAAGGCAGGAAACAAATTAGTTGTTTAATTAAAGATATGAGACAGCAAATAGCAATAAGCAAAATAAAGAAAGATAAAAGATGAAAATAGATGAATCTGGAAAAGAGTGAATTGGAAAACTAACCCCAGAGTGTCCTTGAAGAAGGCAGGGAAGGCAAGCCTCTAGCTAGTGCAATAAAGAACAATTAGAGAAAACATAATATGCAGCCATAGAGTAAGCAAAACGCGTAACCTCAGAAACAGATCCTACAGAAATTTTAAAAACCATTACAATCAGGAAACAGTTCTAAATCCAAACACCTTACCCCCTTTTCATTATCATGCCCCTAAGGGATCTTTCTAATCAACATGCTGCCTTTGAGATTAAATACTAAAGAATAAGAATTTGGTAGGATTGAGCTTTAGGGGGCCACGAACCATTATAACTTCTAAGATTTTCTTCTTGCCTCTCCCCAATCCACCAATTTTTACAATATTGTCCTTGTTGAGAATGTATATATTAATACTAGGTATAATGTTTTAGAAAAGTGAGGATCTTCCATACTGGAAGAATACCGAAGATATCAAAAGTAATGGGTAAAGTTGTACAAATTGTCAACAAATTACTACCAAAAAGGTTAATGGACACAGATGATATTACAGACAGATAATATCTACAGTTCAGAGTCTCATAATCCTTATGCTAGACCAGGAGTTGGCAAACTAAGACAAGTAGGCCAATTTTGGCCTGCCACATGATTTTATAAATAAAGTTTTATTGGAACACAGCCACACTCTCCTTTCCATGTCATCTAACTCTGCTTTCGCGCTGTAATAGAAAAGCTAAGCAGTTGTGACAAAAACCACCTGGCTCGCAAAGCCTAAAATATTTAGTATCTGGCTCTTCACAAGAAAAAATTACAAACCCCTGCTCTGGACCATAAAAAGACAGCCAATACAATATTTGGAAAACAAATACAATCTTTATGCACTTACTACAACAGTTTCAATATGTGTATGAGATAAAAACAAGGAGAAATGGATAGAGAATAAGACAGTAAAGAGAGGCAGAGAATAACACATGTAGAATGTTCAAAAAAATTGCCAATCAAATATTAGACCAAAAGAATACATTTACAAATTCGAAAAAACAGAAATCATACAAACCTTGATAAATAAATATAATGTGATAAAATTAAAGCATGGTTACAAAAAATATTCTCTATCTACCTATCAATTGAACTGTAAAAACCAGAGTTAACCATGTGTTTTGGGATAAAGAAAAAAATTTTTTTTCACTTCCTTTACACATAAATGACAATTACAGCTTACAGAATAAAGACGAAGGAACAGCCATAGCAAGGTCAGGAGAAAATCATAGCGTAAGATGCATTCATTAGAAAACATAAGAGACTAAAAATAATTAAACTTAGTTTTTAATTCAGAAAATGAGAAAAAAAAACTTCACAAATGAATCTAAAGAGGAAAGTAGAATCCATTATTGAAGATAAAAGAAGAAATGAATTGGGAAACAAAACAATAATATCAAGACATTTGAAACCCAGGTTCTTTGAAATGATTAACAAATACTGGCAAAGGTCTGGCGAGTCTGATTAAGAAAAACGAGAGTCCAAATACACCACACTAGAAATGGAAAAGGGACCATAACTTCAGATTTGAAAGAGATTTTTTACTTCTCCCCATATAACTTTAATTTTAAAACCTAGATAGAATGGATGAAATATTAGAAAAATGTACCAAATGTTTCATAAAAATAAAAAGAAACATGAACAGACCAAATAATATAGGAAAAACTAAAATGATAATGACTTAACTAAAAATGTAAAAAGAAAAAACACTAAGCTCAGATGGTTTTGGGAAGAGTTTTCTAAATCTTCGAGGAACAGATAATTCTCATGTTATAAAAAACTGTCTTAGGATAAAGAAAAAGATTAAAAAATTAAAAAGCTACCTAACACATTTTAAGAGGCACACATAACTGGATTACAGAACCTTGGATGAAAATAGCACTTATGAATACAGATTTAACATTTTTAAATGAAATCTTATGCTAAAGTGCAAAAGTCAGCCAAGTGTTGCGACCTTGTGGGGTTTACCCAAGGTATACAAATATATTTCAATGATAAAAAGGGAAAAGAAAAAAAAGTCCAGATGAATTTATTACATTAACATATTAAAGGAGAAAATCATGTGATTATCAAATAGAGGCTAAAATATCATTTGATAATGTTCAACTCCAATTCCTAACAAAAAATGCTGAGCAAATCTGGATAAAGACTATATACCAGAAATTTAGAGAAAATTTTATATCTAATGATAAAAAGTAGATGCATCCATTAAAAGGAAGACTAAAACAAGAAGATCTGTGCTACTTGCCATAACCCCACATTGTACTGATTTAGGTATTGCAATAAGGTCAACAAAAATTTAGAGCTATGTATACTGGAAAGGAAAAGACAAGATTATCATAATTTACAAACAATATGACTATTCACCTAGAAAATCAAAGGCAATCAACAGAAAAATAATAAATTTTGTCGAGTGGCCCACACGCAAGGTCAACACAAAAATCAATAGCTCTCCCACACCTCTAAAATAGCCAATTTAAGAATCTAATAGAAAAAAGCAACATAAACAGTAAAGTGGGTATAAAACTAAAAGAAATGTGCAAGATCTTTATGAAGTCAACTATAAAACTTTACTGAAGGACTTAAAAGTAGTCTGAATAAATGAAAAGATACACTCTGTTCAAGAATGGTGAGACTCAATATTGTAAAGATGTCAGTTTTTAACAAATTCATTGATAAATGTAATCCCTATCGCTATCAAAATTCAAACATAATTTTTGGGGAACTTGACAAGCTAATTCTAAAACTTACATAAAATAAAAGAAAATATGTGAGAAAAAATTTTTAAAGAACAATGGAAAAGCTTGATCTATATAAAACAATAAAAAAATATGGCATTACATTAATTAAAATAGTATGATATTAATAAGGAAGAGAGAAACCAATTAACAGAAAAGAATTAAGAAAACTTGAAGTCAGCGTCACCGTCACTGCCAGCCTCATCGCCATCATAGCTAACATTTACTTGGCTCTTCTGTGCCAAGAACGGTTCTAAGTTTATTACAGATAAGCTCATTTAATTCTCATAATAATCCATTAAAGTACATATTTTAATTACTCCCACTTCACAGTTGAGAAAACAATGACAGAGAGTCTAAGTAGTGCTTGGCAGAATCTGGATTCAAACCCAGCACATCTGCCCGTAGCGACCACCATATTATCCTGGCATAGTGCCATATAGTTTACGGAATTTGAGAAGCAAAAAGGGTAAAATTTCCAACCAACGGGTGTGCAGAATACCTTCCATATATCTCTTTAGACGCCCCATCTGCACTCCGCTCTGTGCCCTAACAGGCTGGCCTCTTGGGATTCCATTAGTGGGCTCTATGACCTCCAGGTGGCTTCAGCCAATGGGAGTAAGAGTAAAGACTTAGGTCAAGGTACTTATTCTGGCCCCTGAACCCTGGCTGCCCCCCACACACAACTATTCCCTTTCTACAGAGTTGTCACGAAGCTCACGATATCCCTCCACACAATGTCACAGCTCCCATCAAGTGGCCCTCTCCACATGGCTCTCTCGACATCTGTTTTCCACTTCCTGCCTCTACCCCTTAAGGCCTCACAGTAGGACAGCAGCTGTTACTCGCTCCAGTGTCTGCAGAACTCCTCTGGGGTTCTCGAAACTGCACACCTGTGTGAAAGTCCCTTTATTAAGCTCTTCTCAAATTACCCGTTTGCGCACATAACTGATTTGCTGCCAGGAACCTGACTGACAAGCTGAGAAAGGAGCAGTTAATCAGATCAGCAAGCTTTGGGGGAAATAAATGGTTAAAGCTCTACCTTGTATTAGTCACAAGAAATATTCTAGATGAAGATCAGTACATTCAAAACAAAACTATATAAATACTGACAGAAGACATAGGAAAATATTTTATAACCTTGGCGAGGATCCCTTCTTTAAAAAGACATAAAACTTAAAACACATTAAGAAAAAAACTTAATGAAATTGATGATATCGAAATTTAAATTTTGTGTGACAAAAAGAAAAGGCGACAGATTTGGCCGACAAAACTTGTAATATAAGAAAGGATGAATAATTTAAGCATGTAAAGAATGTCAAAAAAAATCTACAAAAGATAAGCCACAATGGTAAACTACTGATTCCGCCAGATATACTGTAAAGCTCTAGTAGTAAAATGTATAGTATTGGTGTATAAAAAAGATAGAGGTTTCATTTTAGAGTTTTATGATCAGATGTGTACCTACTGACAACAACTAAAAATGTTAGATGAGATCTTTCATAAAAGGGTATTCTCAGAAGTATCCCTGATGGGGCGAGGGAGTCAGGAGCTGGCAGGGAAAGGGAGAGCTGGACTCCAGGAGGCAGAGAGCTGGCAGCCTCTCTCTGCACTCCGGTGGCCTGGGGCTTCTGGCCTGATGACCGCCCGAGGCCTCGGAGATAGGCAATGAAGCCTATGGTCTCTACTAACCGGGAAGCTCAAAAGAGACTGAATTCAGTTGAAACCCCAAAGTCCTCCGACTGCAGAGTAAAGGTGAGTGAGAGGCAAATCCCTGCTCCTCCTCAAGGAACAAGTCTGACTTGCTGGAGAGGATGGAAAGCGGTTCCCTGAGAATTTATGACCACCAGGGGGCCGCACGCAGGTCTGCGGCCCAGCTCCGGGCCACACTAACAGCAAGTCCAAAATAATCTTAAGCAAACAATTTTTAAAAGTAGCCTTCAGGTAGTTGTGACCCAGGGCAACTGGCAAAAGTAAATACGGATCTTCTCTGGAGGAGAGCAGCTTCCCAGATTCGAAGCATTACTGAAGGCAGCCAAACAGAAAAACAGGTAAAGGATTAGCAAGCAATTCACACACAATAAAATATACATAATCAATTCACACGCAATAAAATATGCATAATCAATAAACACAGAACGCAGAAAGAGACATGCAAAGGAAAAGAATGCCATAAAGCGGGTGAAATGCAATGCCATTTCACCCACTTTATTAGCAAGATTTATAAATCTCGCAACATCGCCCCTAAGAGGGATGTGGGCCACCCCTCTCGTTCATTATTCAGCAAGTGCTGATTGAGCTCCTCATATGTGCCTGGTGTTATTCTAGTGAAAACACAATGTGTTCTGAAGCTTATATTCTAGTGACCAGAGCCAAACGATAAATAAATTATTATATGTTAAGGGGAGAGGAAAGAGCAGAGTTAAGGGCTACAAAGAAAAATAAATCTGGGGGCAGATGCAGAGCAGGGTTCTGCAAACCTTTCCCAGAAAAGGCCAGTGAGTAGGTATTTTGGGCTGTGCAGGCCAAATGGCTTCGGCCAAAACCATTCAACTCTGCCCATGGAGCACAAAAGCGGCCACAGACACTATGTGAACAAATGAGTATGGCGAGGTTGCAATAAAACTTTATTTACAAGAAGCTGCATGGGGCCAGATTTGGCTCTCAGGTAACAGATTGTCAACCCCTATTACAAAATGAAGAACAAATAATTTGTTTTATTTACTGTGAAAGTTTAAATATAAAGGAAAATACAAAAAAAAAAAGAGAAAACAGTATAACGAATACCTATATATCCACCATGTTGCCATGTTTGTCTTATCAATATTTTGTTGAATTAATTTCAAATAAACACCAGACATCATGATATAGCCTCATACGTACTCCAGCATGCATCTCTTAAAAACGAAGATATTTTCCTACATAATCACACTATTGTCACAGCTAACAAAATTAAGAATAATTCCTTAATTTCGTCTTATTCCCAGTCCATACTCAAATTTCTACAAATGTCTTAAAAATTACAGCTGGTTTATTTAAATCAGGACCCGACCAAGGGCAACATACAGCATTCACTATGAAATCGTCGATTTGTACATGAAAACCATCACGTACAAATATAATAGACTTTATTCTTTAAAATTAACATATCATCGAATCTTGACCTGACATTTTAGTTTATATTTTTAGTCCAATTCTCTCATGAACTTTCATCTAGAGGCGGGGGAAAAAAGAAACCGGCCATAACACAAACAAGTCACATCTAAAAGTAAGTCTTTTAAAAATCAAACACTTGAGGAGAAACGGGAACCTTCCAATAAAACATGAGCAATCGAAATCAATGTCCCGGCTGGGAAGCAGTTGGAGGGAGAAGGGACTGCGTGCCAGCAGCTGCTATGCCCCCTCGTGTCTGCCAGGCCACGTGGTCTCACTGCTCGTCAGACCTCACTGAGAGGACCGCGGGGTCTGCACAAAGTCGCCCTCAGGGTCTGAGATCTGCAAGGGGACACAGCGGTTGTTTCCACAGAGGACTGGGCATGCGTGACTGTCAGCCAGAGAAGGCAGGTGGGGCAGTAAAGGGGACAGGGCCGGGGAGGTGGCAGGGAGCATGGAGCAGGACCTCCGGGGGAAGAGCAGAACAAGCCGCGCCTTGAGGACAGTGGGAAGCAGCTGATAACTAAAGGCGAGGAGGACAGTGCAGACGCCAGACCCCGGGAAAGCTAATCGCAGGCCACGCTTCACGGAAGGGACAATGGGCAGGAACTGGGGAGTCCTAAACAGGAGGAAGGCACCATTCGATCCGCTTTTAAAGTACCACCTTGGGGGGGCCATGCACAAAATGGGCTGGACGGCACCGGAGCGAGTGCGGGAAGTCGGTCAGGATGTCACCACGATGACGCGGCTGAGCGATGGTGGCAGTCTGAGCTGATACGTCATCGGAGGTGGAGAAAAGTGGACAGGTGAGAGAGAAATGTAGGAGGTAAACGCGGCAAAACGAGAATGGAGCAGGTGACAGAGACGTGGCGCTGGATGGAGGCGGGGCCGTCAGAGGCCAGAGCCACGTCTCGGCCGGGAGTAGGGCCAGAGGGAGAGACTGAGGTTGGTTCTGGATGGCTGAGCATGAGGTGTCTCTCAAACACTCGTGGTGGTACCATGTGGCCAGGTAGACGACCCTCCCACGACCCTGCATGGCAAGCATCCACCTTGGCTCAGGTGAAAAACTCGAGGCCCGAAGTCGCCAAGGGGTCCGCTCCCACCCATGAGGCCGGACAGGGGCAGGGCGTCTTTAACCCAGCTGTCCCGGCGCGAAGGCCCAGATCCCTCCCACTGCCCCTCGCGCTGTGGCAGCTAAGAATATATGCGAATTTGGGAAAACAGCCTAAGGGAAAAAAGAAGACAATTGTCCAAAATGATCGCCTGCTTTCATCCCACTGAACATAATCATATATATGAACAGCTTATTCTGAGAGCTAGGGCTCTAGGTTTAGGAAGGAGAAGCTAGAAAGTAGAATGAAGGTAACTAGAAAATAAAATAAAATGAAATAAAATAAAATAAAATAAAAGCAATCATTCAAGACGTCGAGCAGCCGCGGGGGAACGCAGCGGTGACCACGCAGGCGGACGCGCTGGCAAGACCCAAAGGCTTCCGGAGAGGCCGTTCAGGACCGTGGACAGCGGGTCGCGACACCGGGTCACGTGGAGCCAGGTCTGAGGCGGGCGGGCCCTCGGGGCTTAAAAATGGCAAGAAGCTGTCCTCCAAGCCAGCCCACGTTTGCTCGTATGCTACATAACCACCAATAGCGCTCACAGTAGTCCACGAGGATTACCGAAGCGGGGAACCTCCAAAGCATTCAGAAAGGCGCGAGCCAAGTAATTACAATACACATTTAAACAGTTTCAGTCCTCATTTTCTACATGGTCTTCTAATTGCGTCCCTGCTTAGGGAAAGGATCTGGGGCGGAACCAGCTTTCTGACAGGCACTGTTACAGGCCTGGAGCAGGAATTTGGGTCCGGGGTCTTGCTTCTCTCACTTTAGCCAATGGCTGCACTGATTCGCAGGTGTGTTTGCTCATCTCGGATCAGCGCTGATCCCGACCTTCCTCTAAAGGTTGCTGTGATGCTCAGGTGAACTGGCATAAGGTATAGGAAAACGTGTTTTAAACCGCAAGGAGCTGACGATGGTGATGACGGGGGAGAAAGGAGGATAGCGAGAGAAAAAAAGGAGAGAGGAGGGAGGGAAGGCCAAGTCCAAGTCCAAGGGCCTTCGATTTCACACGCCAGGAATGGGCATGCGCAATTCTTCCCCACACATTGCCGACGGCTCGCGGGCACGCGCCTGTCAGCCTGCGTCCTAATGCTGGCACAGCTAGTGCTAACCAGCTGTGCGGCTTCGGCAAGTCACTGGCCTCGGTTTCTTCAAATGTAAATTCAGTAATTTTGGCTAAAGTTCCAAGCCTTCTGGTACTCCGCGAACTGCGATAAGGTAGCGGTTCATTTTCTTTAAAATTCAAAAATATCCTGTTTATTTTAAGGCCTTACAATGAAGGTGTAACCATTTTTAACTAAATACAGAACCAGCCATTATCAGTGACAATTATTATGCTAAGATATGATGATAATAATCATATATGTGTTCTTTTTAAACATACTTACATGTTATCTTTCCCTTGTGTTGTTTTCTCACTTATTAGCCTTTTCTCTCTAATTAGATCATAAATCTCTTCAGGCAGAAAAAATTACTCATTTTTTTCATATCCTTCACAGTACCTAGCAACATACTCATCATATGCTAGATGCTCAATAAAATTTGCACAAAATGTATACCATGTAGAAATTAAACTGTTCTTTGTAACCCCTACCCCCTCCAGAAAGAGGTGTTCCAAAATTATTAAAAAATTATGGCTTAAATAGAATATTGTGGACATCTAAAAAACATGGAAAAAATAATATTGGCGATCCTTTTTGCTAAAAAAAGTAATGGAGGGAAATGTGAATTTACTAACCCAAAA
This sequence comes from Pteropus vampyrus, assembly GCF_000151845.1. Classification (NCBI taxonomy): domain Eukaryota; kingdom Metazoa; phylum Chordata; class Mammalia; order Chiroptera; family Pteropodidae; genus Pteropus; species Pteropus vampyrus. Next base: position 1,069,369 of record NW_011888871.1, on the reverse strand, counting down.
CACAGTTATAAAGGAGTCGTGGGTGAAGAATACAAAAGCCCTCATAGAGACTATAACATAAGCAAAAATACAAAAGAGGCATAAAGACTACAAAAGTGAAAAACTGGAAAAATGTTCAAGACTACAAGGCATGCTTCAAGTAAAAGCGACTGTGGTGATGAGTACTTTGAGGAATGTGATTATGTTAAAGAGGAAAATAAGTCTTTCCCAGATCGAATGCAAAAACACTGCAAATTGTATTCAGAGAAACGTCACATTACAATGCAAGTTTTAAAGATATAGTCTCAGAGACTATTTCAACTAATATAGCCAGAAAAGTTGTATACTAAAAACAAATGCCAAATGGACTATAAAAAACAAAACCATGCCAGGCTAGTTTTGTTCTTGGCTACTAAGAGTCGTATCTTATCTGTTTCTTCACAGAGTCATCAATCCCTGCTTGAGCACAAGCCACCCTGGACCACGTAGGTCAACTGACATTTCTCACTCCTGGCTTACTTCAAACATCTTAGCCAAATGGAAAACACAGTGTAAATATGCAAAACCGAACTTCATCCGAATTAGTTGAAGAATCTAAACTGACTGCTCATATTGCTAACTTTATTAATGAATCCTTAATTAGCAAGGTTTTAAGTAACCGTAGTTGGAGGATTAACACATATTAAAAATAACGGTGTGAAATAACCCAATTTACAACATCGGGAGATGATAATGATTTTGCAGAAAGAAACAAGGTCTAATAAAAAATAATCTAGATTCCTAATACCTCTACTGACAATCAGTTTTATATTATGCTAAAATTACATACTTATCTCCTCATTAGCAACTAATCTCACTTATTTTCCTTGCCAAACCAATTATGAGAAAATTTTCTAACTCAAAGGAATTAATAGGACACTTGGACCTCTCTCAGGCTTCTCATGACTCAAGTAATTAACAAGCATTTGTATATGACATCCAAATAGTTTTCCTAAACTAATTAATAAAATGAAGGACATCAAAATGTTATCTACTAATAGCAACTCGAGTCCCATATACCAATAGCCCTCAAAAAGAGAGAATAATTGCCAGATGTTGACAGGGTCTTTTTGGTCAACTCAGAGACTAATTTGGAGTGTAAATGAGGAGGAGAAGAGGGAGGTAGTTGCTTATCGAATAAAGCAAACTATTTATGTGATAAAGGAATATTTTATAGGCAATGCCTCGTGTATTAAACAGCCTCTGGATTCTCAACTCTTTAAGCACATAATACAAAGTGAATAAATGATTATAGCAGAAATTTGCATTTATATGGTATTTTCCTCCAAGCAGCTCAAAATGGAAGAACATAAAGCTAAGCCATTTTCTCAAAATTTTATAAAAAGCCTGAAATTTCTAAAAAGGAACTTGGAAAGCGTGATTCTCCCGTCAGTCCCTTATTTCCTGCGTCCTTTCAACCATTCATTTCAGATTTCAGACTGTGACCCTTCGCTAGACTTTCATGCTGCTTCCTCTCTCAGACCCCAAATTCCAGAAAACGTTTCCGCTGTACCCAGTTACACCTTCCTCTCCAGGTTCTCTTCCTGACTGAATGACAGCCTCGAAGCAGACATTTCACAGACATGTTTATGTTATAAATTAATAGTTCATTAGCTGTTCTTGGCTCTAACTTTTAAAAGGCTGGATTAATAGTAAAGCAGAAATTAAATGTTGTTTGATTACAGACTTTCTATTTCTTTACTAAAACGAGGCCCTTAGGAGATCTTTACGTGGTTATGCACGATGTCTTAAGGACAGTACTCTGAGTCTCTCTGAAGCCCATCGCATCTCTTAGGTTTACCCCCAGAAAAGAGTACAAACTCAGGGTCTGGCACAAAATGCGGGGGAGGGAGAGAGGGAGGGTGGGTGTGTATGCGTCTGCGTGTGTTTAAAAGGAGGGAGGGAAGGGGATTAGCATATGCATCTTTGAAATATTTAAATATAAGATTCAGAAAAGACCAGCTGAAAACTCTTCCTGTGACACTAGGCCCCAGAGAGGCTGGCACCTCGCTCGTCTCTCCTCCCATGGACACTAGTAATGTAAAGTCCGGTAAAGTTAATGGAAAGGAATTGCTTCTGGCCACCAATATTACCTCATAAATTTGCACCTGAGGCAAAATTAAAAATATTCTCTCATACCAAGTCAAGCAAATCTCTGAAATCTCAAACCAATGATTAAACCATTGATCAGCACAGTAATTTTCCTAAGTCTTAACTCAGAGAAGAGGCTTCACCTGATCTGAAATCTTAGGAAGCATTTCCAATTTCTTTGGGAAAACGCCTGACAGACTTCTTTTTAATCTGCCTTTAGATGAAGCTCTCTGTAGATCAAAGGGGCCTCACTCAGGCAGATGTGTTTTGCTGTCGATGGCTAAGACGGAAAAGCAGACTGGAGGCAAAATGCTGGGAGAATCCTCGCGTAATTAGGCAACGAACGGAGAATACAAAGTCTCAGAAAGGTCAAGGGATAAGGAAAAGGACGGCTTTCAAACCAAAAATAAACTTGCTTAAGAAAACCAACCCAGAAATAAGCCCTGGCTGGAAAACTAAGTCACAGTGAAGGAGACGAGCTCTCCGTAAAAATCCAACGCCACTGAAGAAGTAAGTGTACGTAACCTCGTGCTATTTACTGCGAGTCTTTCAAGTTCTGCTAAAAAATAGCTACAGAATCGATCAATACAAAATTTCAAGCTGAAGATCAGCCTGCATACGATCACATGATCAGAAAAATGAAGCTTTGAAACTTGACAGTAAATCGTTAATGAATAGTTCATAACTTCATGTAGAGAAAAGCCTAAATTGTGTAAGCAGCCCCCAAAATTATATTAACCGATTTCCGCATACATCCTTCCAGAAACCGTACTCCTGGGCACAAAAGAATCGCGTTTCATTGGCAGTAAAAGATGATGAGCTCTCAGACAACGTGACCAGCACCCCATGTAAGAAGAAAGGGGGCTTTAACGTGGGTCTGAACTTTCTCACCACTTGAACGAGTGCTTTATTTCTTTATTTCTTCCATTCGAATACTGAGATGACTGTTTACTTCTTGGATATAGTGCATTAGAAATGTCTAAAGCAGAAAACTGCTTAAAATCCTCCTTAAAGAAATATAGTAACAGTATAATTATGTCACCTACGACGATGGGAAACTCAGAAAGCCTAAAAATTATAAAAAGATCTCTAATAAACCGATGATGCATTTAAGAGTTCTCCAAGCATTGTTCTAGTGTACAAGCTAGTAAATAAAGTCTAACGCGATGGAAGAGAAACTAAATTTTCATTTGGAGAATAAGTTTTCATTAAATATCATCCAGTTTAAAACATTTGACCATAAATTTATCTTTAATCCTACCTCAATTATTATAAATACAAAATAAAAAGTAGAAAGAAATCACTAATGAAGAAATGGTTATAAGACAAATTCTTAAAGGTTTTAACAAGCTTTGTTCTTATTTGCACCTCGATAGTTGCAAAGATGCGCGATGATTTCCATTGCGTTTTAGCATCAGACTATGACAGAGAATTAACTAAAAGCAAATCCGTCCAGGTAATGGAATTCGTAGTCCATTTGCCCAGAATCTAATAGATTGTTATTTTGCCAGGTGTAGTTTTCACATGTTCCAAAAGTACAGTGGACAACAATTCTTAAATGCTCATGAGTGTGGCTCTGAATTACATGAGTAAAAATACATTTTCTTTTTTTTGAAAAATGCAAGTGGTATTTAGCTCCAATTCAAATGTTGCTCGATATACAAATTTTACTATGTTTTAAATTACTGGCCAATTTCAAAAACATTTTTTGTATTGTAAAAGAATATGTACTTATTATAGAAGGCATATTTTTACGGATTATAAAAATAATACATGTTCCCATGAAGCTTAGAGCAAGTATAAAGTAAAACATATCCCAAATTCTACCACCCAGCCATAACCTCATTCATCAACATTTTGTTTGTCTTTCCTGAAAGTCTTATTTAAGTGGCCACATATATATGTGTGTGGTTAGTAAATAAGAGAGAGAGAGAGAATAGATACTTGTAAAGCATACAGAATTTATCAAAAGAGCTGGAGAGAAGATATTAACGAAAAAATTCCATAGTATGTAGTGTTTACCATAATGCTTTATAAATATTTCCAACTTTAAAAGCTCAAGGCCGCCAGTCACTCGGCATCAATTTAAACACATTAAATCACTGGTCAGAATCCTTAGCTTTGAAAATTCCCTGTATATTGTTCAATTCAACTGTGCTTTGGTGAAGGCGGGGAGGTGTAGTCCTCTTCACAGATTATCATATCGTTTGGCTAGTTCGGCCATTATTAGCAAATACTACAATAGAAAGGAGTCAGTTATTATTTTAAATGATAAGCAATTTCATATGAACTGTGGATATGAAACATGGCTCAGAAAACAGACACTCGATCTGAGATCAGAGTGAAGATGGGTGAACCTGCCAGAAACAGCACAAGGCCGGGCTTGCAGCCCGAGCCAAAGAGCCCATCCGACCCCCAGCCGGGTCCCAGGGGCTGGGGCACCATCCGACACCCCGGCTGGGTCACAGGGGCTGGGGCACACACGAGGCAAGGGCCCTGCTGTGGCAGAATAACGTTCACTTGGCTCTCGGGGTGGGCACCCCGCATATGTCCAGCACCAGAAGGAGAGCGGGGTTTGATGCGTCCTGCTCCAACCTTCACGGCGGCCCGACTCCCCGTGCGGGGTCTGCCTGCACACCCCACAGAATCTGGCTCCCGGGACCAGCACGGCAAGCCAAGAATCCACCCAAAGATACAGCCCCATCTTTGGAGGTAGAGGCCAAGACTCCTAAAAGAGTCATCCATGTGGGGAGAGAAGCGCCACCTCCGGAAGCAGCATTCAAAGGGGTCCACATCTACGCTTTACTCTCAGTCCAGAAAAACAGTGATGGAGAAGCACCTCCTATGTCACACGGACATGCCTCTGGCACTGTGCATGTAAAGCTGCCCTCAGCATGTCCCATGGCTGGCTGGGATTTTAGACCACGGGGACACAGTGCTGAGCCCCTGAAACGCTCCATCGTAGGCTGTGCCACGCTTCCGCCGCTCACCACGCACTGCTCCCAGGCCTCCAAGTCACACACCTGGATGGCCAGACGAGCAGACAGCGCGAGGACGTGGACCCGCCGTCCTCTGTGGGCCTCCCGCCCTCCACAGGTCAGGAGAGTGTTTACAGTGCACAGGGTGCTTGACCCCACCAAGAACCCAGCATGACACAAAGCTCAGCAACCAGAGGGACGCAGAGCCATTCAAGGGAGGAAGGGACGCTCTGCAGGTGTTAACTGACGGGAAGACCCGACGGTCACGGGCAGAGACGCCTCTCCCCAGCTCTGGTCTTCAATGGTCCAGACTCAAATCATGCTGAGGTTTCTCACTACGGTTTATATAACCACCTCCCCCAATTTAAATTTTGACTTAGTTTTATCCACAGTTGAATTGAATTTCCAAGATGATAACCTCTAGAGAAATGTACGGAAAGACCAGCATCACAAGAGACACAAACAGAGAGGGTGGCTTTGAATGAGGCCGAAAGGGCCCCTCGCAATGCCTCCGCCCTGCCCTCATCATGTTTTCCTTGAGGATAAAGTAGTTTAAACATACAGAAAATTCACTCACTCTAGAAAACCAGAAGCTGCAAACGTTCCTGTAGTAACAGTCATGGTCATCTGATGATTTATCGGCACTTCACGGGGGCGGGCACTGAACTATGCACTTCCCTCTCATACTAGTACATTATGCACGATTGTTACCCCAATGAACAAAGGAGGAAGAGGGGCTTTTACAGATATCCACCTCTGTAAACGCTTGCTCTAGGTCAGGGGTCCCGGACCACTGGGCCACAGACCAGTACCAGACCCTGGCCTGTTAAGAGCTGGACCGCACAGCAGGAGGTGAGCGGTGGGCGAGCAAGCAAAGCTTCTTCTGTATCTGCAGCCGCTCCCAGCGCCAGCATCACCGCCTCGGCTCCGCCTCAGATCATCAGTGTTAGATGCTCACAGGAGCACTGGCCCCTGGTGCCAGAAAGCATGGGGACTGCTGGTCTAAGTCACACAACAAGTGTAAGTGCCAAAACTCAAACCCCAATCTGTGTGATGTGATGTTATTCATTCATTCATTCATTCACTCATTCATGTCAGTCCCAACTATATGATAAACGCTTTAGCATACCAAGGTTAAAATAGATTTTTAAAAAAGGACATGGTTCTTGCTGTCATGGGGAAAGAGGCGTTGATCAAATTATCACAAAGTTAAAAGCAAGGTGGCACGTGCGTAAAGGACTATGATGGACTGAATGCCTACGAGCCCTCGCCCAGTCTCCATGGGGTCAGAGATGGTGCCCCCGAGGACATGGAACCGTGCTAACGTCTAGAGGGTGGAATAGGCGAAGGGAGGTAGGAAAGAGGGGCTAAGCCCCACAATGGGGGGAGGGGGGTTGGGTACTCCCTCATGCACAGGAGGAAAGCGGGGGGCGGGCGGGCAGGCGGAAGAAACCCAGACCACATAGTCCATGTTGAGGGTTCTGGTCATCATAACAGTAACTTGAAGGCACTGAAGGATAGGCAGATGGGGTAACGTGATATTATTTCTGTTTTTCAAAAATCTCTTTGGCAATGATCAACAAACAGACTGGAAGGGGACCAGAAGATGAGACTAGATCAGTTAGAAAACCACTGCAATTGTCCAAGAAAGAGATGACGAGGGGTGGGACTGGGGGGTGGGGGGAGGCAGCAGGAGAAAGAGAGAGAGAGGGACAGACTAGAGAGGTGCCTGGGAGGAAAACTCGTGACATTGGCGGTGAATGTGGACGCGGCGTCGAGGTGGCTCCTGAATGACAGAGTGCGCGACAGGGCAGATGCGTTCGGATTACCACGTGCCGACTGCGAGGTGCCCTGGAAGTATCCAGGGGTACATATCAAGTTAATGGTGGAATGGGAAGGAGAAAGTTCAGATAAATATTCGAGTCATGAATATGTAACATGCAGAACACAGTTTGAACTACGTTCATGCATAAAACTGCTGAGGAAAAGCATACGGACTGAGAACAGGACAGAACCAGGCTAGCGTGAGGAAGTCCAGCCTTTAATGACAGGGAGGGAATGATACTCAGCCAGAAAAAAAGAGACAGAAAGCAGAGGTCATGTAGGAAAAAAACCAAGAGTGGGCTTGTTATGGGTATTTCAGGAGGACTGACAAATCATTAGTGAAGAATGTTCCCGCAAGGTCAAGTGCACTGACGGACCTCATCCCTGTTCACCTTACAGAGGGCAATTTTAAGAGAACGATGGACGCAGAAATCAAGTTGGAAAGATCACAGCTGAGGCAGCGAGTACACAGCTCTTCCCACGAGTGTTTCTGCAACTGGAAGGAGAGGAAGAGGGCGCGAGCCAGACAGGTGTGGGCTGGGGAGGAGCGCGGTTCTTTTCTAATCGGGAAGAGTCTCGAGCGTGTTGAAATGCGGATGGAATTTAGAGCAACGAGTTGAGCTCTAGGAAAGAGAAAACACAAATAGATAGTACACATTTCTTAGAAAGGCAAAAGAGGATGGAATTCAAAACTCAAGTAGAGATAACTGACCCTAAATATTTACCGAAAGGAGGAAAAGCTGAAGGGGTATGTCACTCGGTGATTTGGGGAAGTAGGATATTGAGGGAGTTTCTGTCTCCTGACCTGTTTCGCATTCATTTCAAGTGAGTCATCTGTGGAAAAGATGGGGATGAAAGAAGGACAGGCAAGAAGTTTTGAGGCAAAAAAGGAAACCTCGAACAATTCAGTTCGATGAAGACCAAAGCCACACTACTGCTAAGTGCTGGGCGGGTTCTCGCCCAGGTGTGAAGCTTGAATTCAGCCCTTCTGCCACCCACAGCGCTGCTGATCTGTCCTCTGCCCTTTGCTTTTTCCTTCACATCTTCTCTCCTGCTGAGTCTTGCACGAGACATTCTGGCTAGTGAAACCACAGGATTTCTCAGGGAGCTGTGGGTGCTCTCGAAAATTCGATGTGCTTGTTATAGCACTCGCGGTAATTGTTTTAAATAACGACTCAACTTTAGCTATATCAAGTAGACAGGGATTTATGGAAAGATCATGTTGCTCGCAGAACTGCCACAACTGGAAAACGAGGCTTCAAAAACGGGCAAGAATCTAAACCCTTTGCACAAAGATGGCCCTAAAAGTGGAGAAGGAAGCCCCTGCACCTCCCAAAGTCCGAGCCAAAGCACAGGCTTTGAAGACGGAGAAGCAGCGTTGAAAGGCGTCCACGGCCAAGCACGTCACCCGCCTTCCCACGGCCCCGACGCCGCGGCTCTGAAGGCAGCTCGGCAGAGCGCCCCCCGGAGAGACAAGCCTGACTGCTACACCGTCATCCAGGTCCCCCTGACTACCGAGCCAGCGTGAGGAAGCTAGAAGGCAACAGCACACTGCGTTCACGGTGGAGGTCAAGGTCAACACCCCGGATCGAACAGGCTGCAAAGAAGATCTACGACATTGGCCTGGCCAAGGTCAGCACCCTGCTCAGGCCTGATGGAGAGGAGAAGGCCAATACTTGACTGGCTCCTGACTGCGGCCAACAACATCCCAAGCACCGGTCATCTAAACTGGATCCGGGTGCCTAATGCTACAACAGGGCAAGAATCAAGAGACGCGGGACAAAGCCAAGACCCAACAACAGGACGGCTGAGTAGGGCAAACTCTGCGTCACAGGATTTGCACGTCACGTAACGAGACTGCTCCCCAAACCGGTGTGTACGACGCTCCAGCCATCATGCATGAGAATTAAACTGGAAACTTTAAAAGCCATCGAAAACACAAAAATGTGTCAAATCCAGTTAAACCCCATATAAAATATGTACATTCCAATTAAATGCTACATATGTATGTAATATCCTATAAAATTGCCACTTCTGGTATGTATGTTTCTCAAACTGGCTGTGTCTTATTCTTGAATGTTTGTATATTATTTAGAAAGAGAAAAAAAAATTCTGTCAAAGATAAAAAGGTGACACTTTAGTCAAGAATCTAGTCTGAAACTTTTTATTTTAAAAATACCAAATTATAAAGAACAGAACAATGAAGAAATATAAATAACCAGAACCGGTTTCTATGAGTGAGTTAAATAATTTTCATGGGTTAATAAGTTAATAAGTTTCGTGGGTCAGTGGCTTAAATAAGATTCATTCATTCTCCAATTTAGAACAATTGGGCTGTTCTGGGCCCTTGAATAAATTCTTTTTAACTGGTTCACTCACAATGACTAAACAAAGTCACTTGACACCACTACCATGAACCTATTTCCAATTCTTTTCAAACTGGGGCATTAGGCAAGATAATATAACCTACAAAGTAAGGATAACGGAGAAAAATGGCAAGATTCAGGTAATTAAATTTGGAAATTGTGGGAATGAGGTTTTGTATATATCGATTGTGACACACTGACATATTATAAACCATCGGAACTCCTGCTCTTCCCTAAAGGCCCCTTTCCAAATTCTTCCCTTGTGAGTCCTGATTTAAAAATCAGTTATAAAATCTGAACTGTCATCAACTAACAGAAGATATATGTAAAACAATTTCAAAGCTAGTCAGTGACAAACACTACAGTCTATAAAAAAGGATATTTACTGACTCAGATTCTAAAGTAGAGTTCATAAAAATTATTAATTCACTAACTAAATCTTCTCAGATTTAATAGTCTCCATCTTTTTCAAACTATTTTTAAGAAAGCCACAGCTTAATCATCCCAAATATAACTATGGCAAGCAAGTAATAGGATGTGGCTCACGTGCACTGCGGTCGCCATTTTATTATTTGGCTGAGGAAAATTTGGAAAGCATTTTCCCATTGAAGAGAAAAGTACCATTATGCCTAAAACACCCCAGGAAGCAATAGTTTGTGGAAATAGGAATGCCATTTACTGTCTTAAAACATCACCATATCTTACCAGACAACAAAACAGACTTCAAAATAAATACTTATCCCCAAATCATTTAATCTTAAAATGTTGGACAAAGAGGAAAAATACTAAAAATTAAAATCACGGTCTTTGCTATCTAAGAAGCAGACGAGTTTCTGAAAATTAACAAAAACAAATTAAATATTGAGAAATCTCAATAAATGTGATGGACATCGTCCCTTACCTATACAACATTTCTGTCTTTCCACTAAAAGTGCCCTAATCAGTTCAAAGAGCAGCAGAGAGGGAGGGAAACCTTGCCCCACACCAAGGCTCAGAGTTATGACTGGTCCAAATCAGCTGTCATGACCTCATTGCCCTGATTAGCGACTGGTCTGGAGGGTCCATGCCTATCAACCTGGCCAACTTAACAGTTCTGAGCCCTGGAAGCAGTAGTCTGTAGAGTGGAGACTTGAAAAGGCATTTGTGTTCCTGATTTTGAAGAGAGAGAGAACAGATATATTCTGCAGGGACCTCCCTCTATCTCTCGGCCCTTTACTCTACTTTCTGCCTGGAATAGAGAGGTAATGCCTCAACTCTGAGGCAATGAGCATGAAGACAAAAACCAACACGTTAAGGAAGGAGAAGCAGAAAGGCAGGAACGGGCTGGGTTCTTGGTGGCACTGGGGAACGGCTGCCTCCAGCCCGGCGCTGACTGTCCGTCGACTTCAGATAAAGTTTAAAAAAACAAAACAGACACATGAAAGATCCACGCGTTTCAAATCATTTGGAACCAAAAACATTTCAAGTAATAAAGCATATAAAAAGTAAGTAAAAGCATATCTAATGCTAAAAGTCGTGTAAGAATTTACTACAAATATAACTCCAGGTTCCTACTAAATGAACAAAACACTGCAGGGAATAGACGAAATTCTCATGCAATTTGTTCTAAAAAACGGAAAAATTACTCGAGTGAATAATATACAGAAGTCATGGATTAAAAGATACAGTACTGTAAAGATATCAATTTTCCCCAAGTTGATCTATAATCCTATTCAAAATCTTAGAGTATTTTTTGTGTTTGTGGTGTGTGTCATTTGACACACGGATTCTGCAAAAATGACATGGAAATACAAAAAGGTCAGTGATCGAGACAATGTTGACTAAGAAGAGATTTAGAGACTTTCATTACCAAATATAAATTCTCTTTATAAAACTAAGCAATTAAAATAGTGTAATGGAGCAAGGAGAGACGACAGAGAACGCTGCCGAGTCTCGATCCGCCTGAGCAGACAGACACCGCGACGCTGCAGTGCGTGGAGAAAGGGTGGCGCTGTCACTAACGCTGTGTCGAACGGACATGCACGTGGAGAAAATAAACCGTGACCTCTGTCTCACACCACATATAAAAACCAACCGAAGATGGATCGTATACCTGTAGACAATTCTGTTTCTCGCTAGGACTCTGACCATAAAGGTGCTTTAAAGAGAGAAAGAAGGAGAGAGAAAGGGGGGGAGTGAGGGGGAGGGAGAGAGAGAAAATGAAGGGGGAAGGAGCTTTTGGAAAGAATAATGTATTAGCAGACAAAAGAACAAGAAGGAAGGAAGATCAATTGAGGAAATCTCCCTGTGTATAGACAGAAAAAAAAGTTGCATAATAAAAGGGGAAAGCCGAGGAGAAGATAAACGCAGGAGATTTAACTGCCAAATAGAAGAAGTTCAATTACTCATTCATCCAACAAATATTTATTGTATAGAGTACTTAACTATGTAAAGACGGTGTTCTAGACTAAAACAATGAACAAAAAAATCTCTCTAGTTTTAGAGTTTATGTCTATCAGAGTCCATAAAGCAAGAAGAGAGAGAAAAGAGGAAAGACATTACCAAAGAAATCACACTAGACATTTTCCCAGGAAGGAAAAACAGTTGCTAGATTAAAGTAGCCCTCCATGATCCAGCCCGATGACACAATGCCACATCAAGGCCTATCAATGCAAAATTTCAAAACATCAAAGATAAAGAGAATATCTAAGCATTCGTATTTTTGTATGTCATTTACAAGAATCAGAATGCCATCTGATTTCTGAAGGAAGATGATTTTCAACATAGACAAGTGTGAAATAAAATAAGAATATTTTCAAAGATCAAAGTGTCTAAAAATTTACTTTTCACGAGTGCATTCTCAGGAAACCCCCAGAGGATGTGCTCCAACAAACAAGAAGTAAAATAAGAAATGGGGAGACATGTGGCATCCAAGAAATGAGAGAGACAACAAACGGACCGGTGAAGGAAGCAGGCGGGGCGGTGTCGACGTGACGATCCAAGACAGCAGCTGCGCACGGGCCCCGGGACGACCAGCCCGGACGGCAGCCCGGCTCTTTGGGGAGCGTCTCCGGGGGGAACGGAAAGGGAATGATAAGCCAGCTGATCTGTGCGACCATATTAAGCTGAATTTTACAGTGTTTCGGGATAAACTAATAATAGTTAGAAAGAAAACCAAGCAAACCAGAAACCTGTGAAGAAAAGAAATACCCTCGCGGTGAGCTGTGTGGGCCAGCTATGAAAAATAGTTAAAAGTCACAAAAATGTAAGCACTAAGTTCCGATTCAACCAAAAGTTGCGACATCGGGAGAATGAAGGGAAAGGGGAGGACAATATTTATATCGTGTGTGGGAACAGGTTGGGGAAAGACACAAGAATCCATTAAGAGAGTGAAGTTCTCATCCTGCAAGACTTCTGAAAGATGGGAAGAGGAAGTGGACTGGTCAGGGACACCAGCATTGGAGGAACAACAAAATGGCTGGGCGTCTCATGAATCACGCAAACCAGGCCTGGTGCGTCCCAACCTCTAAACCAGCAAAACTGGCGGCTAAGGCGGGCTCGTTCCTCTCTTTAATCAATAGAAATCCCAGCAATGACATCAGGAGATCACGTCATTGTCGAAAAGGGGGTTCAGTTAAGAACCCCACCTCTGCACCTCAGGGGACACCAGCAGAAACCAGTAGGAACCAGATTAAAAAACAAACAAACCAAAACAGCAAGACCAAGGCTCTAAAAATTAAGGCGTCATTGGAATCACTAACAAAAATAGCCCAAGATCCGAGTGCTGAACCTAAACAAAACGACCATCAGCTAAAATAAACGGTTTAAGTAGGACCAAGAATCTCCTAACGTGGTAGCCAAAATGTCCAAGGCGCCATTAAAAATCATATATCACACCGAAGCCTAGGAAAATCACAACTTGCATGAGAAAAGACTATCGACTGATGCCAGCGCTAAGATGACACGTACATTAAGGTTATCTGACAAGAAATTTAAAGTAGACATCATAAAACGCATCAACAAGCAATTACAAATGATCTTCGAACAAATGAAAGAAAAGATAATCTCAGCCAACGAATAAAGAAGTTATAAAAAAGGCCAAATGAAAGTGACAGAACTGAAAAATACAATAACAGAAGTAAAACAAGAAACTTGCTAGAAGTACTCAATAGGAGAGTGTAGATAACAAGACAGAATTGGTGAACTTGAAGACAGAACAACAGAATTTACCAATCAGAACAGAGAGAAAACACACTGGTGGAAAAAATGACAGAGCCTCTGGACTTGTAGTACAATAACAAAAGATCCAAAATTTGTATCACTGGAGTCCCAGAAGGAGAGGAGAAAGCAGTAGGACTCAAAGAATTCTTTAAAAAATAATGGCTAAATTAGTCCCCAAATTTAGCGAAAGACATAAACCAGAAGCTTTAAGAAGCTGAATGAATTCCAAACATGATAAACCCAAAAACGTCCACACCAAGACCAATCAGTGAAAAATCAAGGGAAAAAAACTTTGAAATCATTCAGACAGGAACAACACCTTACTTATAGAAGAATAACAATTTAAATGACAGCAGATTTCTCCGCAGAAACCACGGAGGCCGGACGAAAGTGACATATTTTTCTAGTGCTGGAAAAAACAAAACGAAACTGTCAGCCATAACTTCTGTATCAACAAAATTATCCTTGAGGAACGACAAAGAAATAAAACATTCTGAAATAAAGAAAAACTACAAGAACTTGTGACTAGCAAAATTCTTCTTAAAGAATGT
>NW_011888871.1:1023969-1055291 GCF_000151845.1 Pteropus vampyrus | reverse complement strand
ATCCACACCAAGACCAATCAGTGAAAAATCAAGGGAAAAAAACTTTGAAATCATTCAGACAGGAACAACACCTTACTTATAGAAGAATAACAATTCAAATGACAGCAGATTTCTCCGCAGAAACCACGGAGGCCGGACGAAAGTGACATATTTTTCTAGTGCTGGAAAAAACGAAACGAAACTGTCAGCCATAACTTCTGTATCAACGAAATTATCCTTGAGGAACGACAAAGAAATAAAACATTCTGAAATAAAGAAAAACTACAAGAACTTGTGACTAGCAAAATTCTTCTTAAAGAATGTCAGTTCTCCCCCAAATTGATTAGTTTAATACAATTTCTATCAAAATCCCAGTACCTAGATCGTAGACTGATACGAGATTGTTGGAACATATATACAGAAAGGCAAAGAACCTAGACAGCTACAACGATCTTGACAGAGAAGGAGGAAGGGAAAGGAAACCACTCCACCCCATATTAAGGCCTTCTGCATAACTGCCTGAGTCAGGACTGTGAGGGAGAGGGACAGACATACAGATCGACGGAAGACATACAGACCCACGACATACACAAACATACCCAGCTTATTTTTGACATGGGTGCAGAAACAATTCAATGGAAAAAGAGACTTATCGATACAGAGCTAGAGCAATTGGATATCCATGGGTTTAAAAAAAAAAAAAAAGAACCTTGAGCCAAGTCTTACATCTTATGCAAAAATTAACTCAAAATGGATCACAGACTTAAATGTGTAACTTAAAACTCTAAATTTGTAGAAAAAAATAAGAGAAAATCTTCACATAGGTAAGGAATTCTTAGACTTGATTCTAAATGCTCGATCTATAAAGCAGAAATTGATAACTTGGACTTCATCAAAATTAACAACGTTTGCTCTGTGAAGAGTCTGTTAAGAAGATGAAAAGACAAACTACAGACTGGGAGAAAACATTTTCAACCCACATACCCGGAAGAGAACGAGTATCTGAATATATAAAGAACTCTCAAAACTCGAAAGTTAAAAAATCCAATTACAAAATGGGCAACTCGAACAATCATCAAAATATGTTCAATATCAACAGCCTTTAGAGCAATGCAAAACCACAGTGAGATATCACTATATACCTATCAGAATGTCTGAATTAAAAATGAATGATAATGCCAAATACTGGCAAGGATGCAGAGAAACTGTGTCATTCATATATTGCTGGTGAGATACTAAAATGGTAGGTACAGCCACTCTGAAAAATAGTTTGACAGTTTCTTATAAAACTCAACATGCAGTTATATACAACCTAGCGAGTGCACTCGTGGGCATTTATCCCAGAGGAGTGAAAAGTTATGGTCACACAGAAACCTGCACATAAATGTTCAGAGTAACTTGTTTGTCAATAGCCAAGAACTAGAAATAACCTATGTCCTCCAATGGGCAAACCATGACAGATCAATAGCACAGAATCCTCCTCGGCAGCAAAGAGAGAACTGCTGACAAGCATGACCTGGATGGTTTCCCAGGGAATTATGCTAAGTGGAAAAGCAAATGCTAAACGATGACATATTAAAACATTTTTGAAATGACCAAGCCTAGAAATGGAAAACACGTGTGCCATTGCCGTGGCTTAGGGACTGGGAAGGAGCGGTGACGGAGGCACAGCGTGAGGGACCCTGACGGTGATGGAGCCAGTCTGTGTCACGACTGGAAATACAAACCTACATCTGTGATAAACCTGCACAGAAAATCACACACACACGCACGCGCGTGCACACGGGTACAAGTAAATCTGGGGAAACTTGAATAAAATCTAAACACATTAACAAAAATAAAAGTATATTTTAAAGGGGAAAACTAAAAGAATAAACAAAATATAACATTAAAATAAATGCTAAAGATGAAACTCTAGAAAACTGGGTCGCTTTTTATGATCTGGCAATATCGATGTTATCTTGGGACTTGATTTTCTTTCATGAATATTATTTTTACATATTCTCATTGCATAGTGCCTCAAAAAATTTGTAGAATAAGACATGTATAAATTGGCAACCAGTCGACTTTGGGTCCAAGCAGGCAGTCGTTAATGACTATGAATTATAATGGAAAAGTTAGCATTTTAATGGAAATGATTAAGTTCTCAACATAAGCAAGCCTCATAACCTATAATTACTAAGACGCCCCTACTTTCTCCCTCTCTCGCGCAGCCACGCTTTACAGCGAAACTGAATTATGAATGGGATGACGTCACAGGCCGATAGACGAGCCAGACGAACGGTTGACCCGAACGGACCGGAGTTACAGTTCTAGGAGTGGAAGGTGTACCCCTCCACTGAAAGCGCTGCCAACGGCCGCCCGAAACGCCAGGTGCCATTGCGCACCGGCGGCAGGTCAAAAAGCAGGAAACGGACAGCCCCGCCCCGTAAGCCCGCAGGTGACCAGCACAGTGAGGTCCGCACCTCCATCAGAATCCCCAGGTGCTTCTCAAACGATGTACATTCCCGGGCCCCACCCACAGCTCCTGTGTCAGTTTCCTGTGGCTGCCAGGACCAAGTGCCACAAACTGGGTGTTTAGACAACAGAAACTGCCCTTTTGACCTTCTAGAGACCAGAAGTCTGAGGCCGAGGCACTGGTGGGGCTGCCCTTCTGCAGGCTCTGGGGAGACACCTGCCCCGTGCCCTCCGCTGCCAGCAGCGCTCAGTGTCACTCCAGTCTCCCTGCCTGCCTGGTCACACTGCCTGGTCACACTGCCTGGTCACACTGCCTTCCCTCCTGCCCTCTCCTCTGTGGGTCTCTCACAAGAACACTTGTGATGGCATTTAGGGCCCACCTCGGCCTTTTTTCCAAATAAGGTAACAGTCGCAGGCTGGGGACCTGAGGCTGGGAGCCCTGTCCAGGGAGGGGGATTTTTCAGCCGACCGCAGCTACCGAAGCCGGGTCCTGGCTACAGGGACCGGGGCTCTGCATCCCTCACGTGCCAGAGATGGCCCTTGCGCAGTCAGGCTTGCCGTCAGGTTTCAGAGCCCCCCTCTAGCTGTGGGAAAGAGGACCCCCACAGGGCCAAGACACTTGCCTGCTCAGGCGCTGGTACAGGGGCTCCCGCAGGCTGGAGAGGGGGGAGGCGACACGGGATCGAAGCTCTGCTCCCGGTTCCAGACGCCGGGTGCAGGGGGAGCACGGGGGAGCACGGCGGGGCTGTGGCTGCAGGGCCAGTCCTGTGAGGGCGGCAGGACAGGCCTGAGGAAGTAACGCGGGGTCAGGGCAGTGGTGGCATTAGACTGCGGGCGGGTTTCTCACCGTTGAATAGGTGGAATGGGGACTTCACGATGAAATATGCTTCGTGGTAGGAAAAAAAAAAAAAAAAACAGGAAGAGCCAGAAAACAAAAAGAGGGAGTGATGGAAGGGGAGGCCCGCAGCAGCAGCAGGAACCTGCCTCGAGAAGGCTCCGCGCTTCCGCGAAGAGCGAACCGCAGGAATTTCTAACCGGCTGGTGGAGCGGGGAGGGGATCCCCACGTGCGGCCCCACCGTCACGGACACCTCTTTGACTTCTAAACGTCACCGTCTACAGGACAATGCTGTGGGAAGTTTTTCTATAATATAACAGGTTGACACTTTCCTTTTTTAATATTGGCAAGACTGCATTATGATCTGTTAGCAGTGAAGCAAATATACACAAAATTAAGTGTTTTCTTAATGTGACAGTTTATAGTAAAGGTTTTAATTCGTTATTAATGCATTTTCAAAATAACTTTCTCGCCATAACAATCACAAAGTTAACTTTATTTCAGGTATGTTTATGGTAAGAATTGCTCTGTGATTCAAAAAGAATTAATAGATCCATATCATTAATCCATAACTCCTAACTTGTCAGTTTCTAATATCGATCGCCTGCTTCTAGGGTGGTAGAAAGAATCCAGATGCTTAGCAAAGGCAATGCATAGCGAGCATCAGGAATCTGAGAGACCAGCCTCATCCTAGAACGCTGAAGAAAGTAACAGCTTGTTCTGATGCGTTTAGATGAAATTCTACCTGGACCAAGGAAAGCTGACATGCCGAAGGCCCCAAGTATGCTCAATGGTTAAGATACAAAAATGTCCACGACCTCATTATTTCTAATCATGTGAGTCAGCTTCAAAAATGCTGGGCAAATTTATACTATTTAACTCAATAAAAAGTCCAGTCCTCTGTTCCTGGATCCAAGATACAAATTTATTCACTTTAATGAGTTTTGAACAAATTATTATTCTACGTACAAAAAAATCAATATTATTGTCAGAGCTCATGAGCAGAGAAACCTAAAAACTACATTAACACGTAGTTTTGGGGGCCCATTTACTGGCAACTGTCCAAAGCGACACCTACTTCTCCAAGTCTCTCCCTACTGCACTGGGATTGGCTGGATACAGTTGGTTTTTAAAAGTTCATAGTCAGAAAAAAAACATTAACACTTTGAAGCAGGGCAAAATGGTACAGCAGGACCCCTGGAAACTGATGGAACTATTTAATTTAATACCTGTATCATGCATCGAAAATTTACTTTAGCTTAAATTTCAGTAAATTACTCAGTTATATGCTAAATATAAATTCTCGGTATCAAAACATCTCACACTGTGACAGATAATGGAAACTGAATGAAATCTACTTTCTTCTGCTGCCGTGTTGATGCATCAGAGCAGAACCTGGGTCAGCGATCACGTGCCGAGGCCTGCTCCCCAGGCTGCCCCCTCCCCGGCCCGAAGTCTAACTTCACCTCTTCTCTTTCCGAAGAAGGCGCCCTAGGCTGTCTCATTCCTATCCGCCTACTTCGCCTCTGACCCGAGGTCGCCTGCACCTTATTCTCTAATCTCCTCCTCTCTCCAGACCCAGCAGGAAACGGGTCCCTCTTTTTTATAGAGCCCCTCTCCCTCATCTCTTTAGTGACCTCATATCAATTTCCTCCCTCATCCCCTATACTTTTACCCTCTCTCTAAACTTAGAACACTGTTCAAGTCTTGCTCATCTTATACGCGTGCAGATGCGCACCCACACGTGCATGCGCACACACACACGCATCTCCCTCAGCCCTACAGCGTCTCCTTCGAGCTGCTACACCATCTCCCTTCCGTAACAGCCGGCCTACTGAAGAATGATATATACTTGTCTCACTCCAGCTCGCATCCTTAGTCAGTCCCTGTGAGCCACCGCCTGCCACGGCCACTGCAGAACGTGCTTGGCCCACGCCGCTGACAGCCTCTTTGTTGCCGAATCCAACAGACACCTGCAAGGACTGAGCTGATGTGGAGCCTCTGTGCCATCTGACAATGGTGACTGCTGTGTCCCCGGGGAAGTCTCTCCTTAGGTTTCCACAGTCCCACACTCCTCCTGCTTCCTACCTTTCCATCTCAGTCCCCTGCTCGGGATCCCAGGCCCACGCCTCAGATGCTCAGGCCCCTGCTCTGTCTTTGGCCCTCCTCTCTTCTCCTGCAGCCCTGCCTGTTATTCCAGCTACGCAATTCCACGAACTTCCACGAGTAAAACCACCTCCTCTACGCTGGGAACGTCTACGCCTTCAACTCTCTCATGTGCCAAGACCACATCTATTCAGGTGCCCGATACACATCTTCATTTCTCCCAAAAGACCTCAAAATGTTTAAGTCCAAAAGTGAATGCAGTATCTTCCCATTCCCAAATGTATTCCTCCCCTAGTTTTCCTGGAGCAAATTTCCACATACCCACATGCTCCAACGCAGAAACCGTGGTATCGTCCTAGACCTCTTCCCTGCCTCTGCATCCCAAGTCCTGGTCATGCTACGTCCTAAAGCCTCGCTCCGCCACTTTACGGTTCTCACCTAGGTCTGGATGAGAGGTCTTTCATGCCCTCGTGGCGACCAAATGCCACACATCATCTCTCGACAGACATGCACACGCCTGCACGCACCTGTACATGCCTGCACAGGCCCGACATGCCACCACCTCCAGGAAGGTCCATGGATTTCCACGCACCATGCAACCTGTGTACCTCCTCTAGCCTCTCGCGGCATGCTGAGCATTCACGCAGCCACGAAGGCACAGCGCTGCGGTGACGCGACCCGCCTGTCCTCTAGCCCGTCAGTCAGCTCCTGGGGAGACGAGACCATCTCCGGAGCCTCACGGATGCCGAAAGCGTAGCCAGAGCTCTGAACACCCGCTGAGTGAACTAACGAGTCGCACGGGTCCCTTTGCCGCTTGGTGTCTTTTGAGTTTAAATGCTGAATATCCACGGTCGATACTATTTCATTACAAAACATAATAATGTGAGAATATTCACCTACTACAAATAGTCATCAAAACATAGTATTTTACAGCTACATTCTACTCTATCCTGAGAATACAACAAATTCTAGTTAGTTGTGTCCTTCCTCTCAGACGTTTAAGCTGGTGCATAAAGGGTTCTTTGTACTCCAAGAGCCTATTTCTAATCAGAGATGATCAGTTGTTAGGTTAATGCACTGTATAACCAAACCCCGATGGTTAATGCACTGTATAACCAAACCTCTGCCAGCCGCCTCCGGGTTAGAGATCCTGAGGGCACCTCTGGCTCTCCTGCATCATTTGTCCGATGGTAGATTAATCCAACTGGCATTCCTTAGCACAAGGACTGTGGGAAGCATGCTGAATCACCACATCCAAGGATCGTTTTCACGATGGATGAAGGTGAGAGCTGTCTGGATCTGATCTCTCCGTGCCGGGCTTCCTTAAAGGATGAACCCGAAATAAAGCTGTGAGGTCGGCAGTTTGCCCTCAGGTCCCTCTGTGGGTACGACTCTGAGGTGCCCCGACCCCAAATCATAGCACGGCCTTACCCAGACAGCCATCCCCACGGAGCTATGCCAGGGAGGAAGGCCTCGGTGAACCTAATGTCTCTGCATGTTTGAAAAAAGATAAAATGACTTTATTCACAGTGACTGCTTTTATACAAGCACTGAATGAATATCCCGAATTTTTCTTTTACCCCGGGGTCTTAAAACGGTTAAGTTCCATCCTGATTAGTGGATTTGTTCACAGCAATAATCCTTCTTGTGCTTGCAATTTTAGTCCACAACAATAAAGACTATCAGGTAGCATTTGACTTTTGAGCACAGAGAAACAACCTTTCCAATTAACTAAATCCTGCTTTTAAAAAGTCATTACCTTACTGAAAATGGGTTAAGCCTGAGAAGAAACGTAATCATTTAAATATTTTAAAAGAATGCTGATGGCATTTGAATTCAGAGGGGAAAGGATGGTTTATTTACTAAATGTCATTAGCATAATAAATGGCTAGCTATCAAGAAAAAAGGCAAAGCTTGGCCCCTATATTTCACCATCCATAAAAATAAATTCCAAATGAAGATTTCCATATAAAAATAAGACAGTAACATTCAGAAAAGAGAATTTAGGTGAACATTGCAGAACTAAGAAGACAGAAAACAATATAAAAATAGATAATTGTGATGATATATTTTTTATTTATTCTATAGCAAAAATACCATAAACCACTCCAAAAATGTATAGACTGGTAAGAAATATTTCCAAAATAATAATCAGAGTTAATATCTTTGATATAGAAAGCCCTCCCAAACTGATAAGAAAAAGGCAACTCAATGGAAAAATAGGCAAACAACATTTAAAAAGTTCACAGAAGACCGAACCGAAGTGGCCAATAAACATGAAAAGATGTTCAACTTCACCAGTAGATAATGCCGTTTAAAGCAAAAATGAGATAACATTTTTTTACCCACCAAATTAGCAAATCTTAAAAACAGCAATAACATCGAGTGCTGTTAAGGATTCGAGAAAATGAGCACTCTCATGCGATGCTTGTTAGACGATGAATTACAGAGGACAGTTGGGGGGGAAGTCTTGAAATTAACTTTTCCTTCACAATATGTTAAATGCTTCAATTGTTACAATTAAGTTATTTTACATTTGTAATTAAATGAAAATATTAAGCACAAAAAATTGTCTCCTATAATGTAGTTTAATGTACATTTAACATATTAAAACAAATAATACTGAATTATAAGCCTGTCAAGCAGAGAACACTTTTTAAATGAGATTTATTCTATCCTCATCTTCAAAGATTCTAATAAGATTTCAAGTTCACAGCTCTGGAACCTGTCACTTGCACAAAAAAAAAGGAACCTAAAGCCCACTGCATGCCCGGATTCATTCATATTTCACAATGCTTCATTAACTTTCCCTTCATGGAATTCATCTGTCATTTTGTCAACTTTTTTCTTGAAAGCTGTTCTATTGATTACGGGGTGTCTAAAAAGATAAACCACATAACTGCAAAGTCTGAAAAAAGATTCTGAAGAGAATAAATTCATGGAAGAGCCATAATCTTATAAGCAAACCCACTTGGTGGTAGAGTTGAACATCCACCGACATCTGTAGATAAAACAACACTGAGATAGTAACATGGCTCTGTGAAGTGCCGCTGATTTGATATCAGTTATTTCTCAGGGATTTAACTCAAATACAGTCTAATCTTGTTTGAAAACAGGTATTGCTTAAATCACTGTTAACTTGTTCTACAAATGCTACTTTACAATACACTGCGAAGAATCTACTGGAGAAAATTAAAAGCAGAGACTTGATAAAGTTGAATGGACCCAAAATATTCAACTTGATAAAGTTTCTGAAAGTTGGTTGCTCTTGCTCACACACTCTTTTTAAGGTACTACTTTAACTATGAGTCTAATAAAGTACTGACAAATTTTAATTTTGTTGTGCGTGAAAGGCTGGTGGAAATTTTGCCAATGTTAAGATTTTATCTAATTTTCTGCAACTTATAATAAAGGCAAAGGATAAAAATTTTCAAATTAGATAAACCTTGATTCGTTCCCTAATTCAAACATTTCTTAATTTTGACCTTGGCTAAGTTAATTTACTTCCATGAGCTCAGATTCTTCATCCGCAAAATTAGGATAATATAACCTAACATATGGAAATCAGAGGAAGATGAGAGAGAGCATACAACATGGGAAGTACACAGCAGGCACACAATAAATTACAGCAATCAATATTGTGCTCATTAGCTAGATTTAAGATTCATGCCAAGGCTATTAAAAATTCCAAAAAAACAAAATACACACAAATATACATAAAATAAGTATAAATTAAACTGGCTGAACATTACTATCTCCTAGGAAAAGTGTACATTCTGATTTAATTTAATGGGCGTATTTCATTTAAAAGAAATGTAATCATTAAGGAGAACTCACTGACTTCCAGCTCCAAACCAAGATGGAGGAGATACACTTCTCTCTCTTTCTCCTGCTAAGTGTAGCTGAGAAGTCTGGGCATTATATATACAACAATCATTAAAAGGCCCTGAAAAGGGGAGAGAAGTCAGTGGCTAAGGACGTTGGAATTCAAAGAATGACACAGCTGCACGATCCCTGGGTCTTCTTTTTGCCTCATCCCAGATTGGATGCTAGAGAAAATGGCAATTTAGAAAAAGCAATGGGAGCAGACAAAAATATCTCCAAGAAAAGCTTGCTCTCTCTAACCAAAGGACTAGAAGAGCACAATCTGACAAGACAGAAAACTTTTAGATGATAACTGCTCTATTCCAGCCAAACACCACGGGAAGAAACAGGACCACATCCCTATAAGCCAAAGCCAAGTGGGCAGCCTAGACTACCACCCTGCCAGCTGGATCGAGGTATCACTCCCCCGTCCCGCTAGGAGGACGCTGTCAGAGAAGACGAAGGGCTTTCATCACCATGGGCAGTCACAAGTTCCAACCCCTGCCCCCATAAGTCGTTTGTGCAAATGAGGGTCACTGCTTTCGACAAAGGTAGCTGCCTCCGATCAAGCTGGCTACTGGCCTATCAACAATGGAGTATTAATCAAGGACAGTGATCTAACAAGTGACCGTGGAGTAGAAATCCACACAGCTAGGGAAGGGAGCATTGAAGCAGGACCATCTCAGGTGAACTAGCGGTGGACAGTAAAAGAGCGTGTCCAGTTCTGGGTGGCTGGCTTTTTATAAAAAGTGAAAAACTATGGTTTTCTTGTGAAGGGAATGGGGGTTTCTTGTTGTCGGATGGAGTAAGCAAAGTGCCTTGCGTCTCCTCCGAACCACCTACTGCTGAAATCGTATCCTGAACTCACCCACGCATTCCACGCACAGACGTTATCCTCGACCCCGGGATGCAAACGTGAGTAGCAGAGAAAAGGGGAGGAGGATGCAGAGAGATCAGTCTGGAGGAAAGACAATCAGAGCGACACTCGGGCACGTCAGGCGGGGGTCTCATGCACGCACGCACGCATGCACGCGGAGATGTCAAGGGGGCGAGTGAGCAGACGGACGGATCCTGCGAGGCCCGGGGCAGGAAGCCCCGAGCCGGGCCTGGGCCCCGGAGGTCGCAAGCATCTCCGCCTTGTGAATGAGAACGGAACGCACTGACGCGGCGGGAGCCCCGCAGGCAGGGCGAGGATTCGCGGATGGAAGACCGCCCCGCGTGCTCCGAGAGCACGTGGCCGCGAAGGCTGCGCATCGGTGCCTCGAATCTCCTGCTTCCTGTCAGGCTTCCGCGCCCGTTGCCAATACAGCTGTGCTCCGACCCGCATCCCCTCGGCGCATTCCAATCCGTTTTCTAATTGTGGACACAGAGACTGTTCTCAAAACTGAAATGTGATCGTGTTGCCTCCTGTCCTCAACCCCTCCAGTGGACTCCTGTTGCTTTACACAGAGAGACATCTCTCATGAAACTGGCTTTCGGGATGCTCCAGCTCTTCCCTAACTCTCCAGAACCATCTGTAACCTGCCCACTGCTCCCTGGGCTCCAGCCCCACCGGCCTTCTCCAAGTGGCCCTGCCCTCTACCTGCACACTCGCCCTCCCCTTTTCACCTGGTCAACTGCAGGTCACAAGTTCAGCCTGGCGTCCTCCAGGAAGCCTTTGACCTCCAGCAGCAATAACAATAAAAAGCTCCCGCCTTCAAAACACCCGCCACGGTTGGACTTGTTGGTGTGACTACTTGCCCACCTCCCTCTAGGGTGTCAGCTGCTGGGGGGTGCGGCACGGCTCAGCTCCACTGTTCCCCAGTACGCGGTCTGCTGCCTAGCACGTGCTGAACGCTCAGTAAGCACCGGACAGGAGAGATTGCTGGTCCCCAGAAACGAGGGTTATGGTCACTAGTGAGCGCATGCTCAGAAGTCAGAAACGCCTGATAAAACCTCTCGTTTATGCTTCGAAACTCATCAGTCACGTGCACACTATTACTCCTGTATATTCATCGCCCCATTATATGGTGATGATAAATAATGCTCTTTTCTTAGCAAACCATTCTGTTATAGTATTCTGCATTTAAGTCTTCAAGTCATATTGGCAGACCATGTTCTGCTTCGCTTCAATTGAACGAGAAATTATCTGTTTGCATTTTATTATGCAACTTCGAATGGTGATATCACTAGCCTGACGACAATAAATTTATAACAAAGAATCTAAAAATAAAAGCTTTTATGCTTGCTGACTACCAAATAAAAATAGATTTACTATCTTCAAGGTCACTCAGAGCTGAACTTCACAAATCCAGTTTCCCTTGGCAATCACAGACGAAGAAAGTAAGCACAAACCGAACCAGTATCGAGGCTTGTGCGACTCCCATCTATGCCAGCTGCGTGAGGAGTGTTGAAACTTGGTATTCAGCTAGCGCTGTGGATTTTGTAACTAGTCATCATCTCCTTCATTAATAAGCAGTTAGTGACAAAATCAGATCACATCATCTGTGCAGTTAATTACAAGCTGGAAAATATTCAGGGTATACAAATTTTATTAGCAATGCTGACATCTGTCAACTATTTGGGTTAATTACTCTTGAATTTGGATTCTAGCCTTCGAGTATTTCAAATTTTAATATATTTGACACAAATGGTTTTCAAGCTACCATGATCTCTGTTGAGTATTTCTGTCTTATTTCTATTCTAAAATTGTCAGCCATGAGTACTGTTAGCTCTTATACCGACATAGTTCATTCTGCAGCTAAATAAAATAAAGTGTTAATTGGCAGAATACTATCTACCACATGGTTAAAGTTTTTCTGTCAGTACTTATTAAATACTCTCAGCATGGCTATATAGGACATAAAATATTTTGAACTCTCGAAATTATATGTTAAGAATAAAAACCCTAAAACTTTTCTCTCTACTTCAGAGTGGAAAAAAGCATTTGGCTTTTTATTTTGATAGGTTCGATGTGGATAGGTTATCTGTGTGGCTTCGTAAGTAAACACAGCTTCCTTCTCTGCTCCAATCTGTAAGTCATCTGCGGCGAGAGGGCAGGCTTCTCGGAAGAAATGAGTTCTGAAATGAAAGAGAAGACCAGAAAGGAAGAGGGAACGCGAGAGGCGAGACGGGTGAGTAGAACAAATGACTCACAGCGAGCAAAGCGAAAAGCCGCTCACTGCGCGCAGCGTCCATTCCCACGGGCAGTCGGGGGCGACCAGAACGCACGAAATTAGACACAAAAAGAGGAAGATTATATTATGCTAAAAACACAGAATGCAGCAAGTACACTAAGCCCGAGTATTTGCTTTTACTCTCTCCATGCTACCATTGCAATTTTCCGTATCCTTGGGGGAAAAAAAAAGAGGCTTAGAGAAATAAAGTGAGTCCCCAGATCTGCAAAGGCGGAGTGATCATCTGAGCCCAGGCAGCGGCCCTCAGGCCCCAAACCGCTGCACTACCGGAGGTGGAAAAGACGTGTCCTCCACGCGTGAGGAGGGCCTCGGCCCGCTCTCACTGACCAGTGTGTGCTACCCTGTCCTTGAATAACTGGTGGTGAATTTGCGATGACCCAGTAACCATTCCATCTGTCGTCTTTACATAGTTGACTAAACAGGACTGTGGACATCAGCTATGGTGGTGATGGTCCCATTACCTGAGTCAGAGCTGAGCCCCGTTACCGTAACCGACACTCCTTCAGAGAAACGGGAGGCCCCGGAGTAGCGGCCAACAGTCTACAAGACGCGGCTATCCGAACGCCGTGGAGCCCTGACCTGCTTTCTCCACGCTGCGCCTGTGAACAGTGAGCACTGTTCTCTGCATGTGTCCCTCCGCTTCCCTGCAGCTCACTCCCCAGAAGAGGCAATTGGTCAGAAAATGTTTGGATATTCTTGGACCGCTGGCTTGACCCAGCCTACCCTCACCCAAAATGCCCGCCATCTGGTGGGGTATCAGCAGACGACGTGAATATTCATGTACATGGTCACCTGGCATCTGTGTGACAAGGGTGCCTGTGGGGAAGGTTCCTATCTTGGGTAGTGCATCTAATATTTAGACATCTCATAGTAAATGAGAATTCTGTGGAGGACTGGTCAAGCAAATCGAGCATAAACACCAATTCCCAGCGTTTTACCTAATCTAACCATGAGATTAAGTATCCCTTTTGCTTCTGTCCTGATCAATGATCCTGAGTGGTTTATATTTTAAACCCAGATAATGGTTTTAAATTTCAGAGACCCACAGACCCTATTCATGGTTTGAGAGACTCGATATTGTTCAGATGTCAATTTTCCCCAAGTTGATCAATAAATTCAACATAATCCCAATCAAAATCCCAGCAGACCTTTTGACATAAATTAATAAGCTGGTTCTAAAATTCATATAGAATAGCTGAAACAACTTTGAAAAAGTAGAACAAAGTTGGATGACTAATGCCACCTGATTTCAAGAATTATTAATAAAGCTACTGTAAAAAAGAGACAAATAGACCAACAGAACAAATTAAAGAGGCCAAAAATAGACCCATACGTTCATAGGCAAAGATTTTCAAGAAAATGAAAAGGCAATTCAGTGAACAAAAGAGTCTTTTCAACAAATAGTGCTGGAACAATTAAAGATCCATACACCAGAAGAAATTAAAAAAAAAAAAAAATCCATACCTCATACCATACACAAAAACTAATTCAAAATGGATTGTAGGCCTAAATGTAAAACCTAAAACTATAAAACCTGTAGGAAAATCTCATGAGAAAATATTTGTGATCATGGGTTAGACAAAGATTTCTTAGATTTGATACCAAAAGCACAATTTATAGAAGACAAATTGGAAAACTGGACTTCATTAAAATTAAAAATCTCTACTATTCAAAAGACACTGTTAAGACCATGAAAAGGCAAGTCACAGAGTGGAGG
Organism: Pteropus vampyrus; assembly: GCF_000151845.1. NCBI lineage: Eukaryota > Metazoa > Chordata > Mammalia > Chiroptera > Pteropodidae > Pteropus > Pteropus vampyrus. The sequence goes on along the minus strand of NW_011888871.1, from coordinate 1,041,156 downwards.
AAAATGTCTTACAGAGTATATACCTGATAAACTTGCTTTTAAAATAAAAAACTCTTAAAATTCGACAAAGAAAACAACCCAGTTTAACATGGGAAAAGATTTCAACAGATACTTCACCAAAGAAGCAATATGGATGGCAAATGAGCACATGAAAAGATGCTCAACATCATTAGTCATTAGGGAAATGCAAATTAAAACCATAACGCAAGACCTCTACATGCTTCTTAGAATTGCTAACTACAACCACTGGCTACGTCCAGTTCCGGCTCAGATGTGGAGAAACCAGAACCGGACTGGAGCATGGGTCCCGCCCTCTGGAGACAGTTTCTTTAAAAAATGTAACTACCATATGATTCCACCACTCCTTCCCATGTTTTATCCAAGAGAAAAATCAACGTATGTCTAGATACACACAAATGTTTATGCCGGCTTTATTTGTGATAGCCCAAAGCTGGAAATAATCAAATGCCCATCAACAGATGAACGGATAAACAAACCGGGGTAGATCCATACAGTGGGAGGCTTACTTGGCAATAAAAATGAACAATTGATAACACGCAACAACATGGATGGATCTTGAAATAATTAGGCCACACAAAAAGAAGACATACTTCATTTTCTATAAAACTCTAGGAAATGCGAACTAATCTGTAGTGACAAAAATCAGATGGGTGACTGTCTGCTGATGGAGGCACGTGCAAAACACCCCGAGGGAGGAAGCGCGACTGTCCCTCAGCGATGCTGGCGTGGAGGGACACGCATGCGTGTTCACGCCCCGGGCTGTGGTGCGTGGTGCTGCCTTCATGACGCGCGCACATCAGAACACACCTAGCTGTATGCTTAACTGTGCTCAGATTACTGTACGTCGATTACACCTCAAGACAGCTACAGTTTAAGAAAACAGTCCAATATAGGTCAGCTTGGGAGTTCATTTAAGTAACGCCCCACGCGGATCTACCTCAGAAGCTTCTGGCACGACAGGAGGGCCCTCTGGTAAGGAAGGGATCTGCGCGCGCGTAGAGAGCGCTGCCGACCATCATTCCACGTCCCCTCACGATGCTGCCGGCTTTAAATCGTGAAACTAAAACTGAATAACGTGTGAATGAAAATGTCTACGAAGCAAACTATGACATCTCATCCAAAAGTGTGTCAGATCCTTAAGAATGAAAAAGACAAAGAAACATATCTTTTGGCCCCACAGGAAAGAACTGAGCCGATAGCGGACATCGTGGCAACGTGCACGCCGGCAGCATTCCCACGCGGCAGCGGGACGAGCTCCCGGACCCGGCCGTGTAACTGACTCTGTCCGCAGAGCCGGTGGGAGGAGAGGGGGCCCCGCCCCCACCGCGCTGAGACTCCTCGGGTTTCTGCCCAGGTCTCCAGGGGCAGAGCCGCACCCGGAGCGTGCGTGCCCCTCACGTACGATAGTGGCTTGAGGCACTAGCTTTATCAGTTCTTAAGCAAGAAAGCGGCACGTATTTGGGGCGGAATGGTCACTCGGGAAATATAGGTTATTTACCTTCTAAAAACGGGTTAACTAGATTTGTCTACCCAGCTGAGGTTCAACTAAAAACTGCCATGACTACACATTCAAAACATGCGACAGTTAATGGAAAGGGGAGACAGGATGGCTGACGACGAGGGAATCAGTGAGCTATGTGGGTGGTTTGAAGCGAGAGAAGGTTCTGCAGAGAGAAACATTAAGGCGTTAAGTGGGGAAATGAAGTATCAGAGGAGGGCTGGCAATGGCCTGACACCGCCTGCTCCAGAGCCAGACTCTTGGCCACCACAGTAGCCTAGCTCTCTCTCGTGCCATCAGTGGCACTGGCGTGGGCTAGAGGCCTTTCGACAGACATGTCATAGGGCCGAAGTTGTCTCTGCAGCTGTCCACAGTGTGCGGACGGCACGGACAACACAGGGACACTCAGCTGGACAGGAAACATGAGTATTTAGGAGGCTTCTCTCAAATGGAAACCTCAAATGGAGACCTAGAACATGCTAAAGCTAAAGAAAGAAATAATTTTGAATACCTGTCATATACTAACTTCTCTCTCTGTCTTTAAACGAAGGTGCAAATTTAGCTGTAAGACAGATGACATAACTATAAAATAACCCTAGTTACATGTTTTTTGCACAAGTTATATTCATTGGGAACGTGAAATAATAATGCCATACACTTTTTGGCTTAGCGTTAACAATAACGCATAAATCAGAAGACCATACTATGCGGTACCTTCCAAGCACTGCGAGGGGACAGACGGTTTCAAAAGACTTGGGGGGGGGGGCGGGTGTTAATTATAAATATTAACCATGAAGACTTGGATAGCTTAATTATTCCAAGCCCCTTTCATTATCTGTAAAATAATTTCGCCTCCCTAACAACGTCTCAGGATTGAGAGGGTCAAGCGAATGGCGTGTAAGAAGCTGTCACATCTCTGCCGCATGGGTCGAGGGAGTATTCTCATTGTCGCCGCATTATCTGTTTCGGATACGTCAGCTCCGTGGTCTCTTCACTGGTAAGTCCCAGTACTGCAAAAGATGAAGCTTCCATTCGGCCAAAGCGTCCACGAAGCTTTCTGAATGATTTTTTGTTCTCCTTAATCATATCTCATTTTAACACTGACATCTAATAAGGGATTACAGGTTTCAAAAATTTCCACGTCATTATAAAAAGCTTTGCTTTTCATATACTATAAAACATTTGGGATATGATGCTTAATCATTCTTTTTTTAAAGTCAAATTTCAGCCTTAAAAATAAGCGCATTCAACTTTTACTCTACCTCAAGCCCCTCCCCTCCCCCACCCCCACCTCCACTCACACTCTCTTTGATTCAGGGAAATAACGATGTTAGAAGATTTCCTTTTAAGAATCATTTATTACTTATCACTCAGTCGGGTTTTCGACATTTTTTGCTTTGGAATACCTCCTTTCACTCATGAAGGGCACTGAGCCATAAAGATGAAGGACTCCAATGACATGTCCTGTGTTGACTTTTAAGGACAGTATTTAGTACCATGAGATCTTTGGGAAAGGAAAACCAAGTTCAAGCAGACTGGGCTCTCCTGGATTAACAGAGGACGGGCTGGTACCCCAGACACATCCAGCCCAGGAATTTATTCTTAGTGTGATAAGTTCTGCCTTTTTAATCAACAAATAATAATGAAGCAAAGATATACTTTCATCAGAGAATATTCTATTGTCCATGCAGGTTCCTGGGGAAGGGGGATGAGTTTTTAAGAAGCAGTCTAGCGTCTTTCTGGCTTTTATTTACAACTCTACGGCATTCAGGGAAAGAGGGAAGAAAGTGAGCACAAAGATCCTGTTCAAATTTAAGTATTCTTCACGATTTAGAAGTAATTACTCCTTTTAAGGTTCGATCTCCTTATAAATAGTGCACGCTAAAAAAAGAAAAATATTAAGTGGTTCCTGGCCAAGAACATTAATGAAAGTACTTTCTAAAGTATAATCATTATTTTCATTTTCTATTTAAAATTCTTCATTTTTTATCATCTCAGTTGCCAAATTTCAATCTTCATTGATTAAAAACACAGCAGAACTCCTTGCATACAAATTGATTCAGGTTTGCAAACATTAAATCATCATTAGATTAGAATGACAAGCATGACAAAATTAATACACCAAGAGAGTTCTGGGAAATATGAAATCTACAATATATTGTATTAGGTTTTAAATTGAACCCATACAAGTTTAAGTTCAATGAAAATAATATTACACACCTTTTAATCAATTATTTCCTAATCATCTCCCTAAATCCTTTAATTTACCAAGAAATCCTACCTAAAAAGTTTTCTAAAGTCAGCCATAAAATACCACTGAAATGCAAATTGGATCTACACTCCATTAAATTCATCAAATGTCACCTTACCCCAATTCATTGAATCACTTTACATGAATGAATGTAAAGAGTGTCCTCAGTGCTTATTAGCATGCAATTAAAATCCATATTAAATGCGAAATAAAATGACATAATTATTTGGAACCATTATGGATCTTAACTCCTTAAAATAACTTGCCATGCAAATGATACTAAGCTCGTTTATGACCTTAAACAGAACTTAGAACTAATTTCCAAAGCTAACATTCAGTCAAGAGCAACAGGCCTGCCTTTTAAAATATTTTCACTGGACAGAAACACCTGTGTTGATTCCATTATACAATCTATGGTTAACAAGTCATAGGGGATAGGATAGGGCTGGCAATATAAGTGTGGGAGGATTCGTCATAAATCCATGAGAAAGGATGAGGTCCCGGATGGAGGAGAGGAGAGGGATGCAGAGGGAGGAAAACAGAGAACAAGCCAGAAGACGCCCACAGAAGACAGGCGAAGGTGAAGGGTGGAGTGGGAGGGGCATCTGAACCACGTAGAGATCAGTTACCCATTCAGCCCCTCCGTAAACAGCGGCCCCCTTTGTAAGTCATGCATCAAAATATGTGGGTTCAGAAATCACACTCGAAAATCTCTCTAATATGATCTGGTTTTACTCACTGAATAATAGTTTGCTTTTCTCTCAGTCATTATCTTCCATAACATAGTGAGAAAAAGAAAACGTTTATTTATATCAATAAAATAGGAAGAAGTTTTTGTAAAAGTATTGAGAATCACACAAGTAAACTGACTTTAAGTTAGACATCTTTAATTCATTTGGAGCTGAACAGACTGCAATTAACTGAGCAGAATAAGAATTACATAATTTGGTACTTTACTCTTTGGTATTTAACTTTGTATCTTACTGGTGGGATCCAGATGGAGACTTGACAATTAGAAAAAGTCTTCAAAAACTGATCTAGAAATTTAGCCCATCATCTTCCCTCCATTAAAAAACAAAACAAATTAAAAAAAAACAAAAAACAAAAACAAAAAACAAAAACCCTGTGAAACAAGAGAACATAAAATAAACATTACTCTAAAATCGGCCAATTCTAAGCTGCGTCTGAGTTTGCTGGGGGTCCACAGGAAGCGATCTGAGACTCCACCAGAATGCACACTGTTCTCTCTCTGATTCTGACCCATTCTGCTGCCAGCACTACCGCCCAGTGGGGGCTACGCCTCGAACCCTGAAAGCAGACAGACTAGGCTGGTCATGGCAACAACTCACAGTCCCAGGGGAAGCGACCTGGAGAAGTGGTTAGGGCCCTCTGCATCGGGCGCTCCCGCTGACAGGCTGAAATACTAGCTTAGCCGCTTAACTGGACCTCGGAAAGGCTACTCAACACCTCTGAGCCAGAGTTGCCCTCATCTATGAAACGGAGATGATCCCTGTAGAGTTGTGAGGATAAAAATGAAGCAATGCATGTGACCTTCAATAAACAGTAGCTGTAGTTATGGCACCCCACCTTCTCCAAGAGAAACGGGTGGCACCAGTGGCTAAGCAAACTTCCTCAGGATAAGTGCAAGGTGACATAGCTACGACACTCATCCTCAACGAAGTTAACCAAGAGAAGACCTCAGTAAAACTCGACCTCACACACCAAAACCAAAGGGAACAAAGTAAAAATTCTCTGACAGGTCCCTCATGAAATAAAAAGCCAATTAACATGCCCATCTACACTAAGCGACGGTCTCCTGACCTCTCCATCACTCTGGCCCTCTGGCCCGGTGAGGTGGGGGACACAGCACACTTACTTCCTTACCCTAAGTTTTCAAAGAGAAAGGAAAAAAAAAAATCCCTCACAAAATAGGCTAAAATTATCAGCAAAAATAGCTTAGCAGATGAACTGATATCTATGATTTTTGCCTCTTTTCTGTTGTTATTTCTTTATTAAACTTCTCTCAATTGATCACTTAAAAGGAACCCTGCTTTAAATCAGGTATGAGAGCTAACAATTCTTAACACCTCCTTGATACACTGTAGTATTTATATGCAAAGTAAGCTATTTAACAAAAGTTAAATTTATTAACAATTCATTAAATTCATAGAAAAATTTAATGAAGTCAGCTATAGCTTGCATGTACTCCGTAAGGTTGTCAAGCTTGTGATGTATAAGAGCCATGTTAAAATGAGAGTTTCTCAGATTTACGATAATATCTTTTCTGCTAAGCACTGACTATTGCTCTCAAAACTTTCCTGAGTCAGTTAAGCGGGAATGGCAAAAACATTTCTAACATGTTTGCATCTGGTGTCGGCCCCTAAAGGCTGCCATAGAAAGATTAATCGTTTTTTGGCCGAAAGGCCTTTAATGTTGCAATTCTCTCAGTCATTGTGCTGGAAACTTTTTTTCTATTGAATACAAACTTACAGAAGGGGGAGAGGAAATAATGGAAGGAGAGAGAAAGAGAGGATATGGAGATCAAGCTGGGGACAGAGATGGCGATGGGAGGGAGGGAATGAGGGGAGCTGATTAACTGCACTCAGTCATCTGAGAACTCGTCTATCTTTCCCAGAGAAAAGAAAGAAAAATCTAATCCAACCTACCCCCGCCCCCGAGTACTGAAATGATGACACCAAGTGTCGACTTGCACACACCTTTTGAAGTGTGACTATAAACCAGGAATGGCAACGGTAAAACATTTGTAGCGTTACAAAGGGCTACAAAATTTATCTCTGGTTTAACATTCTTTTGATGCCAGTTGAAATCAAGGATTGAAGCGGCTCGCCAGATCATTCAGGCAAAAGCGGGTACGTGCTCTGGCCTCCACCTGGTCTCGCTTGGCCTTGCCGAATGCTGTCACATCTGAAATGAGGCGGTCAGCATGAGTTATGCTGATCGGAATATCTGGGGATATGCTGTGCAGTCAACATAAAACTTTGGCAAACCCTTCCTCTGAAATGAATGGAAAACCGGCTTAACTCAGATAGACATTTCAACATCAATATAAAAGAATTCTCAAAGATTCTGGTCACTGTTTTCTGTAAATGAGTGTTTACGAGTTAGGAATAACATGCTATGAATCATGAGATTCTTTCCGGAAAAGGCGGCACATTACTGCTGATCTTCAGACTGCTTTGCGAGAGATTCTTCTGGATGGAGAAAAACAATTTTATTTGGGGATTATAAGCAAATTTTGTTTGGGAGAGAAACCGATTCCTAAAAAAGCAATTCAAATGTGTGTAGCAGTCTGCGCCACAAGGCAATCGGCCAGCAGCCTCTACGCAACTCACTGGGAACAGCGCTGGGGGCTCGCTGAGACCTGGGGACTGTCCATGTCTCCAGCCACTTAATCTCTGTGCTTCAGGAGCTTATACGTTTCTTAACTACAGTAATATACTTTTAAATGACTAAGACTGTTACATAAATTCAACATAAATACCTTACAAACTACTATTTTCTCATACTGCTTTAATCCTCCAGGCTTGTTTACTTGTTAGCTTTAGGATATTTTGTCCCCTGGAGAATTAATTCACAAGTGGTCATGCCTCCGCACAAATCTTCAACACGGCTGCAGCAAAATTCTAACAGCAGCGGCATAAACTGAAACAGGTAAACTGCCGACAGCCACTCTGGACTGGGGCGAGGCGACACGGAGGCGGTGTGAAAGTTGACTCGGCACCAGCGTCACACTGCAACACCCATACGATGCCATGTCAACGAGGTTCCAAGAATACAGCGCAAACGGCACCATGTCATTCTCCCACTAGGAACGATGTGCCCTGAAACCTGCGACAGGAGCTATTCTTTGTTTACTGCAGCCAGCAAGACACGGTTTTTGAAGTATTTCACGTGGAATTACTGAGTTCTTGTCATAATTCTAAGAGGGAATTTTTTTCTTACTCTATCCAATAGGTGCATTTTTAAACTGGTATGTACAAATGTAACTTTTGTCAATTTAATCACAGTTTAAAAGACTGAGAAGTTGAATCTCAAAGGAACTCTAAGGAGAATCATTTTTTAAAGCACAAGCTTGTGATACAAAAAAAAAAAATCATTCCTGATTTGTACAAAAATCTTATGATTCAGTTGTTCAAATCAGAAGGTACCTATATTTTTATCAGTTAGGTCCCATTTTGCATATGAGGCAGTAGACAGAGGTCAAGGTGCACTCTCAAGGTCACAAAGCTGGTCAGTTGCCAAACAGATTATATCTCGGAGCTCCTTGTTCCCGGCCCTCCCCGCAGTCTACTGGGCCACGCTGCTTCTCCGGCTGAACTGAAACGGATCACAATAAAGACCACCACGAAGTGTGACTCTGCCCTTCACCGCTTCGTGGACTGCCTTTGCCAGCACAGTCCCAAAAATACCGACTTGGCGCTCATCTTGACAGTGCTCACTGCAAGGAAGCAGCACAGGATGGGACTAAAAGGCACAGTCTCGCTCACAGACCTTCCCGATGTCCGTGTCTTCAGATTACTCTTAAGAGTCAGGATTCTGAGTACGTGAAACATGAATCTGCTTTACCCTACCTCCCAGTTTTCAGAGTAACTGTGCTCCTGGTCCTTCTTTGTACCACTGATCTTTGGGAGCCCTTTATTGACAAGAATACTTGGAATGTGAAATTTTAATTTGAAAACACAGAATGTGTAGTGATAACTGTTTCCTTAGTTTAAAAGTTGCAAAAGATAGACATAGAAGCAATATATGCTGGTGAGTAAGATCCCTCTGCTCTGTTCCAAGAGGACGAGACTCCAGCAGCACGTGGGACGCAAAGGACTCAGCCCGCCAGGCCGCAGAGACTGCCCTAGTGATGGGGACCTAACTGCTGATGGCTCCCTCACCAGTGATGGATCCCCAGCCAGTGATAGATCCCCACCTGTGATGGCTCCCTAGCCAGGAGTGGATCCCTATCTGTGATAGCTACCTACCTAACTCAGCGCAGACCAGTTGAAGTCATTCTGTCTTTGGGATTCTGGAATCAGGTCTCAGAGAGGCTCCTTAGAAGCTGCTCGTTGCTGAAACTCAGGAGCTACGAAGCCATGGAAGGACTGTGCTCAGGGGTCTGGAGCAAACCAGTCAATGGAAAGAGAAGAACAAAGCTGACCAAAAAAAAAAGCATGCTTCAAGTGACCCCAAAGCCAGAGTCGAGAGGCAGAGTGGAGGCAGAGACGAGCCAGAAGGAAAGAGAAGTTCCTGAGTATCTCACGGAGTTCCAGTCCCCAGCCCCTCAGGGACGGCGATTCCAACGTGAAACGCCCACCGAAGCCCTAGAATTGGTGTCTTTTTAGTAGCTAGAGTCTGTTTCTGTCAATTGCTATCAAAGAACTTTAATTACTGATTAAGACAGAGTCTCAATACATAAAACGACTTCCTAAGTATACTTACATGGTCCGAGAAACGGAACACAGAGCGCATCAAGGAACTTCCTTTACACCTGAGAATTTAAAGTGCCTGAGAAGCGCTTCAGCGGCACCGCTGCTGCTCCCGCAAACGCAGAGATGAGGTGGGGGCCGCGCCCCCGCGGATGACCACATTCAACACCCCTCCGCGCTCCCCTAGTCAGCAGCGCGCTGAGCGGAGGGGCCGCCCTCCCTGTGAGGCGCGGGGTCCCCGGGATTCCCAAGGTGGGGCTCGAAACGTACTTCATAATCATGACATGCACTTTACACAACGAGATGAGAAAGGGAGAAGCTGTTTACGCTGCTCTTGACAAGTTGTTGATGCTCGATGTTGCTAATGTCGTAGTGTGCTAAATATTAGTTTTACTACTTTTTCACTTTCCTACACACTTATAATGACAGTAAAAGAGTTTTTAATGTTTTAACAAAAATTTTTCAAGTCCTGAGACAACTGTAATTTTTCCCAAAGGTTGTTAAGATCCGTGCGCCACCCGGCTTCCACGGTCACGGTGACAGTCCCGCCCCGCCCTGCAAAGTAAGGACTGCCCGCGGGCCCTGGGGAAGTCTGTCCTACGACTTGACTCGTGCGATGCTCATCAAGTGTCTGCTGGGAGATGAAGCAGGAAAAACAGGCAAGGGCTGCATTCTGAAGAACCTTGCATGCCTTTCATTATGAAGACTAACTACAGATTTCAGGGGAGTGGCAGAGCAAGACCTGCATTATACGAAATTAACTGGTCATCTTAAGCGAGATGGACCTTGGAAAAATTTTACTAAAATAAGCAACTGGATGAATTAATGAGAGATTAGAGGTCTCTAAACTAAGGCTGTCGTTTTCCAGATGGAAAAAGTATCGTTAAGAAACATTTAAATGTAGATTTGACCAAAGGTGGTGACTAACTGGAGAGGTGCTGGGAATAGCTGCCCACGGCCATCGGGGCAGTACTTGCTGGCACCGCACGCCCGGTGCCGGCTACTATCCTAAGGGCTTCACGGTCACATGGTGACTCGGCTAATCGTCCTCACAAGCTTAGGAGGTAGGTTCTCTCGCTATCGCCATTAAGAAGTAAGGAGAACGAAGCACAGAAAAGTGAGTGACTCGCCAAGTGTCACACAGCTAACAAGCGATGCTGCGGGACCTGGGGCCAGGCCGCTCAGGTCCACGGCCGGGATCTGGACCCGTCTCCATCCCATGCATCTAGTGGACCAAGTTCTCTTCATCCCTGTCCCCGTGACGCACTCGGAGCCCTCTCGGGCTGCTGTCCTTTCCCACCAGGCTGCCTCCTTCCTTCTGTCCTTCAGCAAATACTTACTGAGCACCCACTGGGTGACCAGCACTGTCCTCTCCTTCTAACTGCAGTGAAAGTTCCCTCTGATACTACCAGGGTCAACTGCTTATCTCTTGCCAACCGTTCCTTCCATAATTAACTGTTCACGTAATACAACTGCCTGGAATGAGAGGAAGATGAAGGACCGTTTATCTGAGAAGAAAATAATGTAATTTCATGCATTTTGTAAACCTTTCACCAATAAGTTGCTATTTATGGATCAAAACTTTTTGTGAGGGAAAGAATAGTGTTTCCGAAATTATTTTTTTTAAACCACCTGACTTTCGGCTTTCCATCCTATGTGGACTCCTCTATCTCCTTCCCCTCCTGTTTTTAGAAAGATGTATTTTCCTGAAAGAAAGCCTTTTAAGAAAGTGCATTCAAAATGTCTTGGCCTAACACGTTTTTATACTTTTCTGGGACTTCCCATAAAAAGATTTTGGTCAGCGAATGTCCTAGAAAGAACTTTTTCTATCTACTTATTTTCCCTAATAAAACACGATCATAAGCACCTTTAAAATTAAAGATATAACGTATTTCATTTTTCCTTCTCCTGCCCAAAAAAGTAGATACGGTTGCTTTGGTCATGCCCATAGATAGTTCCTGCTACACAACTTTGTTTTCTACTCTGATCGCTATCTGAGTTATTTATTGAGTTACATGAGGGATCCGGGTGAATTCCAGAACTACCTAACGGAAGAAAAACAAATCTATCATGCTGGTAGGAAGTTATGTTTTAGGGTCTAGGTTTATGCCAAAATACAGAAAATTGGTAAGAGAGGACAATTTGAATAGGTTACCAATGAGTCACTCAGAAATCCATCTCCCAATCACAGATTTATGCTCAAAGGGAAAAATGGACATTCAATTCTTGATTTATACCAGTCATTCATTAAAGTCTTCAACAGATAAGGGCCATAGATTTGCTCTCGGTGAAAGTGTAAATCATGGCCGCGGGAGGATGGCACAGGCCTACCTCACGAGGTCACGCAGCTGCCGAGCAGCAGCTAACGGGGAAAAAGAGGAAGGAATGTTTAGTAGTTCCCACAGCTTTTCCACCACTTGCAAAAAAGCTAACAATTTTTAAGTGTCAGGAATGGAAATACTTTTTCCATATAGGGGATGTGATAACTACATTAGTTAATAAATACTGGATTTAGCTAGAAATGGCTTTAGTCAGCCACAGCTATTTCAAAAAATGAAAAACACTCTACTGTCCATCTTAAATATTTTAGGTTTTATTTTTCTAAGAATGAAACGTGTTTTATATAAATGTACTTTGCTTTCAAAGGGAAATTCCTAAAAAAACTAAACCAAATATCGGCCAGGCTATCGGAAAAAAGAAAATGATTAAATCTGGATGCAGTAAGATTCATAAATGAGACGCACCTCATCGATTTCCCATTTTTTTCTTTCCACGATAATACTAGTCTCCCACTTGCACCAGAATGAAAAGATTTCCTGAAATATCCCACATATTCCTAAACTCCTTATACTAGAGGGTGGTGAAATTAGGTTAAATGTTTAAAAACATGATTTCAGAGAAAACCTAAACACAGGTTCTATAGAAAGGTACCAAATATCTACAGCAAGCTACCTTGGTTAGCATACATTTGAGCATGAAATAATGCATCTTTTTACAATTTTGTTCAAAATGAACTACAAAATAACATTCCTAAAATTAAATTAATATGCATTTGCCAAGAACCGTCTGTTTATTGTTCAGAATGTGTAGGGAGAAAAACAGAGTAACGTTTTACTTATTTTTACCCTATATATTATTTATGGAGAATATAACATTAGAAAAATGCACGAGATTGAATTATAATTTTCATAGCCAAGAAATCAATACGATGTCTGTCTGATCTTCTGGTCCACGGTTGCCCAAAAGAAATTTTCCAGTTCCATTTGGATATCAAAAATGAAACTATATTCGGTTTAAATTACTACGTTCTATAATATAATAGTATCTAAAAATATACTTCCCTTATGCTTAGGATTCTCTGTATGGGAAATAAAAAAGAAAAAATACAAAAACCAATTGACTCTATAATTAAAAAACGATTCAGGGTCTTTATCAATTCACTCTCTGTTCCTGAATTTATTATTTCTATGTTTTCACTGCCCAAAAAATCCATGTTAAGAAAACACAGAAAACAGCTTATCGTAAGAAATTCTCCCTGTTGAAGACTCGACTAGCCCTGCTCTGTGCTCCTTTTGCTCAGCCAATCTGCTCAGCTCTTTGTTCTTTTGACAGGAATCATGAAAATTAACTACGTCTTTTCCTCTTCCAAAGAAAGAAAACTCAGGTTCTGATTCTCAAGAAAAAATTGTACTCTTTTCTACCATCTGATATAAACCAAGTCAACTCTATTGACCTTAATGAAACATGTAAATTATTGGAATCATTTGTGCTTAAATTTTCTTAGAGAAAGAGGATGGCTCTCACCAATCAATTTATTCTTTTCTCTTTACATGCCGGATCTACAATAATTTCCTCCTTATTGATTATGATTGCTCCCTAGACTTTTCAATTTAAGAGTTGACGGAAAATATTATTTTAAAAAAGGCTTTAAAATTAATGTAACTAATATTAATGAATGCTTATTACACTTTTGCAGGTATAGAAAATTTGCCTAACCATTAATATCCCTGATAATATGCAGGATAAAATGAGGTAACAAAAATAAAGTACTTAGCACAGGAAACTGAAGTACTTAATAACTGCTATCTCTTTTTATGATTACTTTTTTAAATCAGGTGAACTTTTTCTGAAATTTTCCCCTGGAACTGATGGTCTATCATATTTGTATCATCTCCCACACCCTAAATGTCCTCACTCTACCCCCACCTTTCATCCTGGCCCCAGAGTAGATTTTTCAATCAATTAATTACATGCAAGTGAATTCCGAGCTACAGAAACAAAGAATTTATTTGACTTTCATAAAGAAACTCCAGTGTTATTAAGAAAAATTGGTTATGTTCTGCATTACTTTTGTGCAATGAATCCACTTAGTTTCATAACCTATTAACAATTACTTAGATTCAATTCAAGTTCCATTGGTTGCATACAAGTTCTTTCTTTATTATAGTGTATGGGTTTTTCAGCCTTGATTTCACCGCTGCCTTCAATATATTAATTTTTTCTGAAATGATTCATGTTATAACAATGGCATGTCTGGAAATGTTGATCCTTTAACCACCTAAGTAATAGTAGTTTGGCTGGGTATAGAATTCTCGGGTCCGTCTGGTTTTCTTCCACTTGAAGACAGCATGTTTTATTCCGGCAAGATTCTTATAGAAGTTCCTCTTCATTTTGAAATTCATAAATCTCATTACAGGCATATGATGACAGAGCTCATCATACACCTGCTGTTACTGTTCATCAGGCCTCCGTCTTTGGACTTACTGTTTGATTCTGAGCACCATCCAGTCTGCTATTTAACTCCTCTATTTGGCAACTATGCTTCACAACTCCAAGAATTCTTTCCTGCACTATGATTACTTCCTTTTATTATCAGACTCTTCTGAAAGATTTAGCACATTGCAAATTTCATTAAAAACTTAATTATCGGGTCTCAGCTTAAATGTCATTCTCGTAATACCCAATGTGGACCCAAACTGAAACCTAGGCTATCTAGTTTTTATTCAGGCTAGTCAGAAAAAAACTAGGGAAGCTTTGTGCAAGTAAGTAAGTAGTACTTAGATTTCACGGGAGAGGCTCAGTCACTCTAGGGATCTTGAGTTAAATGAATTGATAGCTTACCTCAAAAACTTTGCTCAGTTTCCAAAAGAGTCTCAAGAATACAGAAATCAGGAAGGACAGACACGGCCCCTGGAGCAGCTCTATTTTTTTGCAATTGAGAGCACGTTCTCATAAACCCGTAGTACTCTAAATGTCACCTTTAAATTAGGGAAGGAGAGTTATGTCTTTTGGTAAAACATTCATTGCCCACAAGTGTGCAGCCCCAGCAAAGAACTATTGGAAAGCTACCTCACTGTCTAGATGTGTTCTTCAGTTTCGAACACTCGTGCAATACAGAAAATGTCTGTTCTCTATTGATTTCATTTCACAATATAATCAGCTTTTGTATGATAGCTTAATAGTGAAGATTAATTAAACTTTACACATCTCAATATCAACCTCAATAATGTGACATTTAAAAAGTATTCATAAAATATTTAGGTCAAAGGGTTTTCAATCAGAAAGTAAATAAGTATATAAAAATGCAGTTTTGAAATCTTTGGTAATTGTGAACATCATAATTATTTCGTGACAAACAGGAAATTTAACACTGGAATAACTAGAGGTGAAAGTGTAGACATGGAAATTTGTTGCAGAAAACATCACAGACAGAAGACTGCTGCTTAAGCATCAATGCGTCAAAACAGTCCAAGCACTGTGCTTCCAAAAGAACGGTTTCTGAGACGCAATAAATTCTTCCATAAGGATTCGCCTTATGTGAAAATGATACGATGAGAAAACATTTGGTTTCTCTAAGAACAACTTATAATCTTACTATTGAGCCACGAACTAAGCTCTGCAGAAGACAAGGCATATCATGAAATTAAGTGAAACCTCCCCTAACTGCTACCCAAAAGATTAGCAGGCTATTGAGAGCTATGATGAAGCAGACACACAGACATATCAAATGTGCAGAAGTTCATTAACACCTAACTACTTATGCATCTCTTCTGCATACAGTAAAATGATTACTGCTCTGAAAGGAAAATTAATGAGAAAGGAAAAAATGCAAAAAGATCATAAGGGTTTTGAAACCATCTCAGCTGCAAAGTCTTCCTTGCTGCTGGCAATCCAACAAACTGTGCAAAATAAACACTATTTCATCTAACCTTTAAAAATCTTGTAAGTTAAACAATACTTTCAGATTCGTCGGCCCCCCCAAAAAAGTGGGAAAATTTTCATGCTAATAATACTGTTAATCCTCTTATAATATTATTACTAACACTTTCAAATTTAAGGACATCAAACTGAATATGAAATAGCATTTGATTTTGTTTCACTCTAGGGCATTCTTCTCTTTGCAATAACCATGGAAGGCTCTCCAGTTTGCCACTGACAAGGAGGTTTGAGCGCCAGAAAAATACTCCAAAAACCCCAAGCTTCGGTGGCGCATTCACAAGCACAGGGGTTGGGTGCATTTCTCATTATTATCTACTTCTGAGTCATTGGTACAGTTCTAATGGCTTTGCATATTTTCCAATTCTACTTATTTATCTTTGCTTTTCCACATTTTGCCCTTTTGACTGTGGAACTTCTAGGCAGGGATTAATACCGGCCACACTGAGCTTAGTTTTGTTCTTTAGAGAAAGCTGTTAATTCTCTTTTAATAGTGTAGTGCATTTCTTGAGCACGGGGAACTCAGTACTTAATGCGGACACAGGTGTCTACCAACTTAAAAACAGATTATGTACCAAAAGTGCCCGTGTGAGTCAGCTGGTAGAACTAGGGACATATTTTCCCGACGACCGACACTGCGAAGGGGAATGAGGGCTCCTGACCAGCATTCCAAAGTCAACTGAATCCACGACGAAGCTCCGGTTACAAAAGGACCCTATGGAGCCGATGATGGTGTCCGGAGGGCCTGATGTGTCCAGAACAGGGCCTCCCCGCACAGCTGCCCTGGTGGGAGACAGCGGAAGCCACCGCACTGACGCTTCTCTAGACACTCGCACTAGAGGTGAGAGGGGACAGGTGCTCTGGTGTCAGGGGTGAGGAACCAGGCAGGACCACAGAGGCAGAAGAGGGCATGGCGGTCAATCCTAGGCACGGACCTTATGATTAAATGCCCACAGAGATGTGGGACGCAAGAGTAGGCAAGAGCGTGGGTTCTGAGCCAGAGGACCTGGGTTCAAATGCCCATTCTGCCACCTGGGCCAGTGACCTGAGCTCTCTGAGCTTCAGGTTCTTGATTGGTAGACTAAGGGCCGCTTCCTCGCGGGTTTGCTGTAAGGATTAAATGAGTTAATATATGATAAGAACTGTCAACATGCCCAAGTGTCAAGTGCATGTGTTCCTGTTCCGACTTTTCATAGGTAGAGCAAGCCAGAAGCACGCGCAGCACTCTCTGGGCGGTCTGCCCGACACATGTCCGCGAGGCCACTACCGTCGCATGCGGACTCTCCAATTATTTCCCGCTTATGTAAAGAGCTGGCCTTTCAAGGTTCTGTCTCAAATCCTGTTGAGCACAGAGATGAAAGAGTACACATTTTTTTGATGCCGCTGGTATTTCTAAAAAATGACAGTGCTTTGGACTCAGTGATAAGCAGAGGGATCAGAAACATCTGGTTACTCTCGGCTCTGTCTGGAGTACAATGCTCTGAGCTGCCTGCCTGTGAGCATTTGAACTGAGGTCAATATTCCATTGATTCACTATCCACTAAGAAAAGAATCATAGCATGCCTTGGGATTTATTTTTTATCCTATTGTTGTAATCTGGATGATTCCGACAATGTCTACCGAATTAATAAAACTCAAGAAAAGGTGCCATCGGTCGAGAAATCATTTGCAAGTGTCCCAGTGTTTTACAGTGAGTAATCAAGTCTCACTTTTCATTGTAACGTACTGTGCAACCCCACTTTCGCCCCTGCCATTCTGTTAAAGCT